>NC_037668.1:154659785-155024955 GCF_003255815.1 Theropithecus gelada | reverse complement strand
ATTATGGTCCACCTGCATTTGAAAATTGCATGTATTCATTGTTCCGTATATCTATTAGCAAAGGCCTGTTAATGTTTTCATTGTGATGATGTATACTTAACATATAATTTGCCATTTTAACCACATTTTGGTATACAATTCAGGGGTATTAAATACATTCATATTGTTTTGCAGCCATCACCACCTTCAATCTCCAGAACTTTTTCATCATCCTAATCTGAAATCTCTCATCTTCTCCCTCCATCCCTAGTAGCCACTGTTCTATTTTCTATATCTATGAATTTGACTGTTTTAGGTATCTTATATAAGTGCAGCCATACAATGTTTGTCCCTTTGTATCTGGCTTATTTCACTCAGTATAATGTCTTCAAAGTTCATTCATGTTGTGGCATACATCAAAACTTCTTTCCTTTTTAAGGCTAAAATGCCATTTTATGTATATGTTACTCTGTTTACTCATCCATTGATAAACATTTGGGTTGCTTCCACCTTTTGTCTATTGTGAATAATACTGCTGTGTACATTGGTATACAAATATGTGTTTGAGTCCCTTTCAATTCTTTTTTATATTATACCTTGAAATGAAATTGCTGGATCATATGGCAATTTTGTGTTTAATTTTTTGAGGAACCTATATACTGTTTTCCACAGTGGCTGTACCATTTTACATTCTCACCAGCAATGCACAGGGCTTCAAATTTCTTCGCATCCTCATCAACACTTGTTATTTCATTTTTGATATAGCCACGTTAGAAGGTGTGAAGTGATATCTCATGGTTTTGATTTGCATTTCCTTTATGATTTTTTATGTGCTTATTGGCCATGTGTATATCTTCTTTGGATAAATGTCTATTCAAGTTCTTTGTCCAGTTTTTTAAATTGCTTTTTTGTTGTTGTTGAATTGTAGGAGTTCTTGATATATTCTGGATATTAAACTCTTTATCAATATGTGATTGCAGATATTTTCTCCCATTCCTGGGTTGTCTTTTTACTCTGTTAATAGTATCATTTAATGCATAAAAGTTTTTAATTTGGTAACGTCAAGTTTATCTCTTTTTACTTTTGTTGACTGTGCTTTTTGTGTGATAGCCAAGAAATCATTGCTAAATCCAATGTCATGAAGGTCACCCCCTGTCTTCTTTTAAGAGTTTTATAGTTTTAGTTCTTCTTTTTAGATATTTGAACCCTTTTGAGTTAATTTTTGTATATAGTATAAGGGTCCAGTTTCATTCTTTTGCATGTGTATATCCAGTTTTTCCAGAACCATTTGTTGGAAAGACTGTTCTTTCCTCATTAAATGCTCTTTCTGCCCTTGTTGAGAATCATTTGGCCTTGTCAAAAACTATTTAACCGTATATAAGGGTTTATTTCTGGTCTCTCTATTTTATTCCATTTGTCTATATGTTTATCTTTATGTCAGTACCACACCGTTTTGATTATTGTAGCTTTGTTTTAAGTGTTAAAATTAGCAAGTTTGTGTCCTGCAACTTTGTTCTGCTTTTTCAATGTTGTTTTGGCTAGTTAGGCCATTTGAGATCTTGGATGAATTTTAGGATGGAGTTTTCTATTTTTCCAAAGAATGTCATTGGGATTTTGATAGGGATTATATTGAATCTGTGGATAACTTTGGGTAGTATTGTTATTTTAACAATATTCTTCCCAACTGGGGTGGCTCATGCCTATAATTCCAGCACTTTGTGAGGCTGAGGTGGGAGGATCACTTGAGCCCAGGAGTTTAAGACCTGCCTGGGCAGCATAGTGAGACTACAAAAAAGTAAACAATTAGCCAATTGCAATTAGCCACACCTGTGGTGGTCCCAGCTTCTTAGGAGGCTCAGGTGGGAGGATGCTTGAGCCCAGGAAGTCAAAGCTGCAGTGAGTCATGATTGTGCCACTGCACTCCAGCCTGGAGATAGAGTGAGACCCTGCCTCAGAAAAAAAAAAAAAAAAAAAGATCCTCCCATCTATGAATGTGGGATGTCTTTGTATTTGTATTTATGTCTTCTTTCAGCATTGTTTTGTAGTTTCATTATACAAATTTTTTGCCTCCCTGGTTAAGTTTATTCGTAAGTATTTTATTCTTTTTAATGCCATTATAAATAGAATTGCTTTCTTAATTTCCTTTTCAGATTTCTCATTGTTAGTGTATAGAGATACCCAACTGTTTTTTTGCACATTGATTTTTGTATCCTGCAACTTTGCTGAATTTGTTTAACATTTTTGGTAGAATTTTTAGGGTTTTGTACGTGTAATCTGTGAACAGAAATCATTTTACTTCTTTCTCATTTGGATGCTTGGCTTATTGTTTTCCTTTAAAAATTTTTAAGTGACACATAAAAATGTATTGTGTAAAACATATTTTGAAATGTGTATACCTGTGGAATGGCTTAATTAAGCAAATTAACATGCCCTACCTTACTTATTTTCTGTGGTGACAACACTTAAAATCTACTCTGTCAGTGATTTTCAAGAATATGATATATTGTTATTAACTATATAGTCACTGTGTTGTACAATAGATTACTTCAACTTATTCCTCCTATCTAATTGAAATTTTGAATCCTTTGACCAGCCAACATCTCTCCAACCCCCTTTTTCCCCCAGGGCCTATTAATTTTTATGCAGATATTTTTATTTCTATTTTGCTCTGTTAGATATCACTTTCTAGGGAGATTTGCTAAATCTCCTACTGCACTTGTAGATCCCAGTTACTTTTAAAAATTCCAGTGTCATTGTAAGCCATATGTTCTTGAAGACATATGGCATTTGAAATCAACAGTTGGTATCTGCCAACCATTGTTAGTGGGATACATGCGTGACGTATTTGTTGAACAAATACTTTTTGAAAATCCACTTTGTGTATGGCACTCAAAAGGCAAAGATCTTGAAGGCTGCAGTTGAGAGAAGGGAATCCACACTGCCTCACAGATATGAAGTTGTGTGATGTAGTAGGAGCATGAAGATGTTCAATTAGAGAAACATGTGAATTCTTGCACTGCACTTATCAGTCTATAATCCGGGTAAGTTACTTAATCTCTCTGCTCTTCTAGTTCTTCATTTGTAAAATATGAATTTTTTTTACCTATTTTACAGTATAAGTAAAGCTGCTCACACAGTGAATTTTTTGCATCACAAAATGTATTTATCTAAAACGTAAATAGATGTTGTCTAGCCCATGGGTTGTAGAAACAGAAAATGGGTAACTGACTGTGCTAATACCAATGTGAATTAGGTAAATGAAGAGCCTCAGCACATCCTGGGCAACACAGATAAAAAGTAGAAATATAGAACCTAAACCCAAGTTGGGCTGGTCCAAAGCTGTTGCTCTCCTGAGCTGACATTAAGCTGGGACTTGAAGAATAAGGAAGATGCATTCAAAGTAGAGAGAACAGCTTTTGCTAAGTCGCATAAATATGGAAGCACATGTTATGTTTGGGGAACACTGAAGACAGCCATGTCATTGATAAAAAGCGGGGAGAGTTAAGATTGGGAAGTAAAATGGGATCCAGTTTAAAGTGCCTTCCCACTTTGGATTTCAGTCTCTAAGCAGTGAAGTAATATCAAAGCATTTTGCAGAGTAGAGACACATAATGTACTTAACGAACTAGAGGGAGAAAGGCTAGAGTATGACATATCAGTTAAAGTTGTGGCTTCTGGAAAACTCGAAGCAGAGATGTGCAGACTGGAGGTGGAGCCACGGCAGTAGAAAAGTAAGAACTCAGGGTGAGGCAGTACTATTGCTCAATCCAGAACTTTTAGCAGGACCCCAGGCACCCCAAACATGGCTTAAGTTCTCTGACTAGACAGAGCCAGTTGTTTCCTTAGTTATTTGAGAGTACTCTGAAATTTTTTCACGTACTGCATGGATTTAAATGCTAAACTTTGGCCTCTGCAGTTTTTAAACTAAGCTGGACATCTAAAGTGTGAGGAAGGTAACTTGTCCAGTTAAACAAAACTGGCTTTGCCTTCATTGCTGCAGGTGTTTGATTCTCTCTCAGGAGCATGCACACAGAGTTCGGAGAATGTAACTGCATTGACCTGCTGTTGTTTGAAGCTCTGTACACTTGAAGGAAGGAGGAGATATTGCTTTCAGAGGGTCTTCATGTATTCATTCAGCTTGGATATAGGCTGGGATAGAACATTTAGGAACTCAGGAGATTCTGTAACTTATTTAGGGCAAAGAGCGAGACTGGTGATAGCTAATTATTGAGTACACATAGGATATATGTGGCTCTTGGATGGTGCATAGTTGAGAAACAGTCCTGCCCTATCCTTGAGGAACCTACTAAGCTGGTAGGCACATGAGAGAGGGGAAACTGGTGAAACACAGACTTCTAGCTGAAAATGACTGAATGTTTTGAGAAGGGGAAACGTCCTACAGGTTGGCACAGAGATGGGACATGGGCCCTGGAGTGACTGGAATCTGAGTCCTCCTGACCTTGATTGTGTCACTCTGGTCATTCTTCTTTCTTGAGAGTTATAATTGTGTCTCTTGTTGTCTCTGGCCTCGTCTTAACAGTCTGTGGGGTGTTTACCGCTCATTTGCTCTCTCTGGTCTCCACCAACCCCTCCCTTGTCATTGCCTTTTTCATCCTCTCTTACCCTCTGGTTAGCAGTTTTATTAGAAAATGGAAAACTTCAGTGATTATATGGAAGAACTGTGTCCAGCTGCTCAAACCCACCCAGTTTCTGTTTTTAGCTTCTCCACCACTTAAAAATAAGCAGCATCAGGTCCCACTTGCCAAGCCTTTGTCACAGTCTCCAGCAGCCATTCCTCCGGCCATCTGCTCCTCCAGTTGCTCAGCCTGTCCCCACCTCCCGTCTCAGCCCCACATGCAGCCCGTCCGTGGATGAGTGAGGGGCTGGCAAGCCCACAACCTCCAGCCCAACTGTGCCATCTGTCTCCCATCTCCATGTATGTTTCTAGCTTTGCTTTTGACCCACATTCCTGCAGCCCCCCATCCCTGGCTTGTTTGCCCCCACCAATCCTGTGATTTCCAGGGAAAGGATGCTGCCTGGAAAAGATGGATGAGTTGCCATGGAGATTTGAATATACACAGGAAGCCACAGACACCTCACACCTGGAAGTACAAAGGAGTTTGACATAAGTTTAGTTTAGCCCTAAGGTTTAGTTGGTTTGAGTTGCAGTCCTTCCCATTGGAAGTCAGTGTCTTAGAGGGAAGTTTAAAGCCAAGTGTTGCCATAGCTGAGTATTGTCATGGCATTCCCCCATCCCATGTCAGTCTCTTGGATCACAAGCAAACTACTCAGAGGAATTGGAGGTTAGCCCTAGGCCTGTGCTCTGAGTGTTCTGAGGGGCTTGCTGTAACCAGGCCAAAAGTCTAGCACCTGCCCTTGCACCTGAAGAGTGGGTATATTCACATTCACAGGAAGAGAAGCTGCCCGACCCCCCCCTCTGTCATGTACCGTAGAGACCATGTAGAGAACTGGTCACCCCTGCCTGAGAACAAAGTGATTCTAAAGTGCCCCACCTCCCATTCTTCCTTTTTCTTCTGGATTTCAGGAATGTCAGGGGAGGAAGCTTGGAAATGGTGGCTACACCTTGCCTGTCTGTGGCTGGGGGCACAGGAGGCTCCTCCTCACTCTCCAGATGATGCCAGGTGGTGGGCAGGATAGGAGGGGCCTGGTGGTTGAATGCTGTGAGGGAACATTCCCTGCACTGGGATGCATTTCTCTGGATCCCAAAGGAAAGGGGGCACATTTTTGGCATTACTCCTGATGCCCACATAGACCAAGCGAGAACTCTGCTCTGTGATGAATGTGCAGGAGAGCAATTCGCCCTTTCTCAACAGGGCTCTGCTGACCTTTTGGGCAGGACAGGTCCGTCCTGCACATTGCAGTGTGCTTATCATCCCTGGCCCCTGCCCACCAAGTGTCATATTGCCTTGTAGTCATTGAGACAACCAAAAATGCCCAGCAACTTTTCAAACATCTCCTAGGGGATAGTGCCACTCCCAGTTTTTTGCTGCCAGAAAATCAGATTGCTACAGACCAATCTATGCTCTGAGAAGAGACCAGGACCAGACCAGAGCTCTCTTTTGTCCTGATAAATTCATATTAATGAAAATCATATTCTATTTGTCCATTATTGCCTTAGCTGATCAACTTGGCAATTCTCTTTGTCATACCTGATGGCTTTTCACTGTCTTCTGATATTCCCCCATTCGTTTACAATTCTTCAACATGAGTTCTCTTGTCAAGGGAGTTTTCAAGTACCTAAGCCATGAGGATGGTGACTTAACACCTGAGGCATGCCTCCCACTTGTGAGACGCCTGCATCCTGGTGATGAAGGACCACCGGGGTAATTGCTATAGGACTACGGAAAAGAGAGTGTAAGAGAAAAAGTCTTTAAAGTGGAGGCTTTGGCCCTGTGGCCTTAGAGATTCCGAAAGTTAAATTTATTGATGTAGCTGCCTGGTCCAAGGGAATATACCTTCTAGTTTTGTCCACATGACCTCTTTCCTCCTGGGAACTTACCCCTAGAGCTCCTATAAACCAGTGCCTGAGCCAGGGGGTTCCCAAGGTGGAGAGAGAGAGATCCCTGATGTCAAAACCATCACCTTCCAAAGTGTCCAGAGAATGCAAAGAGGAGAGATGAATTGCAGCTGAGACTCCTGTCCCCTTTGTTGTTAGTTATTACCTTCTTGTGGATGAATCGGACAGATCTCACCCCCTTTTCCTTCCCGTGGCCCATCATTCTTTTTCCCTACCGTTTCACCATGAAAAGGAGCAACGCTCTGTTCATTTTGCTGCTTATTGGCATGGCTAGTTTTGTCAGAGGATGAGGCTGTTGGTTAAAATTAGGTTTTTGGATTCCTTGATCATCTATTTTGTCTCCCACCCACTCACCCTGGGGGATAATCAAGAATTGCCTATGGACATCTTGATTTCTCCTTTAAATCCTTTTAGTTTGATTCTAACAGGCTGTGCTTTTTAACATTCTTGCTTATTTAAATTTTTTTTTAAATTTCCAAATTTTTAAAAAACATTTATAAAAATTGGATTGTAGTCATTCGTTCCAGATTTTAGCTGCCCCCCTCCCTTCCTATCTCTGAGATCAGCAGCTCCTTCACAGTTGGTATGATTTTGACTTATTTTTTTATCCTAAGTAGATACAGGAACTCATGGAACCATGCAGCTTGGAAAGATATGGGGTCATCACAGAATGTAAGGAAGAACTGTAGGAGCTGGGGCCTCAGGGCTAGACTGAGGAGCCTTATGCCTCCAAGACACACTGTCTGTTCTCACCTCCCTTGGCCCTCAGCTCCTCCTCCTGCTGTGGCCAGTCCTTACCTTGCCCCAAGTGTCAGCTCCACAGTCCTGCTTAGCAGCCCCATGTGAAGAGAGTCTTCCTCTCTCAGTACCTCTCTGTTGATTATTTAATAATTGTAGTCACTTCCCACAAAAGAAGAGCCACTTAGCTTAACAAGATATGTGCACTCTCGGTAGTTGACATTAACAAAGGAAAGATGACACAGTGCCTTTGTGTTCCCTTCTCAGGATGTGAGGCTGGGGGAGACTGATGTGGTTAGAACAGAAGTGGTGGAGTGTCAGACTCAGCAGATCCCTTAGGAATCAAATGCCTTGTTAGTAACCACAGTATCTGGAGAGAATTACTTGGATGCATTTATGTCAATTAAGACAATTCATATTTTCTTAATCCATTTTGGATCTTCCCCCGTTTCCCAACTTCCTCTCACCCTGCCTTCCTAGTTACTGCTAATTGAGTCAGTAATACCCAGAAAATATCTTCCTCTGCTTTAGAATGCAGAAAGTGGTAGATTAATGTCCCATTATTCTCAGAGGTGAAGAGTGCTGAATAATAAGCCTGCTCCTTCCCCATTTCTCTCTCATTAACAGTTTTCACACCATGTAGTTATCTTATACCAGGTCTTGTCTGACAGTGTCCTCCTGTATGTGCCTGTGGCCTCCTAGAGCAGGGGCAAGACTAGAGGTAATCTTGCCTGGTGGCCTCTAAGTAGGGACACTCTGCATCACTGGAGAGCATTCCAGAACAACCATGGTCGGGCAGACATCTCACTGTCCACCGCACAGCGTCTCTGTGAGCGGGCCACACTTGTGTTTGCCAGCAGTAAAAGCATGTTCCAGAGTGATGTTGGAGCAGAGAGCCGTGGGTGGGAAGATGGGGAGATAGAGGGTAGCAGCCGGATCTGAGAGTTAAGAACAGACCCTGGGGCTGGCAGGAGAGAACAGGAGGAGTCAGAAATTCATTTCTCTAGATGGAGAGGACACTGACCATGACTTCCAAAGCAGTCACAGGAGATTCACAGCAGGGCCGCCATAATAAGTAAGCCTCTTGCTGAAGACTCGCCCTCCAATTTAGTCCTTTTTGCCTGTCATGAATTGCATCGGCTGCTGTCATTGAGTTATTCCGAGTTCTGTTTGTAATTGGAACACAGCTGAAATTAGGGTGCATGTGACCCTAGAGATGTGTGGGTTTCTGGAGGATATTTGGGAAATATCTCCAGACCCTTTGCTCCCTTTTTCTCTGTGTCTGTGGATTAGGTGGAGGTGCTTATCAGATACCCTGAGCCCCTGCTGTGCTGTACCTGGTTCTCATTCTGAACACACAGTCCCTCAGGGCAGTCCCCGTGCAAGTGCTAATAAGGCTCCCACACTCCAGCACCGCGACTTCACTCGGGAGGGGCTCCCAGAACAGTCAGTGCTGAAGAACAAAGGCTTTGTTTGCTTTGTGAAATCCCTAGGAAAATCTTAAAAGGAGAAGTACAATGAAGAACTAGGGAGGACAAGTGGAATTCTTTATTGTGATGCCGTAAAACATCCCTCCAGCCTTGAGTACTTCAGGCACGCCGATACACTTCATCCTCAGTGCCGATGTGTGCCACGGGTGAAGTGTGGGCCTGAGCTCTGATTCCAGCAGTAGGCTCGGCTCACACTGATTGTCCTACACCCTTGTTATGAGATTACTCTTAATAGCATGTCAGGTTTAGGGGGCGGTTGGCTGGCTTCCCAGGGTCATTGTAACTGGCCCAGAGGATCATGCTGATCTTGACCTAATTCCGTGGAGCTATATATACTAGTTATCACAGACAGCAGTTTGAAGTTCTTCCACCTGTAGGTTTACATGCAGAAAACAAGTGGAGGAGGGAGGGCGCTAAATCCTAACTGGTTTCAGTGCTTGTATTCCACATGTCAGAGGGAAGCCCTCACATTTTGTTCTCCCTCAAAGAAACAACTTGGGGTATGTCACTTCTTTCCTCAGGGTAGAATGAACATGTTGCAGGAGTACGGTTTTGTTTTGTTTTGAGACAGGATCTTGTTCTGTCACCCAGACTGGGGTCCTGTGGTGTGATCATGGCTCACTGCAGCCTCAAACTCCTGGGCTCAAGCAGTCCTCCCACCTTAGCCTCCCAAGTAGCTGGGACTACAGGCACATGCCACCGGGCCCAGCTAAGTTTTAAATTGTTTTTGTAGAGATGGTATATCACTATGTTGCCTAGGCTGGTCTTGAACTCCTGGACCCAAGTGATCCTCCCACCTTAGCCTCCCAAAGTGTGAGATTATAGGCATGAGCCACCACACCCAGACTGGAATTGAAGTTTTGAGAGCTGTTTAAATAATGACCTGGTTCGGGCTCTGTGGGGAGGCACCCTGGGCTGGTGACAGAGAAAGCTGGATGATGTCTTAGCCCCATTTTTTCCACCCTTGTCATGAGATGCCTTCTTGCCATTTTTCTCACAGACCCGATACTTCTCCCCACAAGCTCGCCATCGATTCCACGCTGCCCTTGCGTCTTGTTCCACCTCGATGCTGATCCTGTCCAACCTGGTGTTTCTAGGGGGCAATGAGGTTGGGAAAACCTACTGGAATAGGATCTTCATACAAGGTAAGTTGCTTGACAGTGCTGTTTTCAATCAGTTTCTTGTTTTCCATGTATGCGGGTGGGATCACACATGGGATGGATGGGATTTGGGGAACTCATTCATTGTTATGTTCATAGTATGTGACCTCTAAAGTACCAGCCAGGAATAATTGCCTATGTTTAGCTATGACTTTAAGTGTCCCCTCTTTTTGATGTACCCCATATCTCCTGTATGTGATACTTGTTTAACACCAAAAGGTATTATTCCAACTCTCCCAAAGTGTATATTCCCTTCCATTACACTATGTTTCCAATGATTTGATATTTCTTAATCTTTCCTACTGCTGTGGTTGAATATCCCCTTCAAAACTCATGTTGAAATTTAACCCCCAATTGGCAGTATTGAGAGATGAGGCCTTTAAGAGATGATTGGATCATGAGGGGTCTGCCCTCATGAATGGATTAACCCATTCACGGATTAATGGATTATTATGGAAGTGGGACTGGTGACTTTACAAGAAGAGGAAGAAAGACCTGAGCTAGGACGCTCAGCCTCCTCACCATGTGATGCCCTGTGCTATCTGGGGACTCTGCAGAGAGTTCCCACCAGCATGAAGGTCTTCCCCAGATGCAGCCCCTTGACCTTGGACTTCTCAGCTTCCATAACTGTAAGAAATAAATTCCATTTCTTTATAAATTATCCAGTTTTAGATATTCTGTTATAATCAACAGGCAACAGAGACACCTAATGTCCGTGGGTCCTAGCCTGCAATGTACTGCAAAATCTCACCTTGTTTTGTTTATTGCTCTGAATGTCTTACTAGGAATCTGCCCTAGAAGCTTCCTTGTACTCTCCTGAAGCTGTGGCATGGCATTGGTATTTGCCACAGCTCTTGGTTGTGGGTATTTTTGTGTGAATACCAGGGGCCAACCTTATGTTTAATGTACATTAAATAGGTAATCTGAATATCCAAAGCAAAGCCATACCTGCAGCAGGTAAACTGCTACTATGTGGGAGTTGTCAAAATATTCTATTAATAATTGATCATTGTTTATTTATGGTCACCATTTCCCTTGGGCTGGGACTGAATTATATCTAGGAGAATCGGGAGATTTGGAACCACTCACAGTACATACTACTGTAGCCAACTCGCTACATCTTAAAAGAGAAGATCCCTGCTCTGTTCCCTGCCCAGTAACACGGTCTTGAGCTTTTGCTTTGGGAAGCTTTGCCAAGTGGTGATGACGTAACTCTGCACAGCTGGCCCATCATCTCCACATCTGGGTCCCTGAGAAGGCAGCAGTGCTTTTGCTGCAGCTCTTTTCACACCAGAAATAACAGCAACACAGCTGCAGTATTTCAGAATGGCAAACCATGGGCCTAAACTGTGGCAGCCTTGGGTGAGCCAGGCTCAAAGGGCCAGGAGAGAGTCCTGTTCTACTTTAATCTTGTCACTAAAAGACCCCTCTTTGATCTTGCTTTCTGTGAGATGTTTTAGCTGGTAGTTCCTGGAAAGACCATGTGCTTTCTAAGTGAAAGCTTTCCTTTAATAGAGATGAGAGATCGTAGGGTGCAAAGGATCTGAAGATACAGGTGGGTTACAGCATTTTTTACTTTTCTTGGGCCCTCTCACAGAACCTAGCACAATGATAAGAACATTGTGACTTGGGGGGAAAGTGCTGATTTGGTTTGCTTGTCACATAATGAGGAAGCTCTGATTTTCACTTCCCTGAATCAAATGCATTCAGTGTTTGCTACTTGCGAGGCACTGAGAACACAGAGATGAAAAAGGAAGCTCACAAATGTGAGTGCCAAATACACAAAAATGTGCAGTAGATTCAGGGAATTGCTCTGCTGGATGTATGAGTGAATTATTGGAGGTCACAGGATAGAGTAACTGACTTTCCACAGAAGATAGACTCTTCAGAAGAGGTGGCATTTGAATTGAAGTAATAATTCAGGAATTTGCTAGGTAGAAAAGGCAGGTATATCAGGGAAATTAACACTGGCTGCTTTGTCTGAAATTCCAAAATCTCAGTAATTTCTCACCATAGAAGTTTGTTTCTCTGACAGTTCAATACAAATTCGGTGGCTTTTTCTAAGCAATGACTCCAGGACCTACAATGTTTGTTTTGATTCTCCAAAATCTTGTCCTGGCATCATGGAGGGGAAGAGAACACGGGACTGGCACACCAGGTGCTCAAACACGTGACATTTCTGCTTACATGTCATTGGTCAGAGCCAGTCACATGACCAACCCAAGTACAAGGCAGGGGCATGTAGGGAAGCATGCAGATATCAGTGTGCACCAGCTATCTATGGCACAGCAGGAGTGGCACATGGGCCTGGCCAGAAATGCCCAAGAGGCAGGTGGAAATATGAGTTAGAGTTGGAGAAGATGGTGGAACCAGTGATTGAGATGTGTGGGGGTCAAGGGCGTAAAGGTTGTATGTGAGGCCAGGGGAGTAGATGCAATTAACCATGGAGCTGTGTAGAGTGAGAAGAGAACAGGGTGGGAGAAACCCCAGGGAATGCTGGCATTGAAGGGAGCAGAGAGAAAGGCAGGAAGATCAAAGTGTGACTTACCTGACATCCTATGGAGTTAACCTCACTCACATGGGATTGGGCTCTGAAAACCCGGTCTGCTGCTGCCACATGGGACCTGCTATGGTCTATGACTGAACGCACTATTTATGTCCTCCTTGGACTCGGGTGCCACAGCCCTGGGAACTCTGATTCTATAAATGTGGAAGGCTCTGTGGAATCATCTCTCTTCTGGGTTCTGAGGCCAGAGAAACTCAGCTTAGAAGGCTTTTTCTATGTCAGTGATTATCCAAATAAGCTTGTTTGCATCTCTGCTGGTCTGTGCCATGGGCCTCCTGAGTCAGGGAATGTCTGCTGGGGTTTTGGCAGTTGCCCCTTCATCTGTTCCTTGCTGTGGGTTTTTGTCCCTGAAGGATTGGCTTTAGATATCTCTTGGAGGTAAATGAACCAGATGGTGTCCAAGCTCCCATCCTGGAGAACTCTGGATTTCATTTAATAACTAATGTGACTTGATAGAAGATTAATATGAATATTCCTGTTTTGGTGAAATAAAATAATGAGTCTATACGATGCTCCCTCAGTCTCTGCTGGGGCTATTCATATCTGAGCTTTGTAAAATTAAAAAAATCTGAATTCGGAAACTCATCTGACCTCAGAAAGTTTAGTTAAGGGATTGTCAAACTGTATATGAAATTGCTGACAAATGTGCACCTTTGACAGCCTTGTAGTCTTGGCATCTTCCCTGGGACACATGATCAGTTCCTGTCGCTCCAGAGCCCATCTTTTACACACTGAGGAAATACAGTGAAGCGAGTGAGAATGCTGGCTTTAGGGATGGAGAGCATTTAAGCTCAGTGTCTAGATTTCCAGATTTAAGGGAAAGGTGGCCCTTCCCTCTGCACCTTGATGGGTTGGGACCTGCCGCAGCAAGAGGGAGGAACCGCTGACACCACATCCCTCTAACAGGTCTTGCCTCAGAGTCCTGGAGGAGTAGGTAGGAGCAGATGGGTATCTAGGAGATAGGGATTATTGAGGAGATTTGTGAACACCTCACAGCTAATGGGGTGTGGATACACATGTGTCTTAAAAGATACACCTCTCTGTTTCCCAGGGAGCCCTCTTCTGGCATCACTGATGTCCCTAGAAGTATCTCATGATTCACCTGGAAAAGTTGTCTTAAAATTGGTATCTTCCTGTCTCCAGTTCACTTGAATTTAGCCGTAGATTTGTTTGCTCTAAACTACAAAGTTTATTTTAGTGATTTCCATGAAAATGTCTGTCCTGGTCTCTGTGGGTGATATGGGTGAGATGAGGCTGTAAAACCAGACCCTTCCCTTTCTGTTGTGCACCTGCCCTGCTGTCTAGAGAGTGGAAGACAGAGTCTGAAGGCAAGGGATAGAAATGCTCGGTGGCAAACCTAGGGCTCTGGTAATGTGTCATCCCCAAAACAGTTTTGGTCAGGAAGTGTTACCTCTGCTGCTGAGGTTGAAGAAGTAGTGTTGAGTTTATTCAGCAGAGAATAAGGGATCTATGTTTTTGTTTTTATTAAAAAAAAAAAAAAAAAAAAAAAACTCCAAATTTTTACTTTTGAAGTTATGCTTCAAGCTGCTTGAGGAATATGCATATTTAGGCCTCACAAACTTTATTTAAAAGACTTAGCTGGTCCACAGATCTGAGAAGGATATGGCTGGAGATTTGGTCCAAATGCTGTTCTAGGAGGAACTCTGCTGTGTCATGCTTTGCAGAGACTAATGCAGGTTGCTTTTTACAAGCGCTTTGGCTCTGAAAAGCATTTGTTAATAGAAGGAGCTTTCTCATGCCTGCCATAAATCTTTGACATTGAAGGATAATTTCTTCAACAAGCAGCTGAATAGAGCTCTGTAATTCGAAGTTACCAATGAGTTGTAACTCCAGATCAAGGCCAGTCCCCATAAACCAGCTGTGGCCTAAGCATCTTGGCAGTGCTCTCTCCACTGTCCTGGGGTAATGAGGAGAAAAAGTATTCAAGGGGGTGTGTTTATACACTGGGAATATATCTGGCCTTGAGAGGGCTGAGAGCCTTATAATGTTTGTATGGGTGCAGAATGGTGCTTCTTCTGAAAAGTCTGTGTGCTTTTGTCCAGGGAAGCCATGGACTTTGTTTAAAAAGAAAAAGAAAAAGAAAAAAGGAAAACCAAACCATTTCCCAAGTGGAGGGGCCTGGATCACTGGGGTGATCCAGTGACAGTGTTGCAGTGACAAGAGCTTGGTAGAGATGTGGCATCCACGGAACATTGCCCTGTCTGATGCCTCCTTACACACACACCTGTACACACATGCACACATACACACATGGATGTTTGTTTTTCCTTCTATTATCCGATCTATTTTGGCAAGCTCTGCCTTGACACTTAGCTCCTGGAGTGACCCCATGCCAAGGCAAGGAGAATTTTATTCTTTTTCCCTCTAGATTGCAGTGAGAGAGGAGCTGGTAATTTTCTTATGCAGGTCCCCATATTTGCTTGCTATTTCTAGCTGAGAGAAGAGAAAGTATATTTTTCCCTGATTACTAGCTTGTCTGAGCAGTTTATTTGCCTCCTAACTCAAATGGTTCTGGACAGGCATTTTATTTAAAGCTGAACTGGAGTATTGCACTAGAGATTCTGGAGGGTTGTGGTTAAATAGAAATTCATTCCCATCATATCTTCTTAAATTCTTGGGATTAAAAATTTCATTTCTGATGAAAGAGGACAGAGGGCAGGTGTCGGTGTCTCAGAGGCCATGCTTTCTGATGACTTTGTTTCACGGCCTTCCCTAGCCCTTCTCTCCAAGTGGAGTTTTCACTGCTGTCATTGATTGTGTCTGTGCCTCACTGGATCCTCTGAAAGTTCTAGAAGAGTTTGAAAAGCAGGTGCTTCCTGTGCATCATACTTAAGGGTGATGAGGTTGACATGTAGATGTATTACACGGTCTATCCGTGTTTACGTCATTGGTCTATTTATGACCATTCTTGGAATCTGAATGTCAAGACTTGCAGAAGCCTTGGTTTCTTTATTGCATGCCACATGGCCAGCCAGAGGCCTTGGGCATTAGTTTTCCCACAAGTAATTCCAGCCAAGTCACCAGGCATAGAATGTGAGGAATAGTGAGTGAAAGTCCTTATTCATAAGTGCACCTGGGGTTATGTTAAAGCTGAAACAAATTCTAAAATACCCAGGAAGGGCTTTCAACCAGATAACATTTAAATCTTTTGTGCTAGGTTGTGGAAACTTTTTCCTGCTAATTAGAGTTTCCAGGGCACTGAACCCTGACCACTTGCTGTGTCGCCAAGTTGGTTCCCTATGGCTACTGTAACAAGTTATTAAAAACTTGTTGGCTTAACACAAGTTTATTTTTCTTGTAGTTGTGAAGACCAGAAGTTTGAAATCAGTCTCACTGGGCTAGTCAAGGTGTTCGCAACGCTGGTTCCTTCTGGAGGCTATAGGGGAGAAGCTGTTTCCTTACCTTTTCCAATTTACAGAGATAGGTTTCTCTTGGCTCATGCCTTCTTTCCTTCCTCTGTCTTCAAAGCCAGCAGTGTAGCATCTTCAAACCATGTTCTTTCATCTGTCTTCTTCTGTCACACATATCTACCTCTTGTTCTTGCTGTCTCCTCTGTTTCTCTCTTTCTTTTTTTTTTGAAACGGGGTCTCTGTCTCCCAGGCTGGAGTGCAGTGGTATGATCTCAGCTCACTGCAACCTTCGCCTCTCAGGTTCAAGCGATTCTCCTGCTTCAGCCTCCCGAGTAACTGGGATTACAGGTGTGCGCCACCACACCAGGCTAATTTTTGTATTTTTAGTAGAGACAGCATTTCACCATGTTCATCAGGCTGGTCTTGAACTCCTGACCTCGTGATCCGCCCACCTCAGCCTCCCAAAGTGCTAGGATTACAGGCATGAGCCACCACACCTGGCCTCCTCCTCTGTCTCTCTTATAATGACCTTTGTGATTCCACTGGGCATGCCTGGATAATCCAGAGAAATTTCCCATCTCAAAATCTCTCAGTTGATCACCTCTGCAAGATCTCTATTGCTGTGTGAGGTGACTTTGACTTTGACAGGTCTGGGGGCTTAGAGGGTGCGCGTCTCTAGTGGAGCCGTTACTCAGCCCACCGCACCACGCTGACATGGGCAATTGCTGTGGCACAGAACACCCCTCGCTGACACCACTGCCATAGCTTCTTTCTAAAGAGATTTGGTTATAATAGCAATTGGGATGTGCCACTAGCCTCCTTAAAATGTGAATCTGCCTGTCAAAAAAAAGGTAATACTTAAATTTCACAGAAGGACACACGTGAGATTTGTTATCTTCAGGGAATTTCAAGGGTGTTGTTGAGGACTGCTGCACTTTTGCCTGCTCAGTGTTTGTTTCGCATTCCTTGGTAACAGCGCCCTGCTTTTCCTTTGGGAACAGATCTCTCCCACCCGCCCTCAATCTGTGATTCCGGTAGGGCACACCCCGTATCTAAGATCCACAATCAATGAGTGGCCCGGGACTGGCCAGGCAGTAGGGTCCGTCTCGCCATGTGATATAATTCCAGAGCTTTTGCTGGAACTATTGGGAAGCAGAAGCAATCTCTCCTTTGGAGTGTGGAGTTGTCAGGATGCAGAGCTGGAGCTGCTGAGCCCTCTCGTCCTCCCAGTGAACAGCCACGGAGGCGGGGGGCCAGCTCAGAGGAAGGCAGAGCTGCAGGATGGAAACTGAAGCCATATAATTTTGAGCCCCTAGATCGAGGAATGCCTGAAGCCAACATATCTTTGTATTTTTCTGTTACAGGAGATTTATTTTTATTTTTTTTACTCAATCCATGTTGGGAGACAGTGTTCCAGGGTTTTCTTTGTTTCTGCATTTCTTGCAAACAGAGGCACTGGCTACCTTTGTTCCCAATTATTTTTCCTGGAATATTTGTATAGAAAACACCTCAGAATTGTCCAGCTACTAAGCAGCAATATCAGGTGAGATTACAAGCCCTTTGACTCCAAATTCTACATTCTTTGTATCAGACTACTCTTCTCTCTCTGCTCGGTGAGGCCTAAATCATGACAGGCAACCACTGTTTTCACTGTGACCCATCCCTGGATGTCAATGCCAGAGACAGTCTAAGGTGCCTGGTTAGTTGTTCTGATTCTTAGTACTTCTCCACTGAGCATGTTGGGAGGGTGACAAGAGTCAGACCTTCCAGGCTCTGGGGCTGATAGACCAGCCTGAGGCCTGTTAGCTGGATCAGCACTGACCAGTCCACATGCCTACAACTCTTTTTATCCCAAGCCTGCTCAGATGGTCAAGGACTCTGGCTTCCCTCTTTAGGTTTACTCCGACATTGCATTTGATTGGTCCCAAGCCCTGTTTCCAGTGTAATTACTCTTTTCCAGACAAGAAAGCAGTGGAAAGAGGAGATAATTTTGTTTTGGCACACAATTTCAACGACTGGGGAAACAGAATTATCTCAGGTTGGCTGTCATAAGAGCCGAGGGCCTGTGACTGTCATATGTAAGGGCAGTGCTGGAAATGCAACAAAGGACAGCAACATGGCTGGCTGTGGTTCTTGTCTTTGCAGTGAAGATCAGAAAGTAGAATCCAGGGGACCTTTTCCTTGCCTCAGGAATTCTATCTGGCACTGTGGTCATTTATCTTAAGTGTAATTAAGGCACTCAAGTCTTTCAGTGAATATTCAACAAATGAGAGTGAAGACTATACAAAAAAACCTTTTCATTATCTTGAAACAAAGACAGAAAAAAGCATATCTTGTTTTGTCAGCACCTGTTTGGTACCACGTAAGATTGTTGAAGGGGTCAGAGCTTCCAGCTGACACCTGTCAATTGGGCCTAGTTGGGCTATTTTCCTCTGTACTAACCTAACTCTCCCAGCTGCCAGGGGCTGCCCTGATCACATTAGCTGCTGCTGTGGAGTATTCTCTCTAAGGGGAAGCTACTGAAAGGGGAAAGCATGGAAAAGAGGGTGTTACGGTTGAATTGTGCCCACCCAATGAAGTCCTAATCCTAAGTCCACAATACCTCAAAATGTGACCTTATTTGGAAATAGGGTCTTTATAGAGATGATAATGAAGCAGCGTCATTGTCTGGGGTAAATACCTGAGGTTTGTCATCTTACACCAAGGAAATCGAGTACGCAGACACAAAAGAAGTGGGTTTAGGAGTGGAGGTTTAATAGGCAAAAGAAAGAGAAAGGAGAACAGCTCTCTGTCTTGAGGAGGTGATGTCTGGTTTACATAGGGCCCAAAGATTGGTTGGACCAGGTGTGACATTTACGTGGCACGAGGAAGCTAGCCTGGCTGGTGCCATGTCGCCTGCTCCTTACTGTACACATGGTTGGCAAAGAAAAGGGAAGATGGAGCCGCCATTTTGGACATGCCTAGTCCCCACATAGCCTCTTTCCTATTGGCACAGCTGCCGGCATTCAAACTGCCATGCAAGCTTCCAGCTTGCTTGTGTATGTCTGCAGTTCAATTTTACAAGCTACTCTTTGTTAGAATATGGTTTGGGGCTGCTTTTCATTAAAAGGAAAACCTTACTGAGGACTTCCTGACCCTCACTATCTGCCTGAATAATTTCTTCTTAATTCCTATATCAGTAAGTTAAAAATGAGATTATTAGGGTATACTCTGGTGTCCTTATAAAAAGAGGAACTTTGGATACAAAGATAGACATGCACAGAGGAAGATGATGTAAAGCCACAGGGACCCAGGCAGCCACGGGGAGATGGAGGCAGGGATTGGGGTGATGCTGCCACAAACAAAGGAATACCTGGAGCCACCAGAAGCTGGGAAGGACAAGGAAGGCTCCTCCCCTCCAGGTGTTGAGGAGAGCCTGTTCCTACTGGCTCCTTGATTTCGGAGTTCTAGGCTCTATAACCAACAAACTAAATTTCTGTGGTTCTAAGCCACCTGGTTGGTAGTATTTGGTTCTGGCTGCCCTAGGGAATGAATATGGGGAGCATTATGTTGTGTGGCGTATGGAGTTGGGGTAGGGATAGGTACTGAGATGGGCTGGCAGTGACTCTTTCCCACTGTAAGAAACAGTTCGTGAGTCCAGCAGCTGGAGGGCCAGAAACGCCCACTTCGAGTGTTCAGGTCCACATAATGGTTAGACTTTGCTGTCTGGGCATGGGCCGTAGGACAGACATTCCAACAGTGTGAAGTGAGGATAGGAGTCGTCAAATGCCCAGTCACAGCAATGTCACATGGTTATCCAGAGGCACAGTGAGGGCCCTGGGAGGTGAGGAGCAAGGAAAGCCAGCCTTCTAGCTCCTGGGGAGCCATTATCTTTCACAGGTGATCCAGGTCAAGCAAGAACAGGGATGTATGTGGTAGGTGAAGGCGGGTGAGCAGAAACACGGCCCCACAGTGAGTGTCCCGGGATGCACCAATCAGCCACTTTTAAAACAAAGCCAAACTTCCAGCCCCGACCTGCCTTCATATTTATCTTCTCCTCTTCTGCCCTTCTCTGACCCCTGACATTGATTACACAGGAAGCAGCAGATAGGAATAGCTAGCCTGGCAGTGTATGTCACCCTGTGTCAGGCTGGCAGATGGAGGCTTCCGGGCAGGGCAGGCAGAGCTGATACTCCACTTGAGAGCCACCCTGCATCCCACCAACCCAGGGCCGAAGCCTTTGTCCCCTGGGCGCCTGCTGGCACGTGTGCCCGCAGAGCCTCTCTGCACCCTTTTGTTCTCCTCTGGCTATCGTAGCATGCCAGCTGCTGACCACTCTTGCCCAGAGAAGGAGGCAGCTGCTAATTTTAGCCCTACTTAGGTCTCCAGGCAGCACATCTCAGGACTTAAAAAATATTTTTTGGTTGCATTTTTAGGTGATCTTGGGAAGCAGGAAATTGGGAGGACTTCACCTGCTATCAGTAAAATGAAAAGGGAAGTTTAACCTTTTGTTTTAAAAAAGTTACTGTATTTCTTTGCTGTTAGAAGTCTACTGGGGCCAGGGGCATTTGCCTACGAGAGTTAACTTGTAACCTGTGGCTTTTAGTGGGGTAAGAAGACAGACAGCTGAGTGCTAAGCCAGGGGATAGAACATTCTGCCCAGAGAGCACTAGGAAGATGTTTCTGGCCTGCCTGGGGGAGGCCAGGCCGCTCTGCTGATACAAGGGAATGTGGAATTCTGCTTGGTAAACCTGATTTCCGTTTTTCCCCATTGTTTACATGTTGGGTAGGTGGGAGCACTCTCATTTGTCTTGGTTCCAAGTTGGGTTGCCTTAGTGAGAAGGCCTTTGAAACACATCTGTTGAGTCATTCACAGCAGGGAGCCATTTGTGTTCTGAGGGTTGTCAATCATAGAAAATCTGGAAAATACCAGACAACATAATGGCACAGCAGCCAAACCATGCCTGGACATTTTCTGGTCACACAGGTCTGTCTGTGGAGCTGTGCTTTTTCTCAGAAAGTCATTGGTTTTTTTTTTAATAAGCTAGAAGAAACCAGCTAACTTGTAACTTAACAAAATTGTTCCCAATCTTGTTGTTTTTCTGTTTGCGTTCACAGTTATCCATAACTGACTTTAGTCATATTTGAAGCTAACCTCTTGATTACTTTTTTCACTTTATGACTGCCATTTAAGGTTGCTGGAGGGTTGGCTCATGACTTTTGGATTGCAATACAAAATTTCTATCAGCCAGGGCTTTACCAAGAAAAGCAAAAGTCCATGGCAAGGAAATAAGCAATGTGGGAAGTATCTCAGCTTATCTGATGCAGGAGAAAGAAGGACAGTGGTCAGCTGAGTCTAGGTGCAAGGCTAAGTTATTTTTACAGAGAATACTGCCAGAAGGAGAGGGCTTTTGGGACATAGTGTTGTGATATATGCTTTGGGGACAAAAAGGTGAATGGCTCAGGGTTGCACCAATAAGCTGATTTTAAAACACAGCCAAACTTCTGGCTATCACTTGCCTTAATATGTGTCTTCTTAATTCTGTCTTCTGGGTGAGAAAGTCACCATGGAGGATGTGACATCAGAGGCAGGCTTAATGGATGAGTAAGTACCAGACTTGGGGGATGGGTCACAGCCTGTATAAAGGTATGGAGGCATAAATCATATATTCAGGAACTGCAAGCATCCTGGGATCATAGCAGGAGAGGATGCAAGGTGTGATATTGATGAGTAAGCTGTTTGCACCAACAAACACCAGGAAGGTAACTTGAGGATCAGGGAATGAAGTCCATACATGCCATGCTAAGGAGTGTGCACTTCATCCTTAGTAGGCTGAGAAAGGCAGGGGCTACAAGGATTTTTGCAAGAGAGTGACATGATTTTCATTTTTGAAAGATCCATCTGGAGGTCACGTGAAGGGGAGCAGTCCTAGGTGCAGGGCGATCAGGAGGAAGCTGTGGGAAAGATGGTGAGGCTCTCAGCTATGGCTGTGGGGCATCGAAGGACAGAAAAGATGGGAAAAGAAATCTTCAGAGTTCTCCCAGGGAGAATTTTAGGGAATCAGTTAAGTCTTCATAATTTGTACAATAATGGTTTTGGTACCTGAGATGGGCAAAAATACCTGAGGTTTATCCTTTTTATTTGGGAGCTCATTATAGATTAATTTCTGAAGTTTGGAGAAAGAATGGTCACTCCAAGTTTCCCCTCTGTTTCTTTGCCTTTGCCCTTAGAATTTGAAAGGATATGCAAGTGCCAAGGAGAATGTGAAAACAAAGAGGGGGTGCTTTGTGGAGATGAGCCGCTTGCTCCATGTACTGCCTGAATTAATGTTTTTTCCAAGGCTAAGTTCGCTCCGGAACGGGCACTCCTTTTATAGAAAGTGTTTTGTTCTCTGCAGATATTTTACAGATATTTCAGATTCGTCTTCTGTTTCCTTAAACATCAATAAGCATAGCTGCTTTGTAATCTATGTTTGATATTTTAAGTATTTTTAATCTGTGTGAATCTGTGTCTGCTGTGTTCCTTTACTGCTGGATTTTACCCCTACCTTCTCTTTCCTTGGATACTTGGTTATCTTTGACTACGTGCTGCTCATTATCTTGCGTAATTACATGTGAGGTATTCCTGAGGCCCAGTGTGAAGGTATCTTCCTCCAGACAAAATTTGTGCTTGCATCTGCCAGACCAATAGGGCTGACTCAAGAGTTGCATTTCCTTAGGGAGGGATTCACTTCCCTCCCCTTCTCCTTTGGAGGTGGGAACTAGGTTTACCTCTGGTTAACCCTTAACCTTAGGATGAGTATGATTATTTTCTGGACCCCAGCTTAATGTGTTTTTGAGGACCCACCTGTTAGACTCATTGCTTTTGTCAGGCTCTGAGATTTTTCTTCTGCTATCTCACCCCAAAGGCTGCAGCACAGTCTGGACAGACAGATGTTTTCAGGAAAAAAAAACAAAAAAACTTTAAGAACTTTGTTTGCCCCCTTTGGTTCTCATTTTTTCTTAGATTTTGGCCTGGTTATTCCTTACTGTCTTTCCGGAATGTTGCTAGCTGTTTAGGGAAAAAAATTAAAACATTTATCTGTCAATTTTAGGATTCTGTTTTCTCCCAGTGGAAGTACTGGTACAAATAATATACCTACCATTGCCGGAAGCTGAAGTCTTAGATTCTGCAGAAATTCTGCTTTTCCTCAGAGTCAAACATCCCAGTTGAAACGTCTAAGAAATGACAATGTGCTTCAAATATAAATAGGAAGTGTTAGGTAAATGCTTTATTAGTGAATTCATATTGAATTGCTAAGAGAAGTTAGGTGTGTCTGAGATGTCCCCTGATTTCTGAGGGCTGTTACAGAGGCAGTGTAGGGTGGTAGTGGAGGACTCTGGAATCAGATATAATTGAGCCACTTACTAGTATGAGAACTTGGACAAGGGACCTAACCTCTTTAATACTCAAATTCCCACCTGTAAATTGAGAAAAATACCTACCTCATAGGGGCTTGTAGAGATTAAATAAGATAATAAATATAACCTTACACAGTTCCTGGCACATGATGACCCCTTACTAATGGTAGTTATTAGTACTGGTATTATATTAACATTATTCTGCCACATGGCCCCATTTTTCTTCTATCAAAATAGTTTGGTGGATATGCACATGCAAAAGAATGAAGCTGGACCCATACCTCACATCATATACAAAAGTTAACTCACAACGGATCAAAGACCAAAACGTAAGAGCCAAAACTATAAAACTCTTAAAACAAGATAAATCTCCATGACTTTGGATTAAATAATAGCTTCTCAGATATGACACCAAAGATACAAATAACAAAAGAAAAAATAGATCAATTCGGTGTCATCAAAACTAAAAACTTTGGTGCTTCAAAGGACATCAAAAAAATGAAAATACAGCCAGGATATGATAAATTTTTGCACATCATATAATGATGAGGAACTTGTATCTAGAATATATAACTCAACGATAAAATAAGACAATTCACCCAGTTAAAAATGGGCAAAGGGGGCCGGGCGTGGTGGCTCACACCTTTAATCCCAGGACTTTGGGAGGCCAAGGCAGGAGGATAACAAGATTAAGAGATAGAGACCATCCTGGCCAACATAGTGAAACCCCGTCTCTACTAAAAATACAAAAATTAGCTGGGCATGGTGGCACACGCCTGTAGTCCCAGCTACTTGGGAGACTGAGGCAGGAGAATTGCTTGAACCCAGGAGGCAGAGGTTGCAGTGAGCCAAGATCACACCACTGCACTCTAGCCTGGCAACAGAGCGAGACTCCGTCTCAAAAAAAAAAAAAAAAAAAAAAAAAAAAAAAAAAAAAAAAAAAGGACCTGAATAGATATTTATGCAAAGAAGATACACAAATGATTAATAAGCACATGAAAAGACATTCAGCATCATTAGACATCAGAAAATGTGCATTAAAACCACAATAAGATAGCACTTCACAGCTACTCCCTTTACTGCTGATGGGAGTGTAAAATGAAAAACAGTTTGGTCTACAGTCTGGTAGTTTCTTAAAAAGTTAAACATAGAGTTACTATATGACATAGCAATTCTACTCCTGTATATGTGCCCAAGAAAAATGAAAAGCTATGTTCACACAAAACTTGTACATGAATTTTCATACCAGCATTCTGCATAATAGCCAAAAAGTAGAAACAACCCAAATGTCTGTCAAATGATATGTGGCATATCCATACAATGGAGTATTATTCAGAAATAAAGAGAAATGAAGTACTGATTTATGCTACAACATGGATGAACCTTGGAAACACGGTAAATGAAGGAAACCAGTCACAGAGGATCACATGTTGTTGATTCTATTTATGCAATGTCCAGAATAGGCAAATCTATAGAGACAGAAATAGAGTAGTAGTTGTCTGGAACTGGGAGGGATAGGGATTTGTAGGGTGATAGCTAATGGGCATGGGTTTCTTTTTAGGGGATGATAAAATATTCTAAAATTGAATATGGGGCTTGGTATGGTGGCCTGTGCCCATAATCTTAGCACTTTGGGAGGTTGAGGCAGGAAGATCACTTCCCTTTAGTTCAGAATTTCGAGACCAGCTTAAGCAACATAGGGAGACCCTATATTTACAAAAAAAAAAAAAAAATCTTTTAAATAGCCGGGTGTGGTGGCATGTGCCTGTAGTCCCAGCTGCTCTGGAGACTGAGGTGGGAGGATTGCTTGAGCCTGGGAGGCCAAGGCTGCAGTGAGCTATGATCATACCACTGCACCACAGCCTGGGTGACAGAGTGAGACCCTCCCTCAAAAATAAAATACTTAAAAATTTTTAAAAAAAATTATTGTGGTGATGGTTTCAAAACTGTGAATATACTAAGAGCCACTGAACTGTGTTCTTTAAATTGGTGAATTGTGTGATATGCAAATCATATCTCAATAAGGGCATGTTAAAAACAGTTTAAGGCTAAAAGATAATTGATCCGATATGGCCCTATCCTCTCCGTCCATCTGTCTATTTGTCTTACCAGCTTTTTTTTTTTTTTTTTTTTTTTTTGAGACAGAGTCTCGCTCTGTCGCCCAGACTGGAGTGCAGTGGCGCGATCTCGGCTCACCACAAGCTCTGCGTTCCGGCTTCATGACATTCTCCTGCCTCAGCCTCCTGAGTAGCTGGGACTACAGGTGCCCGCCACCACGCCCAGCTAATTTTTTGTATTTTTAATAGAGATGGGGTTTCACCGTGTTAGCCACGATGGTCTTGATCTCCTGATCTCGTGATCCACCCGCCTTGGCCTCCCAAAGTGCTGGGATTACAGACGTGAGCCACCGCGCCTGGCCTTACCATCCATTTTATCCGTTCATCCACGCACCCAACAGCCTGTCCACTCTTCCTTCAACCCATTCATTTGTCCATTTACCCTTCCTTCTGCCCTCCCATCTCATGCCATGCCATTTTGCCTTCCTCCCTCACTCTGTCAATCCAAAAAAAAAAAACAAAAAAACGTAAAACCAAAAACTTGATTTGTTGCTCATCTGCTAGTTTAGTCTGTACTAGTCATAATGTAAGTCTCTGCTTTTCATCTTGCTAGTTTGGCATTTCCGGTGTCCTTATGACTTGCCACTTGGCATAAGATGAGTTTTCCAAGCTCTGCAGAGGAAATGCTCTTTGTCAATCCGTCCAGTAAACAGGGGACTGTGAGGTGTTTGATACATAGCCAGCAGCTTACTGAAATGGCAGGAACATCCAGGTCACATCTCACCTGACAGAAGTCCTCAGAATGGTGTGTAGAAAATTTTGGGTTTGTTGTTTGCTGTGACATCTCAGTGTTAAATGTGTGTGACACTCGCTCTTTCCTCCTTTCAGTGGCTCAGTGCAGGTTTGATGCCTGGTAACTGCATTCCTCATTCTTAACACAATGGTGAGTGATTTCAAGGTTGACCTGGTTTAAAACAGCTTTCTTAATGAGACTGTTCACCTTTGTGTCATCATTAGTATGATGTCAGTTCTTTCCTTGCCCAACCTCCAGTACAGTTGTTTCCTAACTTTGTTGCCCATCAGAGTCACCTGGAGAGATTATTTAAAATGCAGAGTCCTGAGCTCTTACCTCTAAGAGATTCTGATTCAGTGGGTCTAGGGTAGCATCTGAGAACCAGTGTTTTAAGGAGCACCCCTAATGACTCTTAATTGGAATCCTCCTTGTACTACCCTGAGATACTCTACCATAATTGATCTGTTAATGCCAGCATTGGTTAACAATATGGGAGACTTCTAATTTCCCTTCTAATGCCTGGCTAGTGTTCATTTCTTCAAGCCTGGAAGTGTTAATCCATGGCTAAGAAGAAGCCATTACTATTCTGTGTATCTCCAGCTGAGTTAGTGGGTAGATTATAGTGCTTTGAGAATTTTGAAGGTGGCAAGAACTCAGCAGCCCTAGGCAGCTCTCATATATCCAGTGATGTAGATACTACAAACTAACTTATCCAAATAATCAGCATCTGGGGTTAGAAACGTACTGTTTGATACTAGATTTTTGCCCTTCTTCATTTTTCTTGGTCGACTTTTTGAAGACAAGAGGGAGTGGCCTTAGGAAGAGAATTATTTGGGGCTAAGGGGTGAAATGAGATGTTAGTTGTAATGAAAACTCTTCTCTGACCACAGAATACTGAGTTCTGACTCCAATAAGCTGAGTAGTGGACTTTAAAATGCCTCTAGATCTGCACATACCTCAAGATGCTATGTGGACATATTTTTTTTTTTTTCTGATGAAGGTATAAACCCATCAGAACACTAAATTCCTCACCATCAAAATGACTTTGCCAAAGCCCTAACATGGAACTGTATTCAAAACATGTGTGTGTGCACCTCCCCCCCACCACACACACACACTCACACACACACACCTCTTTAGGCTAATGCTAGCCAGCTTTGTTATTTGGGATTTTGAAGTACAAACAAGGAAATAGGAGGCTTAAACTAAATTTCAGCTGGAATTGAGGGAGAAAATACTGCAATAGCATCTTGGCTTAGGTGGACACAATTCTCTTTATGGTTTGCAAAGCACATGTATTTGTATTATAGTCCTATGATATAGATTGAACTAGAATTCAAGTTAACTGACCTGCCAAACCCACCTAGGTAGTAAGTGGCAGAGCTGAGTTTTGAGCCCATGTCATCTAGCTGCTTCTTCAGTGCTATTTTCACTACATCACACTACTAAGAAAATGCTGGGGTTTTACGAGTTGTCTGGCTGGATTTAATAACTGAAAGGAACCTTACCTTGTTCTTTAGGGTACAAATGATGAGCTACTGAATACTGTGTGAAAAGAACTATGTAAATGTTTGTGACATGGTGTCAGTGATTAGTGTATGTGTTTTCGGTAGTGTATGTGTTTTCGGGAAGAACTGAATGTCCATATAGTGGACATTCTTAGTGGAAGATCTTAGCACTTGTCTTCCTATCTGTTAATATCTCTTTTAGGAAGACTCCCAGGAACACATAAAACACATATAGTAAAATGCGCAAGTGTTAAATGTGCCAAATGATCAGTTTTTAAAATTGAAGACACCTGTTCAGTCAGTATCCAGCATTCTGGAAATTACTCCTTGTGATCCCTTTTAGTTATAATCCCCTTTAGACTAACCAATATCCTGATATCTATTAGGTTGGTACACAAGTAATTGCAGTTTTGCCATTAATTTTAATAGCAAAAACAGCAATTACTTGTGCACCAACCTAATAACAATATGGATTAAATTTTGCCTACGTTTGAACTTTATTTAAATAGAATGATAAGGTACTAGCAGTTCTGCTGTAATGCTTGTTTTGAAAATGCAAATTTCCATTATGATTGATGCATTAGAGAACAATTTGAGCATAATGCAATTTAGTGTTTGCTTATATGCAATTTTGTCCTCAAGAAACTCTTAAGTGAATGCAGAAATCTTCACTCAGTGAAACTGAGCCCAGTAGGAAAGCACGGCATGCACACACATGCACCTCATGTATCTACCAGCCACCTGGGTTGATTGTGTTATGAGACACACCCATCCACATCTCGTGTTACACACTCCATCCAGTCGTAGGCAATGCTACTTCCACCACGTCACAATAACTTGCAAGCTGCAACCCTTCTTACACCCTCTTCCAAACTTCAGGTCTTTTTCAACATAAAATGCTATTTATTCTAGTATGTATGCATTTCTTAACAATTTTACATGTGTAAAACCGTGCTTCCATTTTTATTAGATTTCCCTATTTTTTAATATTTGTCACTGCCAAAGTTTTGAATGTTTTGTTCCTGTCTTTCTCATAAGCCCTATGATTTTAGTTGCATGCATTTGCATATTGTGTTACTTTTGAGGAACACATACATCACATTAAAGCAGAAGGGACTGTATTTCTCTTTTGTGTCTGGCTCCTTTTGAGATTATGTTTGAGAGATTTATCATTGTTATGTGTAGCAATAGTTCATTTTCATTGCTATACAGTATTTCGTTGTGTGAACATACCACGATTCATATATCTGTTCAACTGATGATGGACTTGTAGATTGTTTTTAGATTGAGACTGTTAAAAACCTTGTACATATTTCTTGTTGAGTATATACTTAGGAATTGCTGGGTCTTATGATACGTGTATGTTCAGCTTCAGTAGAAGTCACTGGTTTTCCAATGGGGTTGCACCAATTGATCGTCTCACTAGAGTGCATGAGGAACTTAGTGGCCTCAAATCCTTTCCAAAACTTATAACTGTCTTTTTAATTTTAGCTATTCTGATAGGTGTGATTGTCATCTCATCATGATTTTAATTTGCATTTCCTTGACGACTAAAGTTTAAGTATCTTTGCAATGTTTATTAGCCACTTGTATACTCTTTTCTGTGAAATGTCTGTAGAAGTCTTTTGGCCATTTAAAAATAATTGAGTTGATTGGCTTTTTCTTCTTGATTTATAGGCATATATTCTGGGTAAGAATTTTTTGTTGGTTTTGTATGTTGTAAATATGTTCTCCCACTCTATGGCTTCCATTTTTTATTCTTTTAATGATGTTTTCTGAGGGACAAGGTTTTTACTTTTCAAGTCCTATTTATCAGTCAGTTCCTTCATTGTTAGTACTTTCTATGTTCTGGTTAGGAAATATTTGTTTACCCCAAGCTCATGAACATACTGTTCTGTATTATCTTCTATCAGTAGAAGCTTTACTTTTTTACTTTCCCTATTTATGTCTAAAATACGTTTAGTATTAATTTTGTGTGTTAATGTGAGTTAGGGATCCATTTTTTTGGTCTATTCGGATATTTAATTGACTCAGCAACATTCATTGAAAAAACCATTGTATCCCCCACAGATGTGTACTACAGCCTTTGTCATAAATCAGATGTCCATGGTCTGTTTGTCTCTTGCTGGGCCAATACAGCACTATCTTAAATCTTGTTGCTGTGAATGTGATTCCTTAATCTTAATTCTTCAGAATTGTCTTGGATACACTTAAATTTTTTACTTCAGAAACATCTTTTCAGTTTCTACAAAAAAAATTAACTTGGTTGGCTTTAGATTGGAATTACATTGAATGTGTATATAAGTTTGTTGAGAATTGAAATCTCTACAATATTGGTACATCTCTAGATTTATTTAGGAAACAAATATAAAACTCATAGTCAGTGTTAGTCTTTGATTAATCACAAATGAAATGATTATTTATATAGGTGGGAAAATAGCTTATGTATCCCAAAATGTTCTGGAACATACCACACGTCCAGAGGGTGAATCACTCCTTCATCTTTTGTAAGGCATCATGGTAGTCATGTCAGTTGAAGTTGGAGATGCGGAGATGGAGGAGATCATGATTTAGCACTGGTCAGTGAATCTTTTGCAGATTTTGTGTGAACAACCTGCCTGCAGAGAGTGGCATTCGCGTTGTCTTTCAGTAGCTTCATTTTTTTAATTTTTTTTATTTTTTTAACCACCAGACAACTTTGTTGGAAGAGAAGAAGGAACATCGTATTCAATTTAATGGACAGAATTTAAATACAAAAGAACTAATTGCAGAAGCATCTGGAAACATTACACAGATGAGCCAGTGGTGTTTAGAGTTGGTGGAAAATGATATATTCATATGCCAAGAATTAAGATGTGATATTTTTGGAAATTTTTATTTTATGGAGAAATTCCTTTTTTTCTGTTTTAAGATCTGTAGCTGAAAAGATGGATATTTTGAAGAATTATTTGGAAATTTGGAGGTCCTCTGGCCCACCTCTCTCTCAAAGCAGCATACTTATTCCAGTATACTTTGCAGAAGCCGTAGAATTGTAGATAGTTAGATCCAAAAAGATCTTGGAGAAGAGACTCTGGTCTAACCCTCCCGTTTTGAAAAAGACACTGAGGTCTAGAAAGGTAACGTTACTTGTATACAATCAGGACTAGAGGCCAAGTCTCCTGACTCTCAGTCCAATGCTCATTTCCAGAGTTCAGCATTTCCCAAAGTATTCTCAAAGTATAATCCAAAGAAATAGTAATCATTTTGGGAGAGTAAAGTGCTTCGTCTAAGAAGTAGTCTTGGGCTGGACGCTGTGGCTCATGCCTATAATCCCAGCATTTTGGGAGACCAAGGCAGGCGGATCATCTGAAGTTAGGAGTTCGAGACCAGCCTGGCCAACATGGCGAAATCCCGTCTCTACTAAAAATACAAAAATTAGCTAGGCGTGGTGGTGGGCGCCTGTAATCTCAGCCACTTGGGAGGCTGAGGCAGGAGAATTGCTTGAACGTGGGAGGCAGAGGTTGTGGTGAGCTGAGATCGCACCACTGCACTCCAGAGTGATAGAGCATGACTCCGTCTCAAAAAAAAAAAAAAAAAAAAAAAAGTAATACTGGTCTTGGGAGAGTGAAGTGCTCAGTCTAAAAGGTGATCCTTGGCAAAATCAGTTTGGAAAATTTTGCATAGCATGTCCTCTTGGAAATTTATGATACACATTGACACTTCTGCCATATAGTAAGGAGAGTTATTTAACTTTAATTCAGTCTTTTCTAAACATTTAACCATGGGCCACTTTTTGCACACAACAACTTGTTATAAGCCCTGGGGTACTCCAGGAAACCTGCAGTAGATGACATGGGTCTGCCTGACAGCCTTTGCCACTGGTAAGGGCTCTCCTTGTAACTTCCACTTATTGCGCGTGGCCACGTCCTCTGGAGTGGTCATTTGGAGATGGAGTTTCTTTCACATTTACTAATTGCACTTGCCTGGGCCTTTGCTTATGTTAATATATTTAGTCCTCACAAAATTTTCTAGAAAGGTGGTTAGTATAATCTCTGCTTTATAGACAAGGAAACAAAGAATCCAAGAGGTTACACAACTTGTTCAAGGGTGCCCAGCCTAGCGGACGGGACATGCTTGCCGTCACACCTGGCTGCCTCCCTACCAGATACTACCTTCATTATTATGGAGACACCACCATTTGTCACTGTACTTTTTAAGAAATCCACTTTATTTAGGTGTAACTTTTATACATAAAATGCAGTCCCTTTATCCCAAGTACTGGATAATATTCAACACATTTTGACAAGTTGATATACATGTGCAGTTGCTTCCACCATCAAGCTATGAAAAGATTAACCTGGCTAAGTTCACGCTGTGAGGTGCATGCTTTCTTTCTCAGTTCTGTCTTCAAAGCTTTTGCTGTGTTGCTGTGGGTCTGCTTTGTGCCACTCAAGGTTTAGTCTGGGACTCGGTCATGCTTGAAGTGTTAGTTCAGTTGCCCAGGCCTTCCTGATACCAGTTTGGGTCCCTCCTGTGCAGCTGAGGCCTGCGTCTGAGACCTGTGGGGGTTCATGCACTGCAAACCCCTTACCCAGCTCACTCTTCTTCAGGGTTCCCTATATGCTCTCCAGCCCACAGGGCCCCCTTTTTTGGATCGCTTTGGCCAGAAAGACCAGATTTCCATCAGGGGTTTAGCCTCCCTGTTGCTGCTTCACCCTGCAGTTCTGCAACTGAGACCTGCCCTCCCAGCTCAGCTGAGAGATAGAAGAAGAAAAAGATAATGGGAAACTCACCCCCATGCTTCAGCAAGTTTTGAGTCCTGCAAAATCTGCTGACTGTGTTTGCTTTTTTGAGTACTCTGGTAGTTGCTTTGTATACTTTGCACGGAGTTTTTCGTGTAAGTAGTGGGAGATCATAGCAGAACCAGAAGTCTCTATTTACTTTTAAATGTGTTTGATTTTTGTTACAAGAGACTTCTAAGCAGCTGGACTTTAAGGCCTATTTTTGAAAACTCCTGAGAATAAAAGAGACTTCTTATACTACAGCAGGAAAAATATTTACAAACTCCTAGCCCGAGCCTCTTGTGCTGGCAGGATAAGTTCCTGTTTTCTAATCTCCAAAGGAGTGAATGAATGTTCTCACCACTGTGCGCTCTATTCTAATCCTTTTAGTCCTAATGAAGAGGCTGTGAACATATCCCTGAGCCCTCAGATTAAAAGTCAAGACAAAAGCCCATAAGACAAGAAGACACTGAATCCTATTTCTTGCTTTTATGAAAATTACAATATCTCTTGGAAAGAAAAACTGTTTCTTTTGCCAATATTTTTTATCATACTAAGGAAAATTTGAAAATAACAGAAAAGGAAGAAAATAACGTATAATCCCATAACCCAGAAATAATCACTGCTAACATTTCTCTTTGCTTACAGATCTTGCAGAAATACGTCTTTATCTTTTGTTTACAATTTTACTACAGTAATAACCATGGAGTATAAAAATGATTATGAACTGAAACTCTAGATGTTTTTATATGAAACTCTAGATGTTTTTATATAAAATATCTTCTCATTGTATATTTAAAATAATTCTGAGAAATTAATGGCTAATTGGCAATAAATGAAGATCTGTAATTTGTTCATTATTTTAAAATAAACATTAGCATCCCTAGCTATTCCAATTTTGAGTAAAATTATACACGCAAATCTTCAAAGAAAAAAGAGGTGCAAGTAATGGATGATTTCTTCCCACTGTATTAGCCTCCTCAAACTGCCATGATAAAGACCACAAACTGGAGAGTTTAGGTAACAGAAATTTATTCTCTCCCAGTTCTGGAGGCTTGAGGTCCATAATCCAAGCGTCAGAAGCGCATTCTCTTCGAGAGTCGGTAGAATCCTGCCTGACTTTCCCTTGCTCTTTTCGTGTTCCTTGGATTGTAGCTACATCACTCCTGTCTCTGTCTTTTCTCGTCTGATGGAGGATACCAGTCTTAATTCGGTTTAGGGCCTATCCTCATTGAATGTGACCTCATTTAACTTCATTACTTCTGCAAAGATCCTACTTCCAAACCATTACATTCTGAGGTACTGAGGGTGATGACTTATACATACCTTTTGGGGAACACAATTTAACCCATAAGACCTACCATTTGGTCCTTTTTCCCATTCCACTGGGGCCATTTTTCCTCCAGCCAGGATGCCTATCTCTCCCCTGTGACCAGCAGAGCTGCCTCAGATGGAAATGTCGTGTGGCATGTTAGGGGGAGTTGCCTTATGCGGTACCCTGGCTGCCAGCCTCCCTGCTTCCCAGCACCCCCAGCCCTGTAACCCTGTCCACTCCTTTCTGTACCCACCCTTATCCCAATATCTCTGGCAAGGAGTTAGAACCTTACCAGAGCTGAGGGCCTCTTTCTGGTTTTCTCAAGAACAAAAAGCCGAGGGTAAATGTGAAACTATGTGGAGGAAACAGATTTCTCTTCTTAAATTTCCAGATTCAGAAACAATTATTGAACATCTGTTATGTCTGGGCACTGGGCCAGTTTCCTTTAATCTGTGTAAAATCATTTACTTTAAATGCTATACAACTTTTATTGCTGAGGAGACAGTTTTAGGTAGGTCAAGTCACATACTAGGTACATTTCAGAGTGGGGTTTTAAATCTGCAATGGCAGCCTGAAGGCAGAAAAATTGTAGTAAAGAGTCTGGGCTGGGTATGGTGGCTCAAGCCTGTAATCCCAGCACTTTGGGAGGCCGAGGTGGGTGGATCACAAGGTCAGGAGTTCGAGACCAGCCTGGCCAATATGGTGAAACTCCGTCTCTACTAAAAATACAAAAATTAGCTGGGAGTGGGGGCGGATGCCTGTAGTCCCAGCTACTCGGGAGCCTGAGGCAGGAGAATCGCTTGAACCTGGGAGGTGGAGGTTGTAGTGAGCCGAGATTGGGCCACTGCACTCCAGCCTGGGAGACAGAGCGAGACTCCGTCTTAAAAAAAAAAAAAAAAAAAGAGTCTGGCTCCATTTTTTGATGCTTGACTGCTGACAGCTTTCAAGCCCCACCCCTCTGATTTCTTGTGTCCCACCTCTGGGTGAGCCTGTAAGAAAACAGACCCGCACCTTTCTTACGGGCTGCAAGTTCAAACCAAGCAAATCGAACCACTGGTCTGACCCTCACCACAATTAAAACCAAAGCCACTTGCCCTTCCCTTTTTTTAAGCTGATTTGGAATGGCTTGGATCCCCGCTATCTCCAGAAAGCCACATTATATGAGTAGTAACCTTTTCAGACCCTCCTGGTGTGGTATGTTGTCATCAGTCTCAATGTCTGAGCCACTTTTGCATGGAGAATCTGTGGAACATCCGCAGATAAAAATATTCAAGGAAATTGAGTGCTGCCTCGCTGATCCTCAGAGGCCTAGTATGAACATGTAGTCAGCATACGTTCGGCTAACGGAGACTTGAAGCCATGCATTTATTGTTGAGGACCTTTCTCCCCAGCAGTGTACTTGGTGAGGATGGTGATGGAGACAAGGTTCTTTCCATCTTTGCAGCATTTGTTTCATCTCTTCTGCTGTTGCACAGCTCTGAGTTCTTTACTCATTGGTGGAGGTCTTAAATTTTTTCCTCCATATCCAATCTGCTTATTCAGTGCTATTTGGTTATCATCCCAAGACCCTAAATTTATATACACTTACTCTTAAAGCCCCACAAGCTGATTGATTATGCACAACACGCATTCTCCAGAACATGCATTTTCCAGCAGTTGTTTTCCCCCAGGTGAGGATTTATTTGTCCTTTAGAGAAATGAGTGGCTCTATGTATGCATGTGTGTTACTACATAATGCAGGATTAATTTGAAAATTGCATGGAGGTCTGAATGTGAATTATGCAAAATGCAAAAGCCGGTTTTATTATGAGCATTTGAGTTAACATGCCTGCATACAGAAATGTTCAGGGAATTTATGGTTCAGTTCAAGTGACACCAGGATTGAGCCTTTTAAAAACAGACCATTCCCAGCATAATGATTCTATAATTTATTCGGAGTCAGACATTTAGCACTGCTGAATTTTGTGTTAAATAACCCAATTGGTATATATGAAAACAGCTTCCAGTAATTCAAATCCTTGGAATCAGCCCGACTGTATAATCGTGGCCTCAGCAAATACTTAAAGAGGGTAGAGGGGATATTTAGCATAAATTTGGCTATATATTCAACTCTGGTATGTAATACAGGGAAATTAGTCTCAGATACATGGCTGTCTTCAGATGGGGTTTGGAATCTCATTCTGGCTCCCCTCTGACCACTCAGCACACCCAGGATCCCCTTTTACTTTCTTTGTCTAAGCGAGCTAGGAATAGAGACTCATTTTCATGAGTTTTCTAAGCATGGCACAATTGCCATGGGAAATTGGCATGGCTTTACAAAATAAGCCATGGCTTCACATCAGTTCCTAAAGAGTAAGCTGGAGAGGCCTGAGTGGGTCAGACCAAGGTAACCCTGGCACAGTGCTGGTCACGCAGAATACAGCAGTGATTGGTAGTGTTGAGACCTAACATTGCCATGACTGAGATAGACCTACATGAGCCTCAGATAGTGGAGAAATGCAGTGTTGTTCCCGATGTGAGGATGGGCTGCCTGGAGCCATGATACTGTTCACGCTGTGTCACTCTAAAGGTTTTATGTCATCTCTGGCAGGAGCCACATGGAGATCAGAGTGAAGAATGACCTTGACCTGTCCTATGTGTTGTCAACTATCGTGTCCCACTTATGGGTAATGGGAAAGCAGAATGTTGCAGTGTTGGGTTTGGGGATCCAGGTCAGCATAACAGAAATCATGCTACCGACAGAGCCAACAATGCTGAAGCGGTCATAGGTTTATATGGCAGCAGCTTATTTGGAAGTTAAAAACAATAAAACAGCAAGGTGTTTATGCGAGGAGAGTATCTTCAGGGTTTGTGTCTCTATACCTGCATAGGCTACTCATATCATTTAGCATCAGAAATGTGCTTGTTCAGTGACAAGTGTTAGGCTTCAGGAAAGCTTTTTGGATTTATAGTTGTGAGATGTCAAAGAATGTTCTTGTCAGAGTTTTTCCCCTGCCTCCCCAGTAGAAAGGGGAAGAAACCTGTTCATCTTGCCTATATGGCATGATGCTGAGGACTGGGATATTGAATACGACTCTGAAACAGCTCAAGTTTGCTGCTTGAGATTTGGATTTTTTATGATTTCCCATTCTTCAATCCTGTTGAATAAATGGAGAATCAGATGGCTCCTATTCTCATAATGGTTTTGTGAGTAGGGATTGAATATTCTGGTTTTAAAGATGAGAAAACAAGAGGCTCAGAGAAGTTGGTGTACAGAGCTAACAAATGATGGAGCTCAGGACCCCTCAGTCCAAGAGCAGGGCTCTTTTCTGTGGCTGGGAGTTCTGGCTCCTGAAACTGGCCCCAACCATGGAGGGTAGGACATCTTATTCCTTTCTTCTTTGTGTTTCTGCATCCTAGAGAGTATGCTGAAATAGAGTTTTCAAAAATTTTTTTTTTAAAGGTCACCCATAAAAAGGGTTGAACTATAGGTGCATTCTTGGGAGCATGGTCTGGTTATTTTTTCTTTTCATTAAAAGAGCAAACATAATGCAAGGGCCTTTTGTTTGCAGTTTTGGAATTTAGCCAATTATAAATACATTTAAGGGGATTCAGATCCAACTCAAGCTCTTAATCAGAGCATTTGGAAGCTCTTGGATAGAAGGTATATTTAATCTCTTTCTAGGTCAGCTGGATATCCCTGCATAGCTATTAGTTCAGACAAGATAAGCCTTGGAGCCCTTCTTTGCTTATAATGTGTTGGTGGGAGGCGGGGGGTGAGGTGGGAATGAGCTAGAGGCGCATGGGCCTGAGGCAGGCCTATAATTTATGAATTTATTTGCTTCATGGCACACTCCTTCCTTAGTTTGTCCATGAGGGGCAAATATAATCTTTTTAACGTATTCTCATATTATAAATTTAGAAAGGGAAAGAGAAGACTCATTAGCTATATGAAATTTCACTGATTAAATATACTGGAAAGCTGTAGATAATTGCCAGGAGCCATACAATCTCATCCCTAGGGGGAGAGAGGAACCAGCTCAGAATGGAGCCTGGAGTAATTGTGACTCTGATCACAGGAGAAAGAGAACACTTGGTGAGAGCTCCTCTAGTTGATTCTCCATAAAGGCTGAAACCCTCAAAGTTCTGGGTCTGTCTTCTGTGCATGGCAAATGCCCCCACTCATCTCTCCAGACTCAGCAGAATTATTGCCCCTCCTTTCCTGGTGTTCTCGATCCTACAGGGGCACTGATCAGTGTCTGGTGTATAATTGGGAGTTAGATGATGTATCTGTCAAGATCCAGTCTGGAAAACAGAGACTATACTAGGTATTTAAGCAGCAGGGATTTAATATAGGGAATTACACAAGTATTAGAAAGCTGAAAGAACAAAAAGGGACACTGAGGCATCCCAGATATATGTAACTGTAGAAAGCAGTTACTGTCTCTAGGATTGGGAAACACAAGGGAAGAAGTGAATTGCTAGAATCAAGGGTTTCAGAGAAGAGGCCCCTAGCAGCCATGCTGAAGGGTACCCTGTGGCTTATGATTGAACCTCAGACCAGGTGGCTGCGCAGCCAGCTCTGAGACCCCAAGGTAGGTGAGTGCTGCTGAAGTTGAGAGTGTTGTTAGAAGCCGGAGGCTGGACCCACTGCTGCCTTCTCGGGCTGGAAGGACGTTGACAAGAACTGGAAACAGGAAGGAAGTTCAGTTGTCCTCTTCTCCCACTATCTTGCAATAGGAATTGCTCAGAATTGAGGTGCACAACAAGCATAGTCATAGGGCCTAGACCATCCCAGACAGGATCATGGAAAACCTGGGCATCCCAGTAAGTAAAGCAGGCACCTGACCTTGCCTTGGTGGCCTCTAGGCCAGGGCTTGGTTGTCAGTAAGGGCAAGCCAGGAAAGGAACTAATGGAGCTGGAGGTGGGGGGCCCACAGGAACCCTGAACCCTGACCCTAAGAGGCCCAGAAATGGCATGACTGAGGCTAATACATCATCCATCCTGACTGACTCAACTGAAGGAAAGCCTAGCTTTCAAGAGCTGGAGGAAGTAATTGGAATAAATGCTGGATACACATCAGCCACTCAATCATGACATTTCCAAGAGAGAAGTCTTAATGAGAAAAGCCTTGCCCACCCTAAGTAGTATTAAATGGGTGGGTGGATGGGATGGATAGATGGAATAGAGGGGATTGGAAGAGAGCGAGCAGGGAGTGGAGACAGGAATAAAGGAAGGAAAGAAAGAAAGAATGGAGGAATCAAAACAAATTCTTATCTCTAGCTCTGCAGCTGAAGGGTCATAAGAGTGAAAATAGAAGTAGCGTCCAGCCTTTCCTGTAGATGGTGGTTCACTATGAACCCCTTGCAGAGATTATGATGCCAGTAGTAAGGAAATTGGTTTTGATTTCCTCACTTAATAAAGATTCAGAAACAGTGAAATCTGAGCTGCTACAGAGGGCAGAACCCAGGGCCCACTGTGTTCTTTGAGCACAGAGCCCAGTGTGTGAGCACCTGGAGATATCAAGGTGCCCAGCCATTGTAAACTGCTCCCAGCCAAGCAGGCAGTCGCAGGCCTGGCCCTGCCTATGGAGGCTCCCCTGCAACTCAGTGCCCTTGCCCGTGCCCTCCAAGGGGGCTGCAGAACACCCTTCAGGCTGGTGCAGTAATAACAGCCTCGCTCCGGTAGATCTGTAAGAAAAAGGCACCAGCCTGTTAGAAGAAATGGGGAAAGGGTGCAGAGAGTTCTCAGAAAAAGGAAATGCAAATGTCTCTGAAGCAAATGAGAAGACACTCAACCTCACTCTGCAAAAGAGAAATGCACCTTGAAAGTAGGACAAGGGGTACTATACCAGGTTGGCATAGATCAAAAAGTTTCACCTCATAGATTCCTGTAGAAGTATAAAGTGCCAGCTCCTCTAGAGAGAGCAGTTTGGCAGTATCTCTCAAAAGTGACCCGGCAGTTCCACTTCTAGGACTTTGACATCCAGACGTAATTTCACACATGTGAAATGAAATATACAAAGATATCCATTGTAATAGCAAAATATTGGAATGGACATAAATGTCCACTGGAGGCCACCAGGTGAATCAATTATGGCACATCCATTCTTCAGAATTCTTCCAAGCTGTTAGATCAAAACAGCCTTATATATATGTACATGGGACAATTTCCAAGATATAGAACCTTAAAAAATAGGAACAGTGTGTGTAGTAGTTAGGTTCAAAAACAATACATATTTTAGAATGAAAAGTCAACTACCAGCTAGGTGCAGTGGCTCACGCCCGTAATCCCAGCACTTTGGGAGGCTGAGGCCGGCAGATAGCTTGAGCCCAGGAGTTTGAGACCAGTCTTGGCAACATGATGAAACTCTTTCTCTAAAATATATACAAAAATTATCTCGGTGTGACAGTGCATCCCTGTGGTCCCAGCTACTTGGGGGAGGGTGGTGCTGAGGTGGGAGAATTGCTTGAGCCCAAGAAGTTAAGGCTGTAGTGAGCTGAGATTGCACCACTGCACTCGGAATAGTGTGACGGGAATAGTGTGACAGCGGAATAGTGTGACGGGAATAGTGTGACAGTGGAATAGTGTGACGGGAATAGTGTGACAGCGGAATAGTGTGATGGAATAGTGTGACAGCAGAATAGTGATGGGAATAGTGTGACAGCGGAATAGTGTGACAGGAATAGTGTGACGGTGGAATAGTGTGACGGCGGAATAGTGTGACTGGAATAGTGTGACAGTGGAATAGTGTGACAGGAGTACTGTGACAGTGGAATAGTGTGACGGGGGAATAGTGTGATGGCAGAATAGTGTGACAGCAGAATTGTGTGATGGAAATAGTGTGACGGGAATAATGTGACTGGAATAGTTTGACAGCGGAATAGTGTGACGGGAATAATGTGACAGTGGAATAATGTGATGGGAATAGTGTGACAACGGAATAGTGTGATGGGAATAGTGTGACAGTGGAATAATGTGATGGGAATAGTGTGACAGCAGAATAGGGTGATGGGAACAGTGTGACAGTGGAATAGTGTGACAGGGCAATAGTGTGATGGGAATAGTGTGACAGTGGAATAGTGTGACAGGGGAATAGTGTGACAGCAGAATAGTGTAACGGGAGTAGTGTGACGGGGAATAGTGTGACGGGAATAGTGTGATGGAAAGTGTGACAGGAATAGTGTGACAGCAGAATAGTGTGATGGGAATAATATGACAGCGGAATAGTGTGATGGGAATAGTGTGACAGGGGAATAGTGTGACAGGGGAATAGTGTGACAAGAATAGTGTGACAGCAGAATAGCGTGACAGTGGAATAGTGAGCCATGGTTGGCCTTTCCCGTTCACGCACTGGCGACTAATAGAATCAAGGCAGTCCCCATTTCCACATGTGCTTAGCCCTGTCTATACCTGTGTCCTCTCCACCGGCTCTCAGTGTCCTGAAACCCACACCATGAATGCCTGGGTCCCTCCCTCCGCTAAACTGTAACTCTCCAAGGGCAGAGGCCAGTTATTCCATCCCACATGCCTTGGCTCTTGGCATAGTGCCCAGCACACAGAAAAGGCATAATAAATGTTGAGTGAATCATTCATTAACATCAGGAAACACCGTGGGGTTCTGATTTACTGTTTCACGTGAGATTCTTGTCTCCCTACCCTAACTGAAAGGCAGCCTTTTAATCGCTGGTATCCCAGCACTTAGCCTATTGCTCTATATATAGTAGGAGCTCAATAAGTGTTGAATGATGCGAGTCGCATGATGGCTAGTTTATCTTCAGATCAGATTGTTTCCAGCCAAACGGCAAGAACAGAGCCATATCTTCCCTGTGGAATGAGTACACAGCAGCCTCTAGGAAGGAGGTGGGAGGCTCTGCAATGGGAAGGGTTCCAACAGCCTAGGTCAGTACTCCTCCCAAGGGTGACGTCAGAGATGTACCAGAGGCACAGGGAGGGGACTGTCACAGTTCCTTCTTTGGACATCACCTCAAGCTCCAGTTTTTGGGACACAGATGGGGAGAAGTCCAGATCCCAGCCATAGGGCTGACCCTTGTAGACACTACCCCATCACTTTAGAGGAATCAGAGAAAGCCCATTGAGGGAGGCTGCTTGCACGTCCCGAACTGACCCAAAACCAAAGAAGCATCTGGAAACTCTACAAGGACTCCATCATGTAAATATTGTGCTCTGAGGTCACAAACATAACCAGCCAGAAGCTGCAGCAGCTGAGGCCCCTTCCCTGGAGGCCAAAAATTAACCCCATGTAAAGATTACCAGGAAGAGAATAAATAGCTGGGAAAAGTTTCCCAAAGGATCCCAGCCTCCCTGCCACTCCCGTTGCCTGAATAGAAAGCATGGAGGAGGCAGGGAAGGTGCTAATGCCTCATTAGTGACTGTTGCAATCACTGAGATCCTGGCTGTCTTGACTGGCTTCTCCTCTGATCCACATCAATGGCGCCCTGTCCTGTCTCCTCTGACCCTGTAGACAATTGGTTACTGGTGTTTGATTCTGAGCAGATCAGCCAGTGAAGAGGAAATGCTTCCTTGTGAGCTCCTGCAAAGTGTAGGAAATGTAGGCAACCCAGTGAGCAGGGCTGCTGCGAGAGGGACTCTTGGTGGGGGTGCAGGGGACACCCATCCCAGCCTGGGCTCGGAGCACCCACCAGGACTTGCTTGTTGTCCCAGGCAGACCTGCCATTGACTGTGGGAACATAGTGTTCCTTCAGAGCAGGGTCTGTAAGGCACAGAAACGTCTTTCCCTGTAACCGAAGTGGAAAAAAGTATCTGAGTCACTTTATACATCAGGTAAATATCCTCATGAGCACGTCATTAAAAATTTGCCATTTCCCCTGACGTTTCCACAGCTTGCTAGAACACTGCCTTCTGCTCTAGTTATAGGCAAATGACCCTCCATTCCCTGCTTCTGCATTGGTCTTTTAGCTTATTCCTTGGACTGACTTTCTGCGGGGAGGGAAGGATGATTTGAAGACCTGTATTTTATAGGACTGTAACCTCTTAGAATTAGAAGGGACCTTTGTAGGGATCATCTGGTCCCACCTTCTCTCAGAGGCAGATAACTGCAATGGATGCCTTCCTAACAGCTTCCCAAACGCTCACATGCTGCGTGATTCCAAGAACGATGCCCACTTTCTGTTCAAAGGCTCTAAATGTTATATGCTCCTTTTGACAGTAGCCAAAATCCATCTCCTGTCACTTCCATCCATGGGTCCTGGTTCTGTCTTCTGGAGTAACATAGACTAAGTCCATTTCCCTTTCCAGGTGACCTCATGTAGTTTTTCTAGGCTACACTTTTATTTATCTTCTTGTCCCCATGTGGAGTCCTTCTAGACCTCCCGTAGAGGAGCCCTTCTAGACCTACACAGAGGAAGTGGCTTCTGTGTGACAGTGTCACTTCTACAGCATGGCACCTGGAGCCGGTCAGCCTCGCTGGAGTCCACAGTCACGCATGTACTTTCTCTTACTCTCAGGCTGAGCACACATACTCCCGAGCCCACGCCCTTTGAGCCCCTTGTTTCCCATGTGGCCTGAGATGACAGCAGCAGTGACCATGGCTCCTCTCCAGGGCCAGGCAGCCGTGCTCATCCCCTGCTCCCCAATGGCTCCATAACCTTATGCTCCTGCAGGGGAAGTGGGTCACACCAGGAGGAGCAGCTATAGCGTGAGACAGCCCAGTGCCTCTCCTCTTACCCTCAGCAAAGAACCCTTGGTCACCAGGGTTTCCATGTGGGTTTGATGGAGGAAGGGTAGAGATGTGGGGTCTTCTATATTCCTTTTCTCTCCCCTGAACAGTGATATAAGAGCCCTTGCCCCATCCTCAGGCAGCTCTCATGCTTCTTTAGCAGTGAGGGCCCCCAGACTCCCTGACTTCCCAGTGGGCCTCTCCCTGTGCTGCCTCCTCCTGGTGCCCAGGACCACCTAAACGCCCTGTGCTCCCAAGGCATGGCAAGCTGCTTCACCTCCAGGGGCTGGCTGCAGGGGGCAATGTGGACAGCGCCACCACGGTAGCATCCTTGAGCTTGGATGCCTTTACCTGTGTTCCCCACACCCCTCCTTGTACAGGATCTGGGAGATGAGATGCCTTTTCCAAATACCATTTGTAAATGTTGGAGCCATGTTTTTTTCCGAACTAATCTCAGAACTGTTCTGCGCTCCTGTCAAGTTGCTTTTGAAGAAGGCAGTTCAGGTGGTTAAAATGAGCACTAGTGGGACCAAACCTATGGCCTCAGGATCCTTCACGAGAAATGGCTCCACAGCCACCTACTGCGTCACAGGCACAGCCCATCCTACTTTTAGGCAGGAGGAGCAGGGGAGACAGTGGGGATGCCTCTGGACAGCCTAGCCCCACTGCTGGATGAAGAGCAGCAGCTGCTGGAAGATGATGCACAGAAAAGCTCTTGCTCCACATACCTCCAGCTTTCAACTAGTCCCAATCTTCAGTGTGTTGATGAGCAAAATAGACTTTTGCAGACACAGTGGGAGCATGGAGGTGAGAACAAAGGCATCTTTGACAGGCAGGAACATTTCCTTCCCTTTCCAGAGCAGTGGCCTGCAATCCTAGCTCATCATCGCTTCTGAGAGCTCTGGGAAGAGTTGCTGCAGCCATGGCTGCTGCCCCTGGGAACTTGGCTTTATCATTCTGTTCTTTGCTCAGAAATTCAAGTCAAGTAATTTAGAATTCTTTATCCAACAACTGCTTTAGGAAAAGAACATATCAGAAGCATTTGCTGACATCACCTTTGAGATGTTCACGTAGTTTAGGCATCTCTGTCTTTCCTTTCCCTTACAACTCTTTCTGGCATTTTCATTTGGTGGTGGTAGGAGAGTGGGTGTGTGGAGTGCGTTCCTGCCCTTCCCTCCCTTGGTAAGTCCAGGTGTTCAGGACCAGAGCGCGCCAGGTGCCTCTTCTCCCAGGCACTTCCACAAGTGTAGAGGATGCCTAGACGGTGGGCACTTTCGTCAATTAACTTTGTGTTGCACAGGCTTGGAAAATGAGGACCAAATGTACATAGAGGGTGTGGTCTTGATCAGAGGTTTTGCCACAACTATTATTTTTAATGGCCTGAAGCAGGCAGTCTTGTGAATGGGTACTCCAAAGTCAACAACACTTTGTTTCTTCAGTCTCGTCTTTGTTTATTCATTGACCATTTTACCATGCATGCACTGGTTCCAGGGACATAGGAAGAAAGAAGGCAAGTACACAGGCTCGCAGACCAGGTTCTACCTCCCATCAAAGAAGGAATCTCCTCCCTTATGTTCTGGCCCACACGCTGTCTTGCTCCAGCCCAAGGAAGCTCAGTCTCTTGAGCTTGTTTTGGTGTCCAAGGGCCCAAGTGTCCCTTTTCCTCCTGGCGTCTCCTCTTTCCTCCCAGCCCTGCCCCTAAGGGTGCTCAGACCTCTTGGCATCACTCTTCTAAAGTAGACTTTTATATATTTGCAGCAACTGTCTTCTCTTCTGCAGGGTCTTACCATTACCAGGTAGATATCACTTAATCCATCAAACGCTCCTTTCATACCATGTTCCCACACTTCTGCCGCTCCATATTTGTATAGTTGGATTAAAAAACAAAATCTGAGTTCAAGTCCTGGATATCCTTGTTAACCTTCTGTCTCATTGATCTGTCTAATACTGACAGTGGGGTGTTCTGCACCAAGTGGACCTAATAGACATCTACAGAACTCTCCATCCCAAATCAACAGAATATACATTCTTCTCAGCACCACACCACAATTATTCCAAAACTGACCACACAGTTGGAAGTAAAGCACTCCTCAGCAAATGTAAAAGAACAGAAATCACAACAAACTGTATCTCAGACCACAGTGCAATCAAATTAGAACTCAGGATTAAGAAACTCACTCAAAACCACACAAATACATGGAAACTGAACAACCTGCTCCTGAATCACTACTGGGTAAATAATGAAATGAAGGCAGAAATAATAAGTTCTTTGAAAACAGTGAGAACAAAGAGACGACGTACCAGAATCTCTGAGACACAGCTAAAGCAGTGTTTACAGGGAAATTTATAGCACTAAATGCCCACAGGAGAAAGCAGGAAAGATCTAAAATCGGCACCCTAACTTCACAATTAAAAGAACTAGAGAAGCAAGAGCAAACACATTCAAAAGCTAGCAGAAGGCAAGAAATAACTAAGATCAGAGCAGAGCTGAAGGATATAGAGACACAAAAAAACCCTTCAAAAAAATCAATGAATCTAGGAGCTGGTTTTGTGAAAAGATCAACAAAATTCATAGACCGCTAGCAAGACTAATAAAGAAGAAAACAGAGAAGAATCAAATAGATGCAATAAAAAATGATAACGAGTATATAACCACCGACCCCAAAGAAATACAAACTACCATCAGAGAATACTATAAACACCTCTATGCAGATAAACTAGAAAATCTAAAAGAAATAGATAAATTCCTAGACACATACACCCTCCCAAGACTAAACCAAGAAGAAGTTCAATCTCTGAATAGACCAATAACAGGCTCTGAAATTGAGGCAATAATTAATAGCCTCCCAACCAAAAAAAGTCCAGGACCAGATGGATTCACAGTCGAATTCCACCAGAGGTACAAAGAGGAGCTGGTACCATTCCTTCTGAAACTATTCCAATCAATAGAAAAAGAGGGAATCCTCCCTAACTCATTTTATGAGGCCAGCATCATCCTGATGCCAAAGCCTGGCAGAGACACAACAAAAAAAGACAATTATAGACCAATATCCCTGATAAACATCAATGCAAAAATCCTCAATAAAATACTGGGAAACTGAATCCAGCAGCACATCAAAAAACTTATCCACCACAATCAAGTTGGCTTCATCCCTGGGATGCAAGGCTGGTTCAACATACACAAGTCAATAAACGTCATCCATCATATAAACAGAACCAAAGACAAAAACCACGTGATTATCTCAATAGATGCAGAAAAGGCCTTCAACAAAATTCAACAGCCTTCATGCTAAAAACTCTCAATAAACTAGGTATCAATGGGATGTATGTCAAAATAATAAGAGCTATTTATGACAAACAGCCAATATCATACTGAATGGGCAAAAACTGGAAGCATTCCCTTTGAAAACTGGCATAAGACAGAGATGCCCTCTCTCACTATTCCTATTCAACATAGTGTTGGAAGTTCTGGCCAGGGCAACTAGGCAAGAGGAAGAAATAAAGAGTATTCAAATAGGAAGAGAGAAAGTCAAATTTTCCCTGTTTGCAGATGACATGATTGTATATTTAGAAATCCCCATTGTCTCAGCCCAAAATCTCCTTAAGCTGATAAGCAACTTCAGCAAAGTCTCAGGATACAAAATCAATGTGCAAAAATCACAAGCATTTCTATATACCAATAACAGACAAACAGACAAATCATGAGTGAACTCCCATTCACAATTGCTACGAAGAGAATAAAATACCTAGGAATCCAACTTACAAGGGGTGTGAAGGACCCCTTCAAGGAAAACTACAAACCACTGCTCAATGAAATAAAAGAGGACACAAGCAAATGGAAGACCATTCCATGCTCATGGATAGGAAGAATCAATATCATGAAAATGGCCATACTGCCCAAAGTAATTTATAGATTCAATGCCATCCCCATCAAGCTACCAATGACTTTCTTTACAGAATTGGAAAAAAACTACTTTAAAGTTCATATGGAACCAAAAAACAGCCTGCATTGCCAAGACAATCCTAAGCAAAAAGAACAAAGCTGGAGGCATCAGGCTACCTGACTTCAAACTATAAGACAAGGCTACAGTAGCCAAAACAGCATGGTACTGGTACCAAAACAGAGAGATAGACCAATGGAACAGAACAGATACCTTAGAAATAACACCACACATCTACAAACATCTGATCTTTGACAAACCTGACAAAAACAAGCAATGGGAAAAGGATTCCCTATTTAATACATGGTGCTTGGAAAACTGGCTAGCCATAAGTAGAAAGCTGAAACTGGATCCCTTCCTTACACCTTATACAAACATTAATTCAAGATGGATTAAAGACTTAAATGTTAGAACTAAAACTGTAAAAACCCTAGAAGGAAACCTAAGCAATACCATTCAGGATATAGGCATGGGCAAGGACTTTACGACTAAAACACCAAAAGCAATGGCACCAAAAGCCAAAATAGACAAATGGGATCTAATTAAAGAGCTTCTGCACAGCAAAAGAAACTACCATCAGAGTGAACAGGCAACCTACAGAATGTGAGAAAATTTTTGCAATCTACCCAGCTGACAAAGGGCTCATATCCAGAACCTACAAAGAACTTAAACAAATTTACAAAAAAAAAAAAAGCAACCCCATCAAAAAATGGGCAAAGGATATGAACAGACACTTCTCAAAAGAAGACATTTATGCAGCCAACAGACGCATGAAAAAATGCTCATCATCACTGGCCATCAGAGAAATGCAAATCAAAACCACAATGAGATACCATCTCACACCAGTTAGAATGGTGATCACTAAAAAGTCAGGAAACAACAGATGCTGGAAAGGATTTGGAGAAACAGGAATGCTTGTACACTGTTGGTGGGAGTGTAAACTAGTTCAACCATTGTGGAAGACAGTGTGGCAATTCGTCAAGGATCTAGAACTAGAAATACCATTTGACCCAGCCATCCCATTACTGGGTACATACCCAAAGGATTATAAATCATGCTACTATAAAGATACATGCACACATATGTTTATTGCAGCACTATTCACAATAGCAAAGACTAGGAACCAACCCAAATGTCCATCAATGATAGACTGGATTAAGAAAATGTGGCACATATACACCATGGAATACTATGCAGCCATAAAAAAGGATGAGTTCTTGTCCTTTGCAGGTACATGGATGAAACTGGAAACCATCATTCTCGGCAAACTATCTCAAGGACAGAAAACCAAACACTGCATGTTCTCACTCATAGGTGAGAATTGAACAATGAGAACACTTGGATACAGGGCAAGGAACATCACACACAGGGACCTGTCGGGGGGTGGGTGGCAGGGGGAGGGATAGCATTAGGAGAAATACCGAATGTAAATGACGAGTTAATGGGTGCAGCACACCAACATGGCACATGTATACATATGTAACAAACCTGCACGTTGTGCACATGTACCATAGAACTTAAAGTATAATAAAAAAAGAAGTTAAAAAATTAAATAAAGAGGCCGGGCACGGTGGCTCAAGCCTGTAATCCCAGCACTTTGGGAGGCCGAGACGGGCGGATCACGAGGTCAGGAGATCAAGACCATCCTGGCTAACACGGTGAAACCCCGTCTCTACTAAAAAATACAAAAAAAAAAAAAAAATTAAATAAAGTACAAAAATCTGCTAAGTTTAGCTGTTTTCATCTTACTCAATTTTAACTCATTAGTGTCAGCTCATCCTCCTATCCTACCTAGTTTTTGGAACTCCTATCTCTGTTATCTGTGTCATCACTGAGTCTTTTGTCATCTGCACAATTGGATCCCAGAGCTGTGGAGCTGAACATGAGGTGTAGGGGAGGAGCGTGGTGGCCCCAGAGTATGCCCTCAGCCTTCGGTGGCACCTTTGCATAAGGCCTCAAACAAAGACGCAGACTGTGCCTATGGCAAGAATCCAGGCTGCTTGTCTGAATGCTAAGCACACAGTAGGTGCTTCATAAATACGGATGTGAGTGAGCGGTTGTCAGGCACGTCTGACAAGAAGCCTGATTCGTGGTGTGCCATCCCCGTTTCAGGAAAGTGGCTTCCATGAGCTCATTTGCTAGGCAGCATCCACTGTGTTTTATAGTGTGGTCATGAATTAATAATGAACAACACTCCTAATTAGGCTGGAATAAAAACACAGGTTAAAGAAGAGAAACAGCTGGGGAAGTGTGTTCTGACTGTGCAGCCTCTGGCTCCGGGGGCTTGATTTGGAGGTGTAGCAACCACTGCAGTGGACAGTTTTCTGGAAAGCAGGTCCCCTACCCAGTTGTCCCCGGAGAGAGAAAATGTTTGTTTTTTCCAGCACCCCTTCTGCTTGTGCTGTCAGAATAAGAAAAAGTGGCTCTGGCTGGTTGTCCCCACTCCCTGCATTTCAGGTGGAATGATTTTACTTCATGGAAGTGAGTGCTTTAGTAAGTGCTTGCCTGCGGGGCTTGCATCGGGAGTCAGGGAAGGATGAAAAATGTGGTAGAAGTTGGCCTCATCAGGATGTGAAATTGACTGTGAACAATGTGATTTATTAAAGACCACTGTTTGTGCTGGTTAAAATGTGCACTCAGCTCCTAGCAAGGATCTCTTGCTCAGAATGGCGAAAGCTCCCTGAGGGTGGTCCCAGCTGCCCCTTCCTCTGTCTCTCCTTGCCAAATTCCCTTGCAGGCTCAGCCCTTAGCAGGGGCCATGTAATTGTGGCTTTAAGGGTTTTAATAAAGGATCATGCAGGCACTGGGAACATTCTCTTCAATGCTCACAGTCTAAATTAGGCACTAACCAAGACAAAGGATATAAGCATGCTCATCCATGCTTTCTCTGTCCCCCACTACGAAGACAAGAAAGGGCGGCCCCAGGAGATGGGGGGACGGAGTGAGTGAGTGATAGCTGAGGTCTAAAAACACCATCCTGAAGCTCCTTCCTCCCTGTCACCTTGAGCACCTGGAGTAGGGGGATGAAATGAGATTTGGAGGCCAAGGATTTGAAGGAAAAGAATCCTGGCCAGGAGGGTTCACCGTGTGGCCTGAAGCAAGCTGCTGCTTTCTGAGCTTCAGTGGCCAAGTGCACTGTGGAGTCACACAGCCCTGAGTTCTAATGTCCAGTGAGCATTTAGACCTTGGGAAAACTACTTCTCTGGGCCTTAGTTTCCGTATCTACTAAATGGGGCTGGTGACACCTGTCTGATAAGGTGGTTGTGAGAATGTGGGATGTACCCAGCCAAGCCACATGTAATGCTCAGTAAATGTCTGTCTCCTCTGCTCCATGCGTGAGCACCCAGTTTAGTAGGAAGCCCTTCCCCCTGCAGATTCCCCTACAACAGTAGTTCCCAAAGTGTGGTTCTCAGACCAGCAGCATCCACATCACCTGGGAACGCACTAGAAATGCAGATTCTCAGGCCTACCCCAGACCTACTGGATCAGAAACTGTGGGGTGGGGCCCTGCAGTCTGCATTTCACCTCCAGGTGGTTCTGACCTGGGATTTTCTGCTTCAATTTTGAACAGATGACAACCATCTAGTCCTTTCTCCTGAGAGGATGTGAAAGTGACAGCTGACCATTTTTTGAAAAAAACTGTGAGGCCTGAACACTGGGGTTTGAGTTCCAGGTGCGTACACTCTGTGAGGGTAAGGAATTATTATTAGAACCTTGAGGTAGCAAAAGCCTGTTCTTCAAAGCTTCTGTCCAGCTCCGCCTGTGTATGGAGTTAGATCCAGTGGTTTATAGGCTCAGAAGCCTGGGGCAGCTTTGCTCTTGCTGTGTATCTTTTGATAAGGAAACCAGCCCTCTGACGGAAGAAGGCTCCTGCCTCGTAGGCTTATTAAGATTAAAACTCTAAATTTAGCTCTGGAGGAAGGTCTGCAGGCTCAAGGCCATTTGATGAATGACTCCACGATATCTGCAGACTGCAACTGCTGGAGTAAATAAGATTTAAATACAGCTGCCAAGCCACCTTATCATTCCCCCCTATCAGATCTGAACACGGTTAAACTAAGTGCTGTCAGAGCCAGCTCATTGAATGAAGGCAGCAGTGCATAAAGTCATTCTGAATAATTAATGAAATAATGGTTGTGAAGCTGGTGGGATGGTGCAGAGAGTGCTAGGGCAGGGCCAGTGTGTTTGCAGATCCGGTGTCAGCACCCTAGGACTAGGATCTGGTGCATGAAGCAGTTCTTTAAGGAAAGAAGCACTCATTCTCCAGTGGCCTCAAAATAGAAAATGCCACCAAAGCAGAGATATGTGACATTCGGGATATCTAACAAACGTCAGGGCACAGGCATGGACCTGTAGATCCAAAGAGATGGTGGCCAAGTGCAAGAGCAGGCCCTTGGGGCCCCTGCAGAACCACATGTGACCCCTCTTTTTGTAGAAGACAAGTCATGAGGGAGAGGCCAGGACCATGGCTTTTACTCACTCTAGGGTAGCATATCATTCTTTTAATGTCAGGTATAGTCTCTCTGATGCACACCAACTGAGTGTCAGCCTTGAGGGCACATGCTGAGGATAGGCTCAGAGTCAGTGACAGAGGCCCCCAAATTCATCAGTCACCAAGTCTTATAAATCCCTCTGTGGCAGCATCTCCTGGAGTTGCCTCTTTCCCTTCACTCTACTTCCCCATTGGATATCTCCTTCTCTGAGCCAGCCCATTAGCAAACCCTCTGGAGGTTGAAATTCATCAGCCGCACATTGGTGTTAACCAGGATGGCTGTGTGGGCTGTTTCATGTGCACAGTGCACCCTACGGACATGGATGGATATGTTGGTGACATTTAAGAATCGTATTAGGTTGCTGCAAAAGTAATTGCGGTTTTGCCGTTGAAAGTAATGACAAAAACCACAATTACTTTTGCTCCAACCTAATATATCCTTCACATTTGCAGACTTAGGCTTTGACCAAGAAGAGTTTGTCTTAGGAGGTGAATCTTGTTTTCTTTACCACCTGGTAGTTCTTAGGAGTAATGGGAATCTCCTCTCTTTCCTTTCTTAGACTGGTTTTGAGTCACTGGGGGACATTGCTCTATGGGACCAGAAAGTAAGAATCTATCATTTTAGCTGTAAGGACCCAAAGGCCAAGCTGGGAAGGTCATAGCGCTGTTCAACCCTCAGAACTGGGAGCCAGCAAGGTGATGACTGCACAGTGGACGAGCCAGAGGGACAGCAGGCAGTGGGGTGCTGGAGTCTCTAGCCTTGGTGGAAGGAGGAAGTTAAGGCAGTATTAATGCTAGATAAATAGTGGGTAATGGTAGATTTTAAAAACTAAGGGACAGACATCATTCAGACTATTTTCCACATAGGACTCAACCTGAAACCCCAGGCTTGGGATATGGACTCTGGGCCTTTGTGAGGCGATGTGACTTCAAGTAAGATTATCACTATCGGATTGAAATCAAAACCAAAGTTTGAGAATCCGCTAGCTGGGTGCTCTATGACAAGTTATTTACCTTTCTGAGCCCCAGTTTCTCCCTCTTAAAATGAGAATAGTAATTTCTACCTCAGAGTGTTGTAAGAATTAACTAAGATTGTGTATTCTTTGTGAATGGTGTAGTAGATTGCATATTCTTTGTAGAGCATTTACATGTAGACAGACTATGGTGCTGGGTGGCTAGGAAGAAAGCTTCCCTGAAGTTTGTTCACGTGCTGGCCATCAGCCATTTTCTTCTAAAAATGGGTACCAGTAGGATGTGGTCTTTGAAAAAGCCCTGTTAGAGACAAGATGGCAGTCACAGGCTCAGGAGTGCTGCCCAGCCTGACAGCCAAGTGAGCCTGTGATGCGGTAATTGATAGCTCAGACACAATTCAGCAACTCAATTAACTCATGTCCCATTAGGATGGATTGATTTATTCCTTGGGATAGGAATTTGTGCTGATTCAGCAACAGCAGCCTTCCCACTGCTGAATGCATCTGCGTGGTTAAGAAAGCTTTTCCAGTGCTCCTGCTCCCCAGAGGCCTCAGGGGGAAGAAGGCATGATTAGGGGAGACCAGTGTTCAGTCCTACACACAACAAGTCCCTCTCCCCCTAGGAAGATGAAGGACTGAAGGTCCATCATTATTTTATATATATATATATGTATATATTCATTAGATAGAGGCTCACTCTGTTGCCCAGGCTAGAGGTGCAGTGGCACAATTTTGGCTCACTGCAATCTCTGCCTCCCAGGTTCAAGTGATTCTTGTGCCTCAGCCTCCCGAGTAGCTGTGATCACAGGTGCACACCACCATACCCTGCTAATTTTTGTATTTTTAGTAGATACAAAGTTTTGCCATGTTGGCCAAACTGTTCTTGAACTCCTGGCCTCAGGTGACTTGAGCGCCTCGGGCTCCCAAAGTGCTGGGACTATGGGCATGAGCCACCGTGCCTGGCCTACCATCATTTTGAAAATGAATTTTGGGCCGGGCCCGGTGACTCACGCCTGTAATCCCAGCACTTTGGGAGGCCGAGGCAGGCAGATCATCTGGGGTCAGGAGTTGGAGACCAGCCTGAGCAACAAGGAGAAACTCTGTCTCTACTAAAAATACAAAATTAGCTGGGAGTAGTGGCGCATGCCTGTAATTGCAGCTACTTGGGAGGCTGAGGCAGGAGAATCACTTGAACCTGGGAGGCAGAGGTTGAGGTGAGCCAAGATCATGCCATTGCACTCCAGTCTGGGCAACAAGAGCGAAACTCCATCTCTAAATAGTGCCTGACTGCATTGGGATAAATGGTATTCCTCCTGGAATTCATGTGGACCTGGTACCTCAGCATGTTACTTCATTTGGAATCACCATTCATGATGATTCTGTCATCATAAATCTTACTCCTGAGGTCAGGAAAGGATAAGGAACCCTTGACAGCCGTCTGGTACATGCCAGGTCTACTGTCTGTAGGAACATGTGTGCATTAAAAAGTCCAGTGAGCTGTGGGTATGTAACAGAATTATCAAGTGGCCCTATATTAATCTTTTGTATTTCTAAAACACTTTTAAAAGCACTACCAAATCTGTGATCTTATTTTATTTGCATGTATGCTTTTAAAAAAATTATTCTGAGCTCTCATTGTGTAGATGGGGAAACTGAGGCCCTAATAGGATCTCATAATACAGTCAGGATTATAAGAAGTCCTCCTAAGTGCTATCTAGCCACCTCTCTGGATGGCATATACAGTAAGAATGGGGAGAATTTTCAGAACCTAGCTATGGCCTGTGCTAAACATGTCTATGCCTCACCTCTGGGCAATCTTGGGGACAGTCTTCCTTATAGTCCTGTGTGTTAGGCGGAAGCTTTCACAGGGTGTCACTTGATAGCCACAGGTGCCAAGCAGAGCTGTGCAATGCCCCAGGCCTAGCATTGTGTAAATGAAGCATCCCCATTGGCCCATCTCCACAGCTGGCCACTGGGCTCCATGTTTACCAAACACTGCTGATGCCTCACTCCAAACACAGCTGAAGTCCAGGAGTGCTTTCTGTGTCCAAAGCCCACTCCCCTCATCCTGCTCCCTGAACCCACTGAGGAGCAGGTGTTGGCCAGTCCCCTGGCATCTGTGCCTGAGCCGCAGTAATGAGAGTTCTGAGGGCTTCCAGCAGGATGGGTCCATCTGGAAGTTCTGGGAAAGTACCTGGCTGTATTGAGCTAAATAGTGTTCCCCCACAAATTCATGTATACCTGGCACCTCAGAATGTGACTTCATTTGGGAATAGGTTATTTACAGATGTAACTTGTCAGGTATCTTGAGAGGAAATCCTGGATTTGGGATAGCCTTTAAATCCGATGACTGGTGCCCTTAGAAGAAGAGGAGAGGACAGAGGGAAGAAGGCTCTGTGAAAATGGATGCTGCCATAAGCCAAGGGATCCTAGGAGCCACCAGAAGCTGGAAGAGGTAAGGAAGGGTTCCTGCCAACACCTTGATTTCAGACTTCTGGCCTCCAGAACTAAGAATACATGTCTATTGTTTTAATCCACTAAGTTTGGTAAGTTGTTATGGCAGCCACAGGACACATACTGGCTGCCTAGCAGGAAGTGGAGCTGTGGGGCTGGTCCTGGAGCCAGGCTGCCAGGGGTCCTCTGCTGCCCTCACCTCTCTTGCCTGCGGGGCCTGGGAGAACACTGTGGAAAGCTAGGCTAAGGCGCAAGGAAGGCCAGGGCTTGACTTCCCTGTTGTCACTCTAATCTTGGTGGAGAAAGACTTCCGTGCCCTCTCACCATTATTATTACTACCTTTTTTTAGTTTCTGTGCTATGCTAGGCACCGTGCAAGTCTTTACATCATTTCACTCCCTCCTTGTAAGGACACTGTTCAGTAAGTTGCTCTATCCCTAGTTTTTCATTTGAGGTTCATTAACTTGCTCAAGGTTCCACAGCTGGCAAGTGGCAGAGCCAGAATTTGAACTCATCCCACTTAAGAGCCTGCACATGTATCACTATGCTACAGTGACTTCCCCATGCCATATTAATAATTATGGTAGCTAATGGTTGACATAGCAAGAAGACAGCCTGTAACCATCCCCAGGGGCTTCCTGCAGCCTCCTTCCTATTCCTACCACTGTCTGCCTGCCTCTTCCCTATGCAGCAGCCACGTCACATGATCCCCGTTCCTTGGATGGCCTGTAAGGTTACACATCAGGTGGTCTTCCTCTGGTAGCTGGTCCCTGTCCCTTGCCATCTGACAAACTCTTGCTCAGCCCATGTGGCCCAGTTTAAATGTGCTCTGTGCAGTCCATCATCCAGCGCTTACCACATGGATCATAAGTCCCACTGGGGGTGTGTGTGTGTGTGTGTGTGTGTGTGTGTGTGTCTTTCCCAAGTTGGAGTGGGAGTGCTTTTGACACGGGACTGGGTCTTTCCATTTTGCCATCTTGTATCTTCCCCAGCATCTCTGGCTCTCCAGAACCCCCAATCAATGTTTAAGTGAAACATGCAGAAGACATGAAGATTGTTAAGCAACAAATACTCAGCAGAAAGGGCTGTTAATTTTAAAAAAAGAAGAAGAAAAAGAAAAGAACATCAGATATTCTAAGACAAGTATTTGTAGAGGGAATCACTAAAAGCTTTCAGTTTTGAAAGCAAATATTTAATTTAGGCTCCCCCTTCTGTGTGCTTACAAATGGCACTAAATTCAGTATAATGCTCAATCTACATTTTGAGATTTACTATGGGACTCATGGACTTTAAGAAAAAAATGTAGTTCATTGTAAATGCCTACATTTCACAGTCATTCTTTTCTTTTAACACAATTGGAGTGACAAAGGTAATGACTTCCTAGCTAGCCATATTCAAAAGAAATGTCAAAAATTTAAATTTATAAAGCTCTCTGTGAAATGTTGTGATGCTCCCAATCAAATGACCCTCCTGATCTTGCCTGGCACCCTTTTCCTCTCGGCTGCTGGCACCTTCCTGTCTCATTGCCAAGGATAGGCCACATCTGCAAGTCTCTATCCCACCCCCCCCACTTAGAACTCTTGAAAGCTCTCGGGAGGCTGACCAAGGACAGAGGATCCTATATTTGGGCTTCAGGATCCTAAATGCCCCAGGGCTCAGAGCTCCTATTAGTGCTATTTCACACTTACTACAAGTTTAAAAAAAGAAAACCAACAACGGTGAGGATGATGATGGTGATTTTTGTGTCTTGTCCATGAATCACATAGTATTATTCTAGGGGAAACGTACCTTGGTTTCAAACAACTCATCTACAAGTACGGGTTTTGGAACATGACCTACATGTTTACAGTGGCACGTGAGACTACTTTTTCTCAGACTCATGGACTTTTTTCCTTTTTCAATTACTAACTGCTTTAGTCCTCTAAACATGGATACTTCTTCTTCTTCTTTTTTTTTTTAAACCAATACTGGGTCTAACTCTGTGGCCCAAGCTAGATTGCAGTGGTGCATTCATAGCTCACTGTAACCTCTAACTCCTGATCTCAAGTGATCCTTCCTCCTTGGCCTCTCAAGTAGCTAGGACTACAGAAACACGCCACCAGGCCTGGCTGATTGATGGATTGTAGAGATGAGGTTTCACTATGTTTCCCAGCCTGGTCTCCAACTCTTGGACTCAAGTGATCCTCTCACCTCAGTCTCTCTAAGTGCCAGGATTACAAGTGCCTGGCCCTAAACATGGATTGTTTTAAAGAAAAACAAGCTTTTCTTTAAAAGCTTGCCCTATTTCTAAACATGGTTTGTGTTTGCAATAGTGCACTCCTCATTTTATGCTGACTCTGATGCTAATGTAGGACTCAATTGCTGAAGTTGTCGTTACAGCAGACTTTCCAGGAGGCCTGTGTTGTTTCTCAGGTTGCCTTCTCCAAAAGGGGACAGTTTGCCCATATGGGACATCCTGCCCCAAGCATTTCTAACTGCTCTTCCATCTCTGTCCTCCCTCTGCAGGCTGGCCATGGGTGACCCTCTCTGTCCTGGGATTCCTGTACTGCTACTCCCACGTGGGCATTGCCTGGGCCCAGACCTACGCCATGGACTAATGCTGTTGGGTCCAGGCCAGTCCTTGCTGCTGGCCTCCAAGGCAAACAGTGCCTCACCCTGACCTCTCACTCCAGGACAGCCTCTAAGGGATTTGATCTGTTCATCTTCGGTTGAATGTTCTCACTCCAAGACTGGATGCTGGATCTCACAGAAAATTCACAGCCAGACAATCTTGTAACCTGGAGTCTTTGAAATCTTCTACCCCAACCCATCATTTTCCTATTGAGGAAGCTGGGGTCCAGGGCAGTTTTGTGTCTTGCCCAACTATACAAGGTGACATTTTGGTCTAGAACCTACTCTCATGAGCCCTTTGCATTCTTTCCCCTTAAGCAAGAATAGAATGTAGTGTACATTTATTGAGACACAGAAATCCTGATTAGTGATAGGCCTGTCTTCTGGGCAGTATTTCTAAAATATTTGAGTGATGTTGATGTTTAAGTGACCTCCTTCATCACATCCCACAGTGTCTCTAGAAGCAGCACTAGGGTTTGAGCTTCACACTTCAGCCTCTCTGTAGGAAAGAGAGCAAGCCACAGCTGTCTTTTGAATTACCTAGTCCAAGAAGACAGTAGCAGCCCTGTAGCATTCTAAGGCATCCATACCCAAGGAGTCCTGTGATTGGAGCTTCAGCAGGGTGATCTACATTTGGGTGCTTGTTTCTGAGATTTGCAGAGAAGTATAACATGGTAGTTCCTCTACCTTACAGTTAATAGTTTCTTAATACAGAATCAGCATTTAGAAACCACAGGATAGTGTATCCACAGATGGGTGCTATCAGGCTAGTCATGAGGATGGTGTCCTGGAGTCTTGTCCACCCTCTCCACATGTCTCAAAAGTCATCCTCCTACTCAGTGATTCACGTTTAGTGGTTTATATTGTTATGGTTTGATTCAAATGGAGCCTTTTTTGTCATGTAGATAATCTACATGTTTGTAGAATTATTTTTAATATGTTTGAGGAAAATGTTTAAAATCTAAATATATTCACATAACTTGATTATTCACTCCTCTAAAAAGATGCTGGATAGGCTACCAAAGGTCCCAAGTGGTAGATAATTCAGAATACTTCTGTGTGAATTTGGAATTTTTTTTTTTGGAGTGGGGAGGGGTAAAGGAGCCTTAAAATTTGAATCCATAATATATCTAATTACAGGAGAATTTACAACACCTCAAGTAGGTGAATTAAGTTGTCATTGAGTGAAAGGCTCACTTGGACCTAGTGCTGCCTCCTGTTTGTTACATAGCATGGCCCTTATGTCTTGAGTTGAGGTTATCAACTCAACGAGGCTTAAACTCCTAGAGTACAGGACCATTTTGTTGACTGTCTTTCTTCATAGCTTCTCTGCTTGGCAAAGAGATGGGAGGGGAGCCAGATACTGACTACCCTGGGTGGGCACATTATGTGTTAACTAAAGCAAAAGAGAGAGGCCAGAGAGGGGCAGGTAAACCTGCATAGCAGCAGCCTCAGCAGCTGTCTTGGTAAAGGAGAGAGACAGACATGGGGCCGGTGATTCCAGGGTGCTCAGAAGTTTTAGGAGGGAATGAGCCTCAGGGAGGAGTGGGCACCTACATGAATGCAGTAAACCTTCATGGACTAACACTCATTCAGGATTTCTGGCCAGCCAGAGGGAGTTCGGCTGAAGTTTACTCGGAAAGAAAGGGCTTGCTAAGAAAAAAAGAAGTATAAAAATGATGATATGGAAGTGTCTAATGTATGTGTACATGTAAGTAATACAAAAGTTTTGAGCTCTTCCAAGTATACCATTTATAGAAAAACAAATAGGCTTATTCATTCATTAAACTATTTTGGAAGAGTCAGTGGATATATTTGAAAGTGGCAATCCTGAATTTCTTTTAAACTATTATATGATTCATAGTGGTTCTCAGGAATTAATAAATGATTACTGTGTTTAGCTCTGTATTTGAGGCTGATTAATTAATATGTGGATTATCCAGGACCATTGTTTTGCTTAACCTCTTCCTACTCCCCAGCTGTAATATGAAAATGATAATGCTTCTTTCCTCATGCATATTAACTAAAATCTTGTAGTTACTCTGAATAGTGGTGCCTGGGCACACAGAGGAGTTCAGTCAGGGACACTGGACATGTCATCAGCCCTGGGCAACTTCAGGCACAGTGTTGGGAAAAGACTAGACAAGGTCCCAAGGTCAGCTCCAGACCCTGGATCCTCTGATACCAGCCTCACTCTGCGGGCAAGACCAAGAGCTCCAAGCACAATCGCCAAGATGCTACCCAAGGAGGGAAGCAAGATACCTGAAGGACACCCAAACCTTAGTCATTCTAATTCTTGGGACCACACAAGAAGACTGAAAGGTTATTTTTTCAAATTAATTTGTTTGAAGTGTCAGGAGAAAACATTTTGTTCCGTTAAAGATAGCAGGCCTCAAGAAAAAATAAATCAATGACACAAATAATTGTATAATAATCTATATATTGGGAGAATAGCAATTTTGGTGGGGGAGGGGGAGGCTTCCCCTTACAGAAATTGAGACTGCTCACTTGCTTATTTAAAATAATACAACCATTGACAAAGAAAATAGTAAATTAACCATAATATAATGAGTTTGGTTTTTAGCAGGTATATCAGAATATATCCATACAATAGTGTTCCCTTCAGTGTGGACAACATGAGAAGCCAAATTATCGTGATACTACTGGCCTCAGTGCCTTTTGAGAAAGCCTCTCTGAGGCCTTTCTCAGGGAAATTATTTCATTTTAAAACAAAAAACCCTCTTTTTGAAATCATTGAACTCCATCTGGCACCCAAAACATGGCATTCATTACTTAGCTCTATGTTACTGGTCCTTTTGACTAATTACAAAAATCATATTCACAGAGATGTTTTGCAACATTGAAGAGATCTAAATAGAATGCTTTAGGCTGGGCGTGGTGGCTCACACCTGTAATCCCAGCACTTTTGGGAGGCTGAGGCAGGTGGATCACTTGAGGTCAGGAGTTTGAGACCAGCCTGGGCAACAGAGTGAGACCCTGTCTCAAAAATAAATAAATAAATAATAAAGAATGCTTTAATACCTTATTAGTGATACTTTTGAAACAAACATCAATAATTTGGGATTTTAAATATATCACCCTTAAATTATTTTTATAATGCTTTTGTACAATTTGATTAAATCAGTTGCACAAAACGTAAGGAAACATTACACTGCACACAATGTAAGGAAACATCATTAAAAATACTGTACCTACCCCTACTGCAATCCTATAAGATCAAGCAGAGGCTTGTAGGTCAGATTCCCCATCCCCTAATTAAGTTACACTGTCTATAATAAGAGAAGTGCCATGTTTGTAAAGTGGTCCACTGGATGGTAAATAAGAACTCAGGTTGGCAATACTGTGGAGCCTTGCCATGAGCAGGAAGCAATACCTATTAAAAGAGCAAAACTGAAACCATGCTGGTGTATGGGACTATTTCGATTAGAGGCAAAATACCTTAATAGCTTCTGAGACTATCAATGAAGTGTAAAGCACAGATCAGAGCTCATATTGTAGACACTGAGTCATTCAAAAAAGATTGTTATATTCTTCATACTATGTTTTAAAAGGTGCAAGGGAAACATTAATATATTTTATACAAATTTCAATCCAAATTGTTCAAAATAAAAAAGTGTACATCTAAGTAAGTGGGGGGGGGGGGTGGTCAGCTTCTGGTGTATCAGATCCATGTGTCATACAGTTTTCCGTGATACCAGGCATTGAGGTCAACATCTCTGCCCTTGTACAGCAACTGCAGCTGGACCCTAAGATTGTACAGCCACATACGTTCATGTCCATTCTCTCACTATTTGGTACTTTGACACACAGTCTTGGTGAATCTGGAACTGTAAGTTCTCCAAAAACTGTAAGTGCTGTCCACATAAGAGCTTCCCAAACTCTTGAATAGAAAATACCAAACTAGGTCACAACTTAAGTCACAACTGTCATCTTAGGCCAGAACAGCCAATTCAGTGACTAAAATTAATGTAAGGAAAGGCAAAAGCAAGTATCATGTATAAAATAGTTTATTACCATAATAAATAAAACTTTTTTTTACAAATATCATTTGTGCTTGTTTAAAAATGTTGAGAAGGGAGTATCATCAATGGAGGGGCCTGCACGTTCCTCTTAACATTCCCAAGCCACAGATATACAGTGGTGTTCTTGGCAGCATCCTCAGCTGACCACAAAAATAGTATCAGCTCATTTACACTTTTGTTTATTCATGCTCATTTGGACAAAGTGACAGATGCAAAGGAAAAAGAAAAACCCAATAAGGGATTTGGCAGGACTCAATGGAAAGCGTATTAATATAAGGAGAAGCCCCAGAATGGTGAACTGCTCATGAGTAGAAGTGTCCTTGAGGTGCCGGCGAAACGTCGGATGTGGACAGTCTCCAACTGATGCACAAATACAGCATCGGAATATAAAGAGAATACATTCATTAGGGGAGGGTGCATCCTTCTTAACGTAAGATCAGTTTATATCCTGATACGAGATCTGTGAACTTCTCATTGAACAACTAATGGATCCATCGGGTGACTCAGAAGCCAGATAAAGAGACAAGGGCTGTAAGAAAAGTTTAATGGCAGGCAGGGAGGGCACCCACCGCTCTGGCACCTGCAGGGAATTCAAGTCCAGTTCTAGAGGTTCCAGAATAAGTCTGATATGCTCACATGAGAATGAAGTTTCACTTTGAATTTAAGCTGCAGATAAATTCACATTGATTCTTTTGAGCTGTAGGGGGTAGAAATTAAAACTTCTCAACATGAACACCTTTGGTGAGAAAATGGTTTTTTCTCTGATGTTTGTTTGCAGTCAGTGCTGAGAGGATCATGAAGTCTCCTCCAGATGGAGGGCACAGGAGCTGGTGAAGGTAATCTTAATTGAAGCGAGTGAGAAGGCAGTATATAGAGCAATAACAATGATTTAGCAACAGAGGGAGGCTGTCTGGGGCATCAAGTGTGCCCTCAATGGCCTCCTCTTTAAGCAACACTAGGTGATAAGGGAGGAGAGAGGAAGGGGCGTTGGCAGCTCTATCACAGCTGGAGTTCCATTCAAGGGTCTTAAGGCTAAACGTCTTTATTGCAAGACATAGTACAATCTATTAATCAAATGCACATCAGCAACGTGTATCTATCTCCACCAGGGCTCCTAAAATTTCCCAGAGTATGCATGTGAGACAGAGTGGTCAGTGCAACAAGGGAAAATGAGGATCTTCCTATACCTAGTATTCCTAGAGTCCCCACAAGGGCTCAGACAAAGAGCTTGACAGTTGGTATAATACCTTCCATCTAAGGATTTGGAGAGGAAGTTTGCTGAATGGGATGGGGTGGTGTAGTACAATTTTACCCCTGCTCAGCCCTCCCCACTTCTGAAAGAGGAGGATTCCAGCAAAAGGGCTGATGTTTGGCCAACAGCAGCACACTGGATCAAAGAGGTTGAGGGTAAAACAGGCCCCCAGGGATTGGATAACAAGAAGAAATCAAGTAAGAAATGTATTTCCAAAAGTTTGCTGGAAGGCTGCGAAATGGGCTCAGTTTTTTAAATACTTGGGCTATCCTGTAGCATTAATGTTGTAACCTTGTTAGCATAATGTAGCATTGCATTAATTAATGCAATGAGTTGCATTAATTGTACACTAGATAATTTGGTTTTTCAACCAAATGGTCCCCTCTGTTTCTGTCCTTTGGCTATCTTGTCATGTCCAGTGGAGGAGCCCTTTGTAAGTATATGGGATGGCAGTGCCCATTGCTGGAGTCAGTGCCCCCCCCACCAAGAACAAACACCACCTCACTGACCATCTCAGTTCTCAGCGTTAACCCTAAAACCACCCCCTCCATCAGCCGGGAGGAGCACGTTCAACCAGCAGCCAAGTGACAGGGACAAGACCTCCCCACTTCAAAGTAGCCTGTCAGGATATTCTCTGGGAAATGGAGCTTCAGTATGAATGACATTCAAAGCAAAGAATTTAGTAGAAATCAAATAGCACTTACTAGACAATGGTGCCACATATCATGCCCCCACTCCTCAAAAAGGAAAAACATATATCCTGGGCAAATCTGTTCTCTTGGCATACTTTTTCTGAAGTCTAAATGTTCTGTCCCATACCTAGTAACTTTTTGTTTCCCTCATCTCTCTCCAGCCACCAGATAATGGTTTATACTGGAAGGCTCAGGTCAGTGGTGTCTGAGGCACATGGTCCTGGCTCGGGAACCCAGAGTGGCATCCTGGCATGGGAAGGCAGCACAAAGCAGCCTGCGGCCAAGTTCATGGCATGAAAAGGAAGGGAGAAAGGTTTGGCTCATTTACACAATGTTTTTTCAGAGAAAACAATTACAGCAAAAAATCCCTCAAATCCTAGGGAGGATTACGGGAGAATAAAGCCCATGCACCCACACGTGCACCTGTGACCCCAAGAGGAACAGATTCCTGCCGCAGAGCTGGCTTCCAGCCATGAGCCCAGTTTGCACTGATTCAGGAGTGCATTTCCAAAGCTACATTCCACCCTAAAACATGTCTGGACTTCAAAGCCTTACATCATCTTTGCCCCTCATACCCAGAGGTCTGAGAGATTTCATGGACATCCATCTCCCTCCGGCAGAGCTGGAGGGAAGTGGCAGGGCCTCTTGACATTGGCTATGGAGTGCTGGACAAGAAGCCTGTCATCAAGTCCCCGGAGAGCTGGGAGGCAACAAAAAGTCTCCAGGGGCAGGTGCTTCTGAGGCCGGGTTTTGGGGGTGGATTAGAGGCCTACCCTGCCTTAAAAGTGGTGGCTCCTAAACTTCAGAAGCAGGTTGAGGAGCATGTTTAAGAAATGGCAGACTAGAATGTTAGGGGGCAGCCAACAGATGGGATTCCAGATATTTTACGGGCTCTTACCCAAGGACTGGTTGGCAGCTTCTCAAGTGAAAGAGGCTGAAGGCCTCATAGCTTTATCCAAAGTCAGACAGTTGTGACTCGGCCTTAGGAAATTAGAATTCCTCTTCTTTGCATGCCGCCACCTGAGGCTAAATCTAATTATGTCACAGCCTGGAGAAGCTAGGGGCAGCCCCTGTAAGCCTCATGTGAGAAGCTACATATGAGGTTAGGGCTCCTGGAGCAGGACTCTCCCTTGAGCTTGCAGGCCCTGGCTTCCCAGGGCCATCTGTGCCAACCCTGTGAACCAGGAGAGGTCAGCCGTGCCTTGCACAGACAACCGAGGGCCCAGCCCTGGGACTCACCATGAGCACTGGGCAGGACTAAGGAGGCGAGGCGGGGTGGGGTGGTGGGTAGGCTCGGACCAGAGGCTCTCAGAAACACTGAGTATCTTTGGTAGGGCAAAGGTACCAGGGATGGGGTCACCATCTAACATAGGCAAAGGTAAGCTCCCTGGATAAGTCCATGCTGTCACCTGTACTCCTAATTCCATTCCCTCCAAGCTGACTCTTCAGAGCTGAACTTCTAACCTTGCTTGTCAGTATTTGGGGTCCTGACACCTCTCTCTAGGGCATGTGCCCTGGCCAGCTCCACTGTGCCTGGAAGAGACTTCTCCCCTTTCCTTTCTCAGATGCCATTGAGAGAAGCCCAAGCACATGAATAACCTGACTTAGGTGACCACGAGGCAGTGGACTGTCCCCAAGCATCGTGGCATAAGGGCTCGGATGGCCCATATGCAGCCCTGTGACCATCACTGGGAGCCACGGCTCCAAGGCCACTTTTCTCCATCACCTTATAGAGATAGCTGGAAACTCACTGCTTCGTTCTCTTTCCAGCTCCTGAAGAGAGTACAATCATGATCCTGAAATCTTTTGCCATTTTCTCTTGAAATCCTACTGACTTTAGTAGGAGATAGAGAGACTGGCTTTAAAATAAGGCCCAGCATGGCTCCCAAGTGCCTATCATGACCCCGTGCGGCGAACAAAATACAAAGGTCTGCAGGGCAATCCCAATGAGAATCAAAGTATAAACATAGCACTTGCTACAGTTCTGAGGTTGTGTGTGTCTGCTTTGTTAATAAAGCAACTCTGGGCTCATGACCCTTCCTGCCGATGCTCCATACCCTGAGGAATGCCACGGGGACACTTGGGAAGAGGCCAAGAAGGAACAGAGGCAAGGGAGCCTGTGTGTGAGGCCAGCGGCATGGAGCACGGCCAGAGGCTCCGCTGGGGACTCCAGAGCCCTCCCTGTCAACTGTCCCAGAGGAGCAGGCTGTGGGCCGCACCGCAGAGAACCCCTGGATCCTAAGGACCCCTCTCCAGCTCTTACCCTTGCCTCATCACCTTTGGGAAAGGAGACCTGAGGATTCCCAGCTCCAATGTCTACGGGCTGCATGCACCATACCTGCAGCTGCTTTTCTGGCCTTAACCATGAGACAGAAAGTTTCCGGGCTCTACCCTCCTGTCCCTCAAGCTCCGCTTGTCCCGAGCTAGTTACAAATGACAACTACAGGAGAACATGGTGATGTCAGACACAGGCTGTACAAGGACGGGGATGCCGGGAAGTCCCTGGCCCACCACAGTCCGTTGGGGGTCTTGGCAAAGGAGCCCAGCATGGTATATACATGAGAGGTTCTCGGCACTTTCCCACCAGTCCCCAGATGGCTGCTGCTCTGTTCTGGTAGTTTATCTTTTACAAATATCATGGTAGTAAAAAATTAAAAATGAAGGAAAATACCCTTTAGACAGCATGTCCCTTCTTTCAAAATTGTGCAAAGATGGTTCAGATGCAGCTGCCACCTTGCAGGGTAGGGGCACGCTACCCTTCCTGTATCTTTTTCCAGATAGAGAAAGAGCGCGTCTAAGCCACCGGCCCCACTTTTTCTGTCAGGAAAAGCCTACTTGAAAATTGTTGGTCATGTGGACGTGTGTGGTAGGGATGGTGGTCATGGCAAGGTTGTAGGTGTCTGTCTCTGATTTTTCTTTTAATAGACCTCTCAGCTGGCTCCAAAAATGTCTCTCTCTGATTCTGGGGACTGTGGCCTCGATATTTCAAACAGCTCCTGAGGAGACTGAGAGGATCTTCTGGAAGTTAATATCCTGAGTATCTCAGAGAGCTGTTTCTCAATATTGGTCATTTTGGCGTTTAAGGCCTTGATGTCCTCCTTCAGCTCGTGCCTCACCTCCAGGACTGTGGCCTGCAGCGTCTGCTCAGGGATGGGGTAGAAAGAATGCTTGACCTCTGCCAGGATGGGACTCCGATCCTGGGGACTCCTGGCCTCACCCACATTGTCCAGCCGCAAGTCGCTCTTGGTGATGCCACTGTCACACGAGTCTGTCTTCTTCAGCGTGGCCTCACCTGATGCTTTTGTCCTCTCGGGAAGTGTCTCCATCGACTCAGCCTTGGACACCTTGTTCCATTCCTCACCCTTCCCGCAAGCATCTTTGAAGCGGGCCCAGCCTTTGCGCTTGGCACAATCACCCCCACCCGCCTTGGGGCCCAGGCACTCGGACCCGGGTGCATGTAGCTTTGCGTGGTCTGGAACCCCGGAGGTGGAGGCTGCCTGGAAGGACACGGGCGTGGCAGGACTCTCACGTACGGTGACCACGCTGGCCTTCATGAGGCTGTGGTTGGCGGAGGCATGCTCTGTGAGGACATTGCCCTTCTCCACATCTAGGTCATCCAGGTCCCGGCCCCCTCTCTCAGCCGCCAGCCTGGCCTCTTTCTGCTGTCGGAATCTCTGGAAGAGGCGCCGGACAGGGTGGTCCGGGGGCAAGATCAGGGGGGCCTCATTCTTTCGTTTCATGCGCTCTTCCTCTTCACGTTTCACATCGCTGATCTTCCGGAACACAATCTGGAGAGAGAGAGAGAACGACATGCCATGTTAGCCACATGCTGGCTGCAGCAGCCCAGCTCAGCCCCTCTGCCTATCATGGCCCTCTCCTTCCAGTCCACCTGCTGCCAAGAGGCTGGGGCTCACAGCCTGCAAGGCCTCACAAGGCTTTTCTCTATGACTGACCTCACCCTCCTTTTCTTGACACTGACTCCCAGCTTTCCAGCAGCAGGTAATTGACTCCCTTTGTCATTCCCTTCAAGAGGAACAAATCGCATTTTTTTCCCTCCCCACATGCCAGGAGGCTAAAGAATCCAAAGAGCATCTTCCCAGGAGACTGTCCTAGCCTCTGAGCCTGGCCTCCCTTAAATCCGTCCTTGTCTGCAATTCAGCATCATCTCATGAGCCTTTCAAATATCATTTTTCTGGCCCCACTTCAGACCTACTCCATTAGTATCTCTGCACAAAAGCTGGAGCATCTCTGGTCTGAACCATACTTCAGGGCAAGAAAGTCCCCTGGCAAGGCTACAGCTAAGGTTTCCAATGCCACCCACAGATCTGGACCCTAAGTGAATGTGGTTGGCTGTGAAAAGTAAAAGCCAGTCTTACACAGAAGTCCTCCTTGTCCTTGGTGACCTTACAGTAGACTAACGTCTATAAAGTTGAACATAAACTTGTCCTAACAATAATACCCACACTTAGACAGTGATTTGCAGGTCACAAGGCACTTTAATGTTACTTCATGTATTCCTTTTGACAGCACTGTGAAGTCACTGGAACACCTGTTATTATCCCCATTTCAGACATAAGGAAACCGCAGCTCAGAGTGGCTAAATATCACCTAACAGGTAAGTTGCCTAGAAGGGACTTGTACCCAAGGTATCAAACCCCAGATCCATTAGGTGGCCAGCAGGTAATGACTAATGATAACAATACTTCATGCAGAGGATGGACCATCAGCAAAACAGACTCATGAATTTGGCCCTGAGTGCAGCATAAGCCACAGCTTACAGGGGCCTTCCCCTGCGTCAGCATCTGACTATGGGAAAGCCCCATAATTTCTAGCTTATATTGCATGTGCCAGTTAGACTCTGGGACATGTTTTGATCCATATCATGTTTGAATTTGTGAGATGCAACCTGTAATAGGTTGTCTTTTTAGTGTAAATTTCTGATTTGAGGACTAGAGGTATTGAGATTGTGTAGAAGTAGAGGAGAGGCCTGTGGTAAGGGAGAACAGCAGCTTTTTCATCATCCCAATCTGGGAAACTTTGTGCCCTGGGCAGGCAACTTAGACCCACCCAGAACCTGTCCCAGGGACTTGCCACAGGACCGCCGGTCTTGGGGAGGCACACATGGTGTCATGCCAGGAGCAGGGTTTGGGGTCAGAAAGAACTAAGTTTAAGTCCCAGCCCCATTACTTAACCGTGTAACCTCACACAGGTATCTTAACTTCTGAGTCTCAGCTTCCTCCTTAAAAAGTGAGGAAAATCTCTACTTTTCAGACTTGGTATAAAGCTGATACAGGATGACTTATATGAAATCACTGGCCCACTGGAGGTGCTTAAATGGCTCCTGTTGTCCTCGCCCTTTCAAGGCCCCCAGCTGAAGATGACACGCAACTTGCCCTACCTCCTCCAAGAGGCCCTGCCCTGTGCTGTCACCAGTAGGTTCTCAGGTATGACCAACAAGACGACTGTTTTATAGTGCCCAACACAGAGAAGCCAAATAAACAGTTAATTGTTTGATGCTAAGAATCCATCAGCAAATCACTGGCAGACTAGAGGCCCACGTCTGTGCACTAACTTCTTGGTCAAAGTTTCTGTCACTAGATGACTTTACACTGAGGTCACTAACAGGTGGATGGGTGGTTAAATCTTCCAGCTAGTATCTGGATTCTGATATGTGACTTTCTGACCTCCACTGGGCAGCATTTCTCCCATCCCTGCCTCCTCTGGTCCCCTCTTTAGCCGTACCCCAACTGCCCCTACAGTCTGGCTTGCAGATCCAAGAAGTGGGACTCGGGAGAATCCTGTCCACCCTGAAGAGGGACAGAGAAACCCAATAAAGGCCTCATGGGGGGATGGGGAAGTGATAAGTAGAGTGATTGGGACCCTTTTCTCTCTGTGCTCTGAGTTGGATGCCTCTATACGCGCTGTACTCTGTTCTGGGAATGGCCTCTGCTCTCCATTGGGCATCCAAATCCTCTTCACACCAAGACCCAGCGCAAATGCACCTCCTCCAGAAAGTCTTCGCTGATTTCAATGTGCTGTAAGTTATCCTCCTACCTGCCAACTCCAATGGCCCTTTCTACAGTTTGACTGCTCTTCTGTCCTGATTACTCTCTATCTTGTATCCATTTGTAGTAGAGAGTCCAACTCTCTTCTGCCTACTCACATGCCTTCTTAGAGAGGGGAGGAGAGAGAAGAGAATAGGAAGGAAGGTGGAATGGAGGGAAGGAATGCAGAAAAGAGGAAGGAGAAAGTGGGTGAGAACGTGAATGTACCCAAGAGAGATGATGGCTTTTAGAGCTCATTGCTCTTTTCCTGCCCTTTATATCTGCAGGATATCTGATTCCTAACACTATCCCCCTTTTTCACTTGAGCAAGTTTGGGCAGGTCTATTCCTTGTAAGCAACAATTCCTGAACACAAACATATCCTATCCCGCTAAAAGGTCCCTGAGGGCTCAGAACAGTACTTTGGAGGTCACATTGTATTTTTTACTTTTTAAATGTTTGCTTATTATTTGCCCTGAAAGAGCAATGATTTTCCGTTTTGTTTCCAATTTCCAGCTGTTCAAAGTGCCTGGTACCTAGCAGGCCCTCAATAAATATTTGTGCAATGTAGAACACATAAATATTGGCTAATGAATCCGTGGGATAATATCTTCTTCCTGGAAAGATGAAATCACAGAGGTCATAGTCAATGTTATAAAAAGCAGAGTTTGGCCTGGACACACATCTCTCAACATCAAAGGTCAGGGGCAGCCTCTGAGACTTGAGATGTTCTAAGACTAATGAAAAGGAAGTTCTTCAGATATTGAGGAGTCAACAAAAAACTGATCCCAAGAGGCTTAACATAATTCATGGTGGACATTTCGGAGGGAAAGTGGGAGTTCCTCTTTGAGGGTGTGGCTACATTGTGCTTGTCACCCAGAGGCCCCATGGGTCAGAATCCTGGACTGAGCCAGCCAGCATATTCAGGTGTTATGACTGTGTGGTCGATGTGGGCAGTTCAGGCACTCATAGACAGGGCCTGTTGGTGGACCCACAAGTCTCTGGATCTGTGCAGGCTTTCTTTCCAAAGTGTCATCCTAGGCTGCCCTCCATCATCCTGTGTGATAGGCAGCCCCACTGAACGTCACTGTCTCAACCAATGGACAGGTGAGCCAGGGAAGAACTTCCTATCCTGCAGAAATGCCTGGTTCTTCCTTTGAGAATCAGGGAGGTAAAACCTGCCACCCCCAGGAGACAAGGCAAAAGGAATTTTTACAGAGCTGATGTGGTCTGACAGCTTTGCTGATCTGGAGTCAAGGGCTCTGCTTACTAACTTCAACTGCTTTTCTGGAGAAGTTAGTCATGGAGTGTGTCTTAGAGGCAGCCATGACCATGCATTTTGCCAAGTATTTTAGATCTGAGTGGGCAGGAGTGGTTGTATGACTCATGACAATGAGGTCTGTGCCACCAGCACCAGCCACAGCGGCTCTCCGTCTGCTTGGAGATGCTCCACAGCTTCCCATGGCAAGAGTGTATCCTGGGAATGATGGGCATGACTCCCAACTCCGTAACCCAGGATGCTCCCTGTACTGGACAGGTGATGGATGGAGGTCTGGGAACAAGTCTGTCCAAAGTATTCCATGATGCTCTAATAGGTACTATGAGGTGGGAGAAGTTCCAAGGTTAGGTACGTTTGAGCCACACTGCAGTGTTAAATGGGTTGCTTTACTGCAGGACTTCTCAGAGCCTTACCACACTAATGTGCCTTATGAATGTCTAAGAGGAAGACATTATATGCAGCATTTCTTAAGCCAGTTCCCCCAGATCCTCTCTTTTGAATGAAAGAATCCCTCTGGAAAACACTAAAATTATATCAATGTGTAGGGTATGGGATGTTCTCTGTATTTGTGTATAGCCCTGACAGATGGGCAGATGTTTCCTGTTCCAGCTAAAGGGGACCCCCTATCTCTAACTCACTCGCTAAGCCCCTGGAATTTGAGATTTGAGGACTCCATTGCAGATGCATTACCCCCTGGTAGACAGGCCAGGGTCAATCCAAACTCTGTGGCTATAGCCATCCTCGTTGGTGAAGCCAAAAGAAGTGATGTATATTGCCCTCCCTCCAAAAATCTGCTTCTAATGTTTGTGGTTTAATGGGGAGAGAGAAAAAGAGATCACAGGTAACTTCTCTATGCACCACACATAGGCTCCTGAAGGATGGTGTGAAAATAAAATCCTAAAGGACTTCCATTTTCACTCATCCTCATTGCAGACTGACCTCATACTGATTTCATCATCTCTGCCTGGCTGATTTTATTTTTGAACTCTTACATGAGCTCAGGGAACTGACATTTAAAAGTACCCCTGAGATGAACATTTTTGCAATGAGGACAACTGCTCATTGGCTCTTGCCTTCTTTCTTCACATCACAGATCCTTAGTCAGGGACCACACCAACAGAGAAGTGCTGGGGTCTGTCTGGAGAGTTTGTTCCACTGGAAAAGGCCCAGCCCTGGTGATAGAAAACTACTCTGTTCTTGGCATGGTTTCAAGGCACTGGTAATGGGATAAGTCCAGATCCTTCCTGGATCCAGCCAGAGTCCTGCCAGCCCACAGGGGCATATATTTTTCTAGCCTGACATGTTGCTCAGAATGCTGAGCAGCTCATGACTTATTGCAACCTGGAGACAGAGCACGCCTGGAGGGCAGGGACGCTGCTGTGCCTTGCTCATCGAACTTGGCATCCCTCTAAGCTCGCACCAAGCAACGGCCCTAAGTCTGGGAAGACTTAAATGGTTGTTGAGCTGAATGGAATTGACACTCAGATCCTTAAGCTATAGGGATTTCTTGGTAATTATTTTCTACTAGGTTTGAAAAACCAATACCCCTGGAATCTGACGTGAGCCAGGATAGTCGACCACCTCTTCTGGGTTACATTAAGAGGGCCCGGCTCCTCTCAAGCCTAACCTGTTCTCAAGCCCTAGCCAGGACCAGGCCAAGGGGAGGAGTCATCCCCTCGGGGTCTCATGCATGGGGGAAAGGCAGGCCTAGGAGGGGAATGGACTTGCTGGAGTTCTGGCAGCAAGAGAATGTGGGGAGGGCACCCAAGTGGGCGCACAGTTACTTAAAAGAACTCAGATTGTGGAATAAAAATACATATGTAATGTCAATCCTCAGTGGTTTGCATAAATGAGCTGAGGTATGAGTCATCGAAATCTATGGATATATCAAAAGGGATTTAGATGATTTTCTCTTGGATTCAGACACATGTCCCCAATCTGAAATGCTCAACAGTAGAAAGAGCACTGGCTTGGAGTGGTCCTAGCTCTGCCACTGACTAGTCACTGTGTGACCTTGGGAAAGTTATATCCTTCCTTGGTTGTACCAGATCAATGGTTCTGAAATCTGGCTGCACTTCAGAACCCCTTGAAGAGGTTATCTAGTGAGTGAGAATTTCCCATGACAGGGCTAGAAACTGGCATTTGCAGCAAGCTCCCAAGTGATTCTGACATGGGCAGCCTGACCCATGTCTGCTGACTAGGCTCTCAGAACCCCTGGATGGATGGCTGGTGACGTCACTGCTACTCTGCTGTCCCCTGTGCATGGACTTGTGCTCACACGAGTGTGGCCACACACACCAGCCTCCTGCGCACCTCTCTGCCTGTACTCACACTTCCAGCCAGACTCAGCCCTCCTAGGTGCTACCTGGGATTGGAGTGGGGGATGACCCTGGTCTCTCACTCAGCCTCTGGTCCCTGAAGGATGACTGAGAGGAAACGGGGAGGCCCCGCAACCACCTTCAACTCTTTCTTTCTTAGATCTGACAAAAAGCTGTCTTAGAGTGGGGGGACATAAAGCCAAGCAAACATTTACTGAGCACCCACTGTCTGAGAGCACTCAGCAGGGCGCACACACTCTATAGCTCCTTGCTAGTAGAAGCCAGGCCTCTTGTCCCAGAGCTGGGGTCCATGTTGGTGCTGACTCAAGCACCGTGAGTGGCCGAGCGTCAGAAGGGCCCTAACATCCCCACAGGCCCACTTGACGTAGCTTTCCTTGTGGTTTCCTCACCCACCAGCCTCCTCCACCAGTCACCCTGCCTGGTTTTATGGCAGAGCATAAAACATGAAGGTTAACAAACTGGGCCATTTAAGAAACTTAAAACATGGAAAAACAAACTGCAGATGGGCAGATAGGATAAGGCAGTTGGTTGGGTTTTACTTTTGGAAAAGGCCACTTCTCAACCCCCTCAGAAAGATCACTTCTGTTATAATGGAATCAAATGCTACATTTTCTACTTGGTATCATGATGAATACATGACAGCCCAGAACATGGGAGGCCCTGAGCCTCGAGGAGGGGAGGGGGCCCCAGAGGGACCCAGGCCAGTTCGGCTAAGGCTGTGTGCTGCCCTGGCCTGAGGCTGGAGGGAACAAAGCACAGCACTGTCCTCCAGGGGATGCCAGGCTCGGGAGACAGAGCAGTAAACTCACAGCATAAGCACAGAGTGCTAAAGTGGGCCCAGGGTGGGAGGGCGAGGGCAGGAGCCTGTGGAGTCAGCATGGAGTGACGGCATGTGCACACGCTGGAAGTCAGGTGGACTTGGATCGTGTTCCCCAAATCTCAGTTTCAGCACAGAATACAACTGCTTTCACAGGACTGTTATAAGGATTAAGTTGGATAATGTAAGTAAGCCCTTAAGGAGAGTGCTTGACATTTAATAGTTGCTCAGTAAATGTATTATGTATTACTCTTTATGGGGGCGGTCCTTGAGATGATTCTAGAAGGATGAGCTAGAATTAGGTATAAAAGGTAAAGAATTTGGGTGAGGGTGTTCCAAACAGGGAACAGCCCACGCCAAGACACAAAGGCAGAAACGCCAGCCAGGGAAGAACAGTGTCTTTGTGGTGGCAGTCCTGGTGAGAGGAGCTGATGCTGATGGAGAGCTCTGATGTGCCAGGCACTGTGTTAAATGTTGGACCTGTGCCATCCTCGAGGAAACCCCAGCAGGTGGGTACATTATTATCCTCACTTTTCAAATAATGAAACCAAGTTTAGAAAGAGTAAGTGATCGCCCAAGAGGACAAAGCTGTGGAGCTGTGAGCCAAACCCGGGCAACTGGAGTCCCTGCCCACACCATGTCTGAGGCCATTCTTCTAGGGAAAATGCCTTGGGTTTTAGGGCAAAGGACAGTTTCTCTCAGTATAGGCTGATGACCTCCACTAGTGTCTCTCCGTCTTTGTCCATTGGCAACTTCTCTAAAGAATTCAGGGGCAGCGCTAGGAAGTAGAATATCTGGCCAAGGGAAGGCGAGAGGCCAAGAAGCCAAGATTCCCAGAGGATCTAAAGAGGGAATGCCTCTTTAGATGCATTAGGCTATGTGGTGTTTTAATTTGTCAGGATGAACCAATGACTTAGGGTGAAACCCAGACTTTGATTGGTTAAGTTGAAAAAGAGGGCTAGCAACACATGAGCCCAACTGTTTGGCTTATTGGAAAATCCTGCCTCCCTGAAGGATGCTGAGGTTACCAGTTACCCTGTTGACCACTCGTGACCTCTGGGCCCAGCACTAGGCAGAAGGAGTAGGAATGCACAGATGTCCCAGTGGCCTTTATCCTGGAAAACCCTAGAGGCTAGAGCTGTTCTGTTCTCAGGGGACCTGGTCCACTGGCTCTCAGCACACTGCTAACAGGCAGGCCCCTCCCATCACCATGCAGCATCTGTACTTTCTTCTGGCATTAATCAAGAATGACTTGTCTGACACATCAGTGCCATCCCATCATCTTATTCACTCCTCTAAGGTCCCCACTAGACTGGCAGACATGGGCAGTAGGTGGATTGGACGTATCTTCTTTTGACAGACCAACCTGGGGCCTGAAAGACTCCCACAGATGCTCCTGTTCCTTTTTCTTCAGGAAGGTTCAAACCCAAGACAGATGAGTATCCTTCCTTCTCAGTGCCACCCAGAGAATGAGGTTGCCCCTGGGTTGCTACTCAGGGAAGAGATGGCACTGCTGTGCAGGAGTTGCTATCCTCTGGCATTTCACTAGGGGTCACATTTGTCACCTTCTCCTTGTTTTGTGCTCCCTCAGTGTAGTGGACTGAATTGTGACCCTCGAAAGGCATGTCCACCCAGAATTTCAGAAGGCAGCCTTATTTGGAATAAGGTTCTTCGCAGATGTAAGCAAGGTAAGGATCTCAAAATGAGATCATCCTGCATTAGAGTGGGCTCTAGACCAGTGATGAATGCCATTACAAGAGACAGGGAAAAATGCAGAACACAGAGAAAGGCCATGGGGAAGATGGAGGTAGATACTGGAGTTATGTAGCTACAAGCCAAGGAATGCCAAGGATTGCTGACAGCAACCAGAAGCTAAGACAGGCCTGGAATGGATCCTTCCCCAAACCTCCAGAAGGAACCAAGGCAGTAGACAACTGTATTTCAGACTTCTGGCCTCCGGAACTGTGAGAGAGAAGCAATTTGTTTTAAGCCACCAAGTCTGTGGTCGTTTGTATGGCAGCCCTCAAACTAGAACACAAGGTCTGCTTCACCACTTCCTCCTCTCTCCCTCCCCTAACGGAGGCCCTGTCCACAGCCCTGCCCTTTGCACTTAGGCCTCGCCAGCTGTTCTCCCTTCTGCTTCAGTATTTATCCTCACGCAGCTGAGGCCGGCATAGAAGCCAACAAGACAATGGATGTAAGTGCCCACACCTGCCGTGTGCTGGTTTCAGACCCTGAGGAAATTACTTGATCTTTCAAAGCCTTAGTTGTCTTCTGTACAGTTCCTACTTCTTCTTCCTGTGGAGTTGCAATGAAATAACATTTGAGAGAAGTCCCCCTTCCTTCACATTTATAAACCAATGCTGCTTTTCTTTCTAGTCCCAGCCTGAATATTCCCACACTGAGCATGGGTACATCAGTGTTTCAGAGACCCCTCAAACTCTACTGTCCTAGCCAGAGCAGTCTCCCTTCCCACCTAGTTCTTCTTCAGTGAAGGTGAAGTAGATAATCAGGTCAGTAGGAATCAGAACCCCACGTGGGTGGGTGGGAGGAGCAACTGAAGAGAGGCCAGGTAGAAGACTGTGACTAAAGCTAGTGACAGATATAGAGGGGATGGCCCAGGGAAGCAGAGGAGTGGGCAGATAAAACACAACATGGCCCGCTTCTAGACATACACACCAGTTCATGATGCAAGGAGAAACAAATATGATCTGCAAACTCTGCACCTCATTAACCTGAACCTGAATCAAGAATGACTTGTCCAACCCATCAGTGCCATCCCATGAAGACTCAGGCATCATCTTATTCACTCTCATAAGGGTCCCTGCCTAGACTGGTGGCCATCTTCTTTTGACAGACCAACTTCAACCTGTGGCCTCACCTGCACTAGGTCCCTGAGGGGCATTTGCAGCCTTGTGGGTATCCCTGGGAAACACATGCTACTAACTCCTAGAGGGCTTTGGCCCCTAATGTTGTCTCCCATCCTAGGAACCAGACGGAAGCATGTGCAAAACACAGGCCTTCCCTTAGCCCTTTCAGAGGCAGTTTTAGGAGTCTGCTTGCCTGCCTATGTCTCCACTCCCAGGAGGTTCCACTCTGATCCCTCAAAGGAGGACAAGTCTTACAGACTGGAGCTTTGAACCTCTTCCTACTTCCATTAAAAGCTCCTTGAAGCATGTGGCCCCAGTGGGCAGCCCTCAGGACTCCTGTCTTTGCCCCTTCACTCTGGCAGTGCATAATGGGGAAGCCTAGAACCCCTGCCCTCCCCACCTCCAGCAGCACTTGCCAACCAGTAAGAGGGACAGAATCTCCTGGGGAGCTTTTCCAAATACACATCTAGGCACTACTCTCCTTGCATCCCACTCTGCCCTTCAGTCTCCACCTCTATTTGAGAGCCAGTGCCCTAAGCCTAGAATGAAGATCATGCCAGTAAAGACAGGGGAAACAGGGTAAGACAGCCACATAGGACATATTTCATATTCATGTTTCAAGGACACACACACACATGCTCAGCAGAGAAGATGCCCCTTCTCGATGCCAGTGTACCAGCTGCACACGTAGCTCCTCTTACCAGCTACTCCCAGCCCTCTCTCCCTCTGCTTTTTTTTCCCCTTAGTGACTGACAGGTATCCTATCCTGGGTAGAGGCCTGAGGCACTGGATCTGAAGCCAAAAATAGCTGAAGGGTGGTGGGAGTGGGCAGTAATCCTATCCGTGCTGCCTGAGCCCTCTGTCTGCAGGGAATATGCCCAGTGGGGAGCAGAGCCACAGCCTGTCCCCTAGGTGGGGAAGAAACTCTCAGCCAGTGAGAGGTCTGTAGTCCAAAATTCCCAGGGAATCCCCCTGGAGCTGGGCAGTCCCTAGTCCCAGGCCCCTTGGGGAGAGCCTGTTTTGTGATGGATTTCACAGGACTTCACAGCTCTGTATGTCCATTCTTCGACCAAACCTAAATTTCTGACTGGGGTTTTAAGCCTCAGGTCCTTTCTTTATAGAGAGGTGACATTCTCTCTGAAACTTCATTACACAAGGAAACAGCTCTGATCAGCCATTCAAACACTCTTTATGTAGTGCCTACTGAATACAGAGCAATGTATGAAATGTATGAGGTAGTTGGTCCACATTTAAAGAAAGCGAAGACTCTTCCTCTCAGAAGCTGATGATCCAACAGCTTTCCCAGCCTGAGCTGATCTGGGAAACAGCTGCATTTTACAGAAGGACCAACTGAGAATGAGAAAGGGAAGGGGGGATGGGGAACAGCGCCCATACAATGTTTGCTTCTCCTTGGAGTCAGGATGGTGGTTCAGAGGCTGTTCTAGAACAATCCAACCTCTCTTTAGAATGCTGACACTGATTTACGGAGTTGGCACTGCTCTATTCTTAGCTGTGGACGGGGCCACCAGGCCATGACGCCACTCTCCTAATGAGAGGGGGCAACGGAGAGTTCCTGAGCAGCTGCCGCCAGCGGCTCAAGTCCTTTACTTTATCCAGCTTAGTCATGACAGCAGCTCTGGGAGATGCTCTGTTGAATGTGCTTTCATAAGGAACTTTTCCACTTGTGAGAGCATTACTCCCAGTTTACAGATGTGATGGTGACTCAGAATGGTAACTGGTCATTCACTTGAGTTCTTGGTATATAGTGCTAACATCAGTCCCTTAGGACCTGGACCATTTCTAACCTATCTCCCAATAACACCTAGTATATTTACACTGTGTTCAATTTTAGCACCTGAGACTATCAATATATTCATCTATCTCTTTGTGTGTTTGAATTATCTCCCTACTCCCATTGTCCCTCCCTCCCTCAATAAGACAAGTCTCCTTGCTAGAATAAACTCTACCTTGTTCATTTTTGTGGTGCCAAAACTAGAAGGGTACTTGTCACACAGCAAACATTCAGTAACTATTTGGGGACTGACAGATTGCGTGACTTGGGCAAGTCTATTAACTTCCATCTTTGTCTATTATAATTTGGAAATAATATGCTTTACAAGAGAGAAATATCGTGAGGATGAAATGAGACAGTGAGCCCCGGGATGTGTGCATCAGCTCTTTATGTATTGCCAATTAGCACCAAGTCCGCCCTCCACACTCTACTGGCTAGGCACCGGCCAGTAAGTTACCCAGACTCCCTTGCCGGCTGGTTTCCTGTTAGGGTCTGCCAGTGGCAGCTCTGGCAGGAGACTGACAGGCGGGAGGAGGAGAGAAGGGGCTTCTTCCCTGCTTTCAGCTCCTGTAGTATGGCTCCAGCAGCCCCGGTCAGCTTTAGCCCCACTCTCCAGCAGTTTCTCTGGTCACTCCCTGCACAAGCTTCTTCAGCTCTCAGCTGTGTACCTGGGCAGTCAGGGTGCAGCTCCACAGCTCTCCCCACTCTCTGGGACACGGGTCAAGCCAAGCTCTCTTTCCAGAAGTCTGGGGAGGAGCTACACGTGCCTCTTCCTCAGAGGTCCTGGCACAAGATAGGCAACACCCCTTCTCAGAGGGCTGCATGGAGCACCCACTCACCAAAGCTAGGGCCCCTCCTCCAGCCTCCTAGGTTTTGGTAATACTGCCCTTTTGTGCTCCCAGCCCTGGTAGAGAATGCTGTTTATTTCCATTATTAATCCCTGGGTGTCCTCAGCATCTCCTTTTTGCTCTTTTAGCCTTTCAACTCCAACATCATGATTTAAATCCTCTCTTAAAAAATTAGTATAGTTTTAGTTTCTGTTTTCCTGACTGGGCCCTGAGTGATTGTGTGCGGGAGGGAGCTCGGGTTCAAGCCTAGCAAGGGGGCAGGCGCTCCCACTGAAACCTAGTGGGAGCTGATACCTTTCTCCCAAAAAACTAGTAGCATGAGAAAGAAAGACACTTGAACTCCCACCTGGTAACCCAGTCCTCGTTTTATGGGGGGCACTGGCTAATGTCACCCTTGCCACTGTCAGTAATCAAGGCTTTGAATGTCTCTTGGTTTCCTTGGTTACCAGGACTTGGGGAAAGGGCATTTTTCTTCCTTGCTACTCAGTCTATTTTCCTCATTCAGAGGATCTGCTGTTCCTGAAGCTTTCAGAGAACAGCCCGCATAGAGGCCGGTGCAGGGAAGGAGACAGAATTTTATCCAAGTCTATCTTAGAAGTACTGTCTTTTGATGAATCATCACTTGCCCAACTGTGGCCCTGGGTGAAACTGTAACGCACAGCCATCTACTGAGCAGGTTGATGCTAACCATTTTACATAACTTATCTTCCAACTCTCAACCACAAGCCTGTGAAATTGAAACTAATTCTCATTCCTCTTTCAAAGTTAAGAATTTCAAATTTAGAGAGGTCCTTCGCTGATGGTTTACTCAGTCAGTCAGTGGGTGACCAGAACCCAAGTCTGCTGATATCCAAACTTTGCCACCAGGGCTGGGAACCCACATGTTCTAGAGCTTAAGGGGCCCTGGGAAGGGAAGAAATTCATGCTTCTTTGCTTGGGAAGCTTCCCTGGGAAGGTCACCAGAGCTCTGGAGAGAGCTGAGCACCTGAGGGCCAAGAGGGTCTTCCTGCTGGGCCCAAGAAACATGGGCAGGATACCTGCTTATGCCAGGCTCTGAGCTTGTGCTAGGACATGAACTGAACTCCTCTGAGGATTATGCTAAACTGTGACTGCTGATAACCCAGACCCTGTGCTGCCTCCCGCAGCGGGACTGGGCTCCAGGCCTGGGGGTTGAGAGTTCAACTTTTCCCTCAGGAATATTCATCTATCTTTCTTGCAGGCCTGCAAGATGCTCTTGCCAAATGGAGACGTGGGATGCATTCATTTCAATCCCAGATCATGCACTGAGGTGCTCCTCTTTTCAAGGCAGCAAGGCAAGAAATTTGTCTCTCAAACTGCACATTCACACAAAATCCGTAGTCTGACCCTGGCAGACTGTATACTCATGTTATTGCCACTCACTGCCATGGCGGGTGGGGGGAGGTTGTATCCTCTGGCCCATGGCCAGGACTCAGGGACTACTGGCTCCTCACTCCTGGAGTCCAGTCCCCATGTGGAGCATGGCCATGCAGTTTGCCAAGGGCAGTATTTCCAAGGCCCCTCCTCTGCTTCCATCAGCCACACGTGCCCAGCAATCCTTGTTCCTGGTACGGTAATCCACATCAATGCATCTGGGAAAGTGGCATTTTAATTTTCAGGAAGCAGATAATGCAAAATTAGGGGACTTGTGGTGCATATCAAGCAACTGTATCATTTCTACTTATTTTTTCACATGCTGTCATTGTAGGTATATGGATAGACAGTTTGTGGATTGCTTTTCTCTCCTTCTGTCAGTATACACAAATGGCAAAAGTTAGTACTGAATCCAATATAGAATAGGAAGGCTGGTGTGTTCACTCCAGGAGTAACCTTAAGTATTTCAGTTGACCTAGAGGTTGAAAGCTCTACCTGGACAGTTAAGTTAAGGATCTGGACAGTTTAGCTTTCCCATTCCACACCTATAAGCTAGCCAGCCCACATATTTGAAGCAGGTATGCCCAATCTTGGCTTTCTTGGTTGGAGAGGAGGCAGAAGGAGAAAAAACACTGCAGACTGCCCCCACCAAGATCTGTTCTGACCACCACGGGCTGGCACCTCCCACAACTTAGCCCGTGGGAAGTCCCCAAGAGCCAAGGGGTCTGGAGAAAGCTGAAGTGGGTTCCTAGTCCAGGGGAACAGGGCATTTGAGACGGACAAAGGCCCTAAGAGAAGAATAGATATACCATAACCAGATGAAGAGAAGGTAAAAGAGAAAGAGAAGGATCTCTGGCTAAAGGATTTTACTAGGAAGGTAACATGAAATAAGAAACAACAAGAGAAAGGGCAGAGAAGGGGGCATAGAGCCATCAAAATGGCAAAGAAATGAGCCTTTATGTACCAGAATCACGGAGGGGAGGGAGCCCCATGTCACTTGATAATGACAGTGGCTGCCAGATGCTGGGCTCTCCTGCGTACTGGGTTCTGTTCTAAACGCTTCACATACATTATTTCCATGACCTTGTACGACAACCCTATGGGTAGCCACTATTACAAATCCCATTATGGAGAGGAGGAAGCTGGGGACAAGACTGTACACAGTGAATAAGAGGCTGAACCCAGGCTGATCTGCCACCAGAGCCCGAGGGCTGCAGTGCCTGCCTACCATCCAGCCTGCATCCTCCTGCAGAGCCCACAGGCAGCTGCCCCTTCTTCTTTGATACTAGGAGGAGAGAACAGGGACTCCCCACCTTTATTTGAAAATGAGACTCTCTTTCCTTTGCACCACTGTCATCTCCCAGCCTACTGTGCAACGGACCCACATAAAGTAAGCGTATTTCTCCAGCTGGGTCTCTACCTTACACTCTGTTCCTATATCTTGGACCTTCTGCTCCCCAAGTGAGTCTCTCTGCTCCATTTCTGTACCCACTGTAAAGAGAACAATAGGCTCTGTGGAGTAGACATGTGGGTTAAATGAGACATAATGTACATAAAGCACATGGCATCCCCAGTGCTCAATAAATACTATGCCTGCCTCTCCCCACCCTGGATTGAAGGTTTTGCCTTCCCTTTACTGAGAATGTGGCCCTCATGTGCCACTGATTCAACAGGAGGGACAATCCTATGCCTGGCCAAAGGAGCTGTATTTGGCCAAACCTGGGCACAGTGTGGACACAGACCCGTTCAGAGAAAGACTGCCAGAGGAATACCTTTGTAGCATGAGTATAATAATGGCCAGGAGAGCCCCACTCTGCTGAGGAGGAGCTTTGAGAAGCCATCTTTGGAGCAGGAGTGGAATCTCTCTAGGTAGATCCACTCTAGGTAGGTGGATCCCCAGGCAGCAAGCACAGCCACTAGGCATAAGCTAAGAACAGAGGGAACCACAGAAGCTGGACAGAAGGTGGCTGAAAAGCTTCCCTGCCCACCACTGGCAGGACCTACCTGTTCCTGTGTGCCTTCCTGCGCTCCACACCCCCAACCCCCAACCCTGCCCCATCTCTAATTTTCAATGACATGTCAAAAATGTTTCACCAATGACCCCATCCTACACATGAGTTTTTCCTGGAGTAAAGAATAATTAAAAAGTTAACCTAACCAGATGTGTATAGCTGGCAGCTGGGTTACTATTATTTATTTTATGAATGTGGATGCTGAGGCGCCAAGGTGTTTGGGGCTAGTAAGTGGTAGGGCCGGCTGGAATTTGAACCTAGGTATGAGCCCACAAACCCAAGCTTACTTTGCCTTCCTCCTGACCAGCTGCCAAGGACTCAGCCACTCATCAGTGGCAACTCCCAGGGATTAAATTAAATTGGCTGGGACAGGAAGAGCCGGAGCTGATGGTCTCAGATCCTGCTCCCATCTCAGGAAGAATCTGCTACAGCCCCTTGAAAATCAGCCAAGTGAGGAAGGGACAAACCACCATGCAAGTCAGGAAGTGATGAGCCACCAAAGATGGTGTTCAAAAGACATCTCTTTATATGTAATGGTTGCAACAATTATACTGTCCTCCAAGGCCACCAGGAATGACAAACACACTAAGAGGCTTACAGAAACACCGAGCAGGGAATGAAACACTGCTATCTTTGGTACAGGGAGCAGATACTTTACTGCCTACTGACACAACTCACAAGCTTCGCCGCATTCCCTGCTGCAGGTATGGGGTGTCCAAGCCAGCTTCATACTCTCATCTGGGCCCCTCTGGCCAGGAGTGTGAGGCCAAGGTTGGAGTATAGAGCACACCTAGGTCCAAGAACCTTCTGACTCCTTCAAAGTTGCTCTGCCTGGGTTTCAACAGCACCACAATCTGCTCTTTCTTCCCACCTTAACCCTGTATTCTCTTTGTCTTTTTCTTATTGATTTGTCATCTCTCTGTATATATTTTAGGCCTTAATTTGTTGCTATTTACATCTGTGGGAAAAAAAAATCTTTTCCTAATCCAGCAGTTGGCAAGCTGCTTCTGTAAAGGTCCAGATAGTAAATATTTTTGGCTTTGCAGGCTACTCAATTCTGCCACGATAGCACAAAAACAGACAAAATGTAAACAAATGGGCACGGATGTGTTCCAATAGAACTTCACTTACAAAACTAGATGGTGGGCCAGGATTGGCTCAGGTTATAGTTTGCTAACCACTGTCTTGGTCCATAGCTTGTCTTTTAATCATTTTTTATGGTCTTTTGTTGTCTCAAAGTTTTTCACTTTAATGATCAAATTTTTCTCTTTTCATTTATGGTTTGTACTTTTTAGTTTCTTTTTATTTTTATTTTTTATAGAGACAGGGGTCTCTTTATTTTGCCCAGATTGGTCTTGAACCCCTAACCTTGAGCAATCCTCTCACCTCAGCCTCCCAAAGCACTGGGATTGCAGGTCTGAGCCACCATGCCTGGCTTGGTTTGTACTTTTTGTATAGTTACCAATTACTATATAGATGAGGATACTGAGGCCCAGAGAGGGAGAGTGGCTTACTAAGGTTGCAAAGTTTCTCTGTAGCAGAGCTTTCTTCTAAGATTCTAAGGCACCACCTTGGGATCAGACAGCCTTGGCTTTGAATTTTGGCTGTTATTTATTAGCACTGCTTGGACAAACTTTCTTTTTTTTTTTCTTTAATATAACCCTTTTCCCTGAAGTTAATCTTCCTTCCTTCCATCTTTCTTTTATTTGCCTGGCTGTCCAATAAACCCATCACTAATTTACTTCACACGTCTGAATACCTCTATCATGTGCCCCCCAAAATATTTTCCATGTTTCTAAAAACATTAGTTCCATTTTTCCCCCTGGAGACATCATTTCTGGGGCCATCTGTACCCTTGCTCAAATATCATCTGGCTGTTTTCCAGGCCTGGAGTCTGCTGCCACTAGCTGACCTATGGCTATGTTCTTTTTCTTAGTTTTCTCCTCATTTTGCTGGAGCACATCCCCTAGTGGTTCTTCAGGAAAAAACATACCCCCAAAGCCACTGGAATTCCTGCATTCTTAAAAAATATTTTTTTATCTTCACCCTTGAATAACAATTTGGGGCATGGAATTCTTGGCTGAAATTCATTTTTCTATCAGAATTTTCAAAGTATTTGTTTATTAGCTTCTGTAAGTGAGCATTGTGATTAAGATAGCCATTCTGATTACTAATCCTTTGAGTGTAACTTACTGTATCACTTTGGAAGATTTAAAGATTTTTTTTTTTAACCTCTGAAAGTTTCAGATTTTCACAACACTGTGCTTCGATGTGGGTCTTTTTAACTCAAAGACCTGGACCCTTGGTGGCCCTGCAATCTGAGGATTCTTGTTCTTCAGCTCTGAAAAGTGTTCTTATATTATTTTCTTTGATAGTTTTTCTCCCCTCCATTTTCTGCTTTTCTTTGAACTCCTATCAGTTGAAATGTAGAGTCGATGTTTGAATTTTATTAACTTCCCCTTCCCCCTTTTCCTTATTCTTTGTCTTTTTATCTTCTATAAGATTTCTTTGATTAAATTTTCCAGACTTTTATTATGTTTTAAATTTTCTACTATCTTATTTTTTAAAACTCAAAGGCTCTTTGCTTCTTTTGAATTTTTAAATAGCATCCTGTTTTGTTTCATGGATATATGGACTTTATATCTTTATTGTAAGCATTTTTCTTTTGATCCTTGCGTTATCTCTATAGTCACTGGGTTGCATGAGGTAGAGCTGTAGAGCTGGAATTCTTTCCATCCCATATAAGGACTTTAAGCCAACCCCCTGAATTTTAATGCTGCAGTTTACCTCCTCCTCACCCCATGGTGATTTGTGCTTCTAAGGCCAGAGCTTTCTTGGGCTTTGCAAGAGGAAAAAAAAGGCTCCTTTTCCATTTTAGCCCCTTCTGCATCTGTGCCGCAGCTTCTTCCACTTTACTAAATCAGTTATCTTTCCTCCGTCTGCCTTCCATCTTTCAAAATTACTTATCTGCTACTTTCTCTTCTCCCAAGTTTTAACAAATTAGTCCTTCTAGGTTTCTATATTTTAAAAAATGGTTTTTGTATCATTTCATTGGGTTTTCTGGAAAGTGAAGAAATAGATGTTTATGGCTAATCTCCCAAATTTAACACAATTTTATTATTTTAATTTTTAAAATATACACCAGAAGCCCTTTCTAACTAATTTAAGGATCCAGAAGTCATAAAATAAAAATAAATTTGGTTATATAAAAATCCCTTCTGCACGGCAAAAAACAACATGTGCAAGTTAAAAGACAAATGGCAAAATGGGAAAATACTTATAATTTATAATATGACAAAAACTGCTCCTAAAAATAATAAAAGACCCCAATATTCCTATTTTTTAAATAGATAAGAGAGATCACAGAAAAGGAAATTTAAATGACTGCTAAGCATAAGAAAAAATGCTAAATCTCGCCCATAATATGAGATGTACACATTCAAACTACTCTGAGATACCACTCTTGAAATTTATCAGATTGCTCAAAATCCGGAAGTCTCACCCCACACTTTGATAACAGGGTGTGGGGAAACAAGCATTCTCATACATCACTGGCAAGTTTGGATATCAGATTTCTCATCTATAAAATAGAGTTAATAACAGTGCCTACCTGCTTTATACACTAATTGTAAGGACTAAAAGAAATAATGCATGTAAAGTGCCTAACACACAACTAGTACACATTTAATAAATACTACTTATTAACATATATTTGCTTGTGCCATTGTGTTTTTCTTCAATGATGATGCTACAAAAGACAAGATTAAATGCTGCCTTCCTAACTCTCCCATAAAATCTTGGAGGACAAAGACTATGTCTCATATTTCTGTGTCCCTTCCAGGGCCCTGCAGAGAGCAGGACACAAAGAAGTGTGTGGTCATGAAACACCTGATCTTTGAGGGACAGTATCGATTTTTATGTAAAATCTGTAATCTCGGGCTTGTGCTTAGTTTCGAATTATAGTGTGAATTGGCCCAGCCCCAAAGCAGGAGGGCACAGAAGGCACAGCTACAATTCAGGCGCCAGCAAGGGGAGGCCAGTATTCAAAGATGGTGCTCCATGTTCAAGTGCAGGGTGCACCCCATAGGCCAAGTGCTCTATGACAGACAAGACACACCTCTCCAGGTCTGTCACCGGTGCCCGCTGTTAGTGTAATAAAACAATGTCAGGGCAAGGAGAGGTGCCCTGGGCCAGAGCGGACATCACAATTCAATCTCCCTGGGTCAAGGGTGGGGAAAGCTTCTGGTGCCACCTGACAACATGTGTCAAAGGCAGCAGCCCTTCCTGCCCCTGCTATGAAGTCTGAAGGAAGGTCTGATCGTAGTTAAAGGAAGGGAGGGGGCTAAGGAGCAGCACAATGCTCTGCTGTCTCAATAGCAGGAGGGTCCTTGACTTCCTGGCCATTTCAGCGTTTAGGTTATCAACCTCATTTCTAATAACAATCACCACACCTAGAAGATTAGAGGCCTATCACAGCCTTTCCTTCAATTCACTCCTATTTCTCCTCCTTTGTTTCCTCTGATAACAGAGGCAGAGGAGCCCAAGGGTGATGCTAAAACCAGAAGGGACCTGGTCTAGTGCTCTGTCTTCAAGCCAGTGTCTTTCTCAACTGTTCCATGAAGACAGCTGTTACTTCTGCCATTATTAGCAATATGAAAATTGACATTTGTTTCTACTTTGTGGTTGACAGAAAGCCAGCACACACATTATCTCATCTGGGATCACATATATGGGGCAAGTGTCCTTATTTTGTATAAATGAGATGACAGAGGCTGAGAGAGACAAGATCTATGGCTCTTCCAAACCTAAATGCTATTCTCCTTTTGAAGATTTAGAGTTAACATTCCATATATACCTCAGTAGCCAAATCTGTATCTAATCATCTAACAGTGAATTTTATAAACCTACACATAATTTGGTCTTTTATGTAAACCCAGTTCCACTGGCTCACTCTTTCACACACACGGAGAGCAACTGGTCAATACCATTCCTCCCTACACACACTTTGCAGAGCCAGGGACAGCAAACGATCCATCTAGAAACCTCATTGCCAGGCTGCAAGCCCAAGGTCTCCCTCCCTTCTCTGGGGTTTGTGGGGTTGAAGGTTGGGAGGGTTGGGTGGAGGTGAGGGGTCCTTGGTCTGAATTTTCCAAGGCTAGAAACGGGGAGAGGAAGGTAGGGAGGTGGGGCAGCCCCTGTGCAGGAGACAAGAATTGATCTCACTTGCATTACCACCTTTGAAGAAGGAAAGACATATTTCATCCTCCCTCCCCTCTACCACTCCCTGCCAAGCTGAGGGTGGGGAAAAGAGCCGAGGGCACCTGCTGAGAAGTACCTGAGATAGACAAGACCTGTCATCTTCTCCAGAGGAGAAGGTCAGTTCACAGGCCTGCAGATTCTCATTTGTCTGCTTGCTCAAGCCCCTGAGTTGCTGACAAAGCTGTCAGAGAAGAACTGCAGGCCTCACAAGTCTCTCCTCCCTGGGGGTTTAACCTTCACCTAGTGTAACACATGGAGGTCAGACAGAGAAAACTAACTTCCAGAGAGGTGTCATTTTGGACTAACCAAACAGCATCCATCCAAGCAACAGTGATAGAGTCTTGGGGCTGGCTGTCCCAGGAGCTGGGGAGCAGAATTCTGGTCCCATTGAAACCAGAGGGTCAATCTTGGCCCTGAGGTAGACCCATTTGGCTTCAATTTCCATAGCCAAAAAAGAAAGGAGGCTAAAACCACTCTAAACTTGACACCATTGCTTTGAAGATGTAATAAAAGGAAAGTGCCCAGATGATGGATCTCAGGGCTTATCAATTCTGAGGCCTCCTGATCTCTCCTTGGTCTTCCCTCCTACTATGGGATCAGCATTTCCCCCATGCTCTGTAGCTCTAAGCCAAGGTCTCCTCTTGTGATCAGCCATCTCTCCTTCCTTACTTCCCCCACTCCCTAGTTATGCTGTGTGTTTCCCCAGTATCTGGGCATCTCGATCCTAATCCCACTCTGCTTCTACACCAGGCCAGTTCCTCTGACTGTAATCACAATCAGCAGCAGCACTGAATGCTAAGAGCCAGGTGATATTTGCATATTGTATTTTACTTTACCCTTGCAATAATCCTAACGTAGGTGTTATCACTGGCCCCATTTGACAGATGAAGGAATTGAGACTTGGAGTGGTTAGTGGAAGCAACAAGATTTGAACCCAGAGAGTCAGGTTCCAGATCCTGTCCTTTTGCCAATTAGTTCTAATCCCTGTCACTAGTTTAATTCATTCCCAAATCTCCCCTCTTCCACAAAGCCTTCTTCTGGAGTAAACAGGAGGAGGAAGTTCCCCTTCCAGATTCACTCAGCCTTTGCCACCATCAGCTCCATGGAATTTAGATACCAGCCCTTGCAGGGATGGACCATGCCTGGGTGGGGAGCATTCCACAGAGGGCTTGCTGTGCCCCTTCTGAGTCCCCAGTCATTGATATGTGCAGGGGATGCAAACAACCTTTAATATTTGAAGGAGCAAAATGCAGCATGGAAAGTAAAATCTAACACAAAATAAGCAACGCATTTGAAAGTCAAATAAAACTGACCTTTGCTTTAGCCACTATTTGGGATTATGTGAGCCCTGGCTGGTGACTCAGAATCTGTTTGATGGATACCTAACGATTTAATTAGAACCACAAACTGTCAGGGCTGGAAAGGACTGCACATATCACTTTGTTTAACTCCTCTGTGTTACTGATGAGGAAACTGAGGCCCAGAGAAGGGTAATGACATGTTTCAGACCTCCTGGCCAGGAAATACTGGGAGCTAATTCTTCTGAGTCTCAGACCATGCCTTACTAAGTAAATAGAAGGCAATAAAAACAGTTATTAGCAATTCGTGCTAAGAATAGTGGCTAATTCTCATCATATCACCCCAGATGGATGCTGTTATTTTCACTTTGCAGATGAGAAAACTAAGGCTCAAGGATGTATCAGCAAGTAAGTGAAAGAACTCCACTGCTGGGAAGGGCCCCGACAGGCATTTCCTGTTTTCTCTGTATCATCTCACATTTGCCAGACATGTACTCAACCCAAGTTCTGTCAGGCATCACACTGAAGGCTGGGTGCAGAAGAGAAAGCATAGTCCCTACTGTGTGGGAATTCACAGTCCAGGAAGTAAGCAGATATTTGTATGTGAGGTGTGTGTGTGTGTGTGTGTGTGTGTGCACGCACATGCGCACGCGTGTGTATGTGCGTAGGGATTGGCATAAGAACGCACCGAGGTCAGGTTTTCATATATATTGTGCCTTGACCAATATCTGAGAGGAGTCTGGTAGGCGTGGGCAAGTGCATCCATATCCAGGATGGGTGGGAGCAGGTGCCAGGTAATCAGGGGATGCGCAGGAACCCCACCCTGGGAATACACCCTACCCAACCCCAGCTCTGCAAAGAGGTCTCTGTTCCCATCTCCTCCAGCACTGAGAAGCACCAGGCCTCTTCCCCTTTCAAGCATACAGTCTGCCTGTAATAAGGCAGGCGGGCATTTACCCTGGCTTGACCCAGAGTCTCCTCCCAGATAGAGCTATTTACATCAAGAACTGTTCAAGGACAGGGACAGCACAAGCAATTACTGGTAGTAAAAACCCAAGCCATGCTCTGCCGTACTCCCCCCCAATGCTGTTTTTTATATGGTCAATAAAGTGGCGGCCTGATTCGTGCTCTTGGCAGGCAGAGCTTAGGTGTAAGTGTTCAGCCAGGAAGCCGGCTGGCCACACAGAGGGAAAATGGAACATCTTCACCATGTTGCTGGTTTAATGCTCCAGCCCAGTGGCAGGCTGTGGGCTCCAGATGTGGCCTGTCTGCAGGAGCATTTTCTAAAAAGTCCCTCAGCACTAACAAAGATGAAACTCCTACAGCCAGGCCATTCCCTCCTCTTAGGAACCTATAAAAGAGCCATCAATGTGTCTTGTCCTGGGGACAGAACACATACAAGGAGGCCTCCCTGCCCTCCCTCCCTCCCTCCCTCCCAATTCATCTGAGATTGAATCTATTCAGGCAGACACAATTTTCACAGAACGGCAAATGAGGTCTTCTTTTTTGTATACCACTCACTCTTAAGTGTGCTCTAGCTATGATAGTGGTATATGATTCAGGCACATGGCAAGGCTGGACACAATAATGCAAACACAGGTACAAGAGCAGGTCATGCAGATACTAAACAGCTCATCACATGAAGCATCTTGTGTGTTTGCAACAGCCCTTCACTGTCTCATTCTCCAGGCAAAGAAGGAATCCACTGTCTTATTCTCCAGGCAAAGAAAGGGTGTCCAGCATTCACCCTTTCTGGAGCCCATTTATGCTGCCTTTTCCTGGATTGCTCTTCCTTTCCCCGACTCCCATTGTTGGTTCAAATACTTTCTCTATTGCAAAGGACTGAGGAATTCCACTTCTTCCATGAAGCCTTCCTTGATCCTCCCAGCCAGAAGTGCACAACTCTTTTCTGAACATAACATGATCTCTATTCCCCTCTAATAATTAAGAACAGGCTTCTGCTTTAAATTCATTTTTGATGTAAGTATACTATTTAATGAAATAGTAAACATCATGAGATCTTATATTTACATAGAGTCCATAAATAGATTTTATAGTCTCCATAAATTGACCCTATAAACTTGCTGATAACTCGAATTATATTCAGTTCCTTTACTATTGCAGGGTTATTGGACTGACCCACCAATGGGTAAGGATTACCTTACTCATTCTTGTACCTACTCACTCATTCAGGCACAAGTACTGAGCCTGCAGTCTGAAGTAACTAGTAATTTTAACTGGATTGGGTTAGTTAGTTTCTGGGAGGATTTCCTGCTAGGACAGTAAGTGTTCAATGGGTCTTGTTGTATTCAGATTCCCAATTCCAAAATGTAAAGTCTCTGTTGGGTTACTTTAAGAGACCCTAACTCCTCCAACCAGCACAATTCCATTTCCCTGGAAAGAGAATAGGGCAGGGAGGACAAGGGTGAAGGAGGCATTTGGATTTGAGGCTCAAGACCAGGGAATCCTTAATCTAAAATTGCAGATGTCCTTATAAAAAGGGAAAAATTTGGGCTGGGTGTGGTGGCTCACACCTGTAATCCCAGCTCTTTGGGAGGCTGAGGTGGGTGGATCACGTGGGGCCAGTAGCTCGAGACCAGCCTGGCCAACATGGTGAAACCCCATCTCTACTAAAAATACAAAAATTAGCTGGGCAAGGTGGCACACCTGTGGTCCTAGCTGCTTGGGAGGCTGAGGCAAAAGAATTGCTTAAACCCATGAGGCAGAGGTTGTAGTCAGCTGAGATTGCGCTACTGCACTCCGGCCTGGGCAACAGTGCGAGACCCTGTCTCAAAGGCGGGGAAGATTTTGACCCGGAGACACAGATATGCATACAGGGATGTGATGATGAAGGCAGAGACTGGGGTGATGCAGCAGAAGCCAAGGAGTGCTGGATTTCAGCAAACTAGCAGGAGGTGGGAGACAGGTATGGAACAGATTCTTCCTCACAAGCTTCAGAGGGAACCAACCCTACAGATACCTTGGTCTTGGACTTCTAGCCTCCAGAACTGTGAGACAATACATTTCTGTTATTTAAGCTGCTCAATTGGTGGTACTTTTTTTACAGAAGCCCTAGCAAACTAACACAGAGACTTAAGACAGACAATGGTGACATCATGAAGCTAAGTTAACTAAGAGTCAGACCCATAATTCTATTAGTTTAAAAACCATATGTAGATACATACAGGGAAGTAGAAATGGGTGGGTGGATTGACAGATGGAAAGAAAGAGAGAAAGAAAGAAATACACTAAGAGAGAAAGAGAAAAAGAGAGAAAAAGAAAAGAAAGAAAGAAGAGAAAGAAGGAAGGAAGGAAGTTAGGAAGGAAGAAAGAAAGAAAGAAAAAGAGGAAAGAAAGAAAGAAGAAAGAAAGAAAGAAGAAAAAAGAAAGAAGAAAGAAAGAAAGAAAGAAAGAAAGAAAGAAAGAAAGAAAGAAAGAGAGAGAAAGGGAAAGAGAGAGAGAAATGATAGCTCTGACTGCTGTGCAGGCACTGTGCCTGGGTCCTCCCAAGCCCAGGAGCTCTCCCATACAGTGCTGGGGAGACACTATTAGTCTGTACGGTTGAGTCTTGGGAAAAACATCCCACAAGCAGACAATGTGATGTACATTGCACAATCACTATGCTAATTAGTCCTCATGAGCAACCTGTGATATACAGTCATGTGTCACTTAACAGGAATACATTCTGATAAATGTGTCACAAGGCAATTTTGTCATTGTGTGAACATCTTAGAGTATACTTAAACAAACCAAGATGGGATGGCCTACTATATGTCTACGTTATATGGTATAGCCTGTTGCTCCTAGGCTACAAACCCGTACAGCATGTTACTCTACTGAATACTGTACTGAATATAGGTAATTGTATCTGTCTATCTATACATATTAAAATATAGAAAAGGTACAGTAAAAACACAATATAAAAGATTTTTTAAAATTAGCACACCTGTATAGGGCACTTAGCAAGAATAAAACTTGCAGGACTGGAAGTTGCTCTGGGTGAGTCAGTTGGAAGTGAATGTGAAGGCCTAGCATATTACTGTATTCTACTATAGACTATAAACACTGTACATTTAGGCTACACTAAAGTTATATATATATATATAAATTAAGTGTGCTACAATGTTACAATGGCTATGACGTCACTAGGTGACAGAAATTTTTCAGCTCCATTATAATCTTATGGAACCACTACCATTGATGGCGCTAGGTAGTGCCTGACTATCTTCTTATCCCTATTTTACAGAATGAAGAGATGAAGCTCAGAGAAGCCTAATGCCACATGGCTGGTAAGTGGTATGGCAGGCATGGGAGTCATACTTGGGTCTGCTTGCCCTCAAACACCGGCTCCTTTTACCACACCCGCTGCTCTGCATACCCCTCCCTGCACAGACTCCGTGCTCAAATAGTGAATTCAACAGTCCCAACCTTGTGACCTGCACCAATTTTAAAGGGCTGATATAAATGCCATCATACCTGGCCTGCCAGAAATCTTGTGGGAAATCACCTGGGCCTCTGCTAAGATGCATGTAAATCTTAAAGTCCTGGGGCTGTTACTCTCTTCAGGGGCCCAAGCCAGGTTCTCCTTCATCTCTCTAAATTGTACTACCATTCCCAGGCATTGGGCCATCAGGGAAAGCTTAGCCTTAGCCTGGGGCCTATGGAATCTGGCTCATTTCTCACCAGGACCTTCTCATGCTCCTCAGAGATGCCAGCCTCTCTAGAGTCTCTGAGGGGTCTTACATGCTGTTCCTTTGGCCTGAGTTGCCTTTCCTCCTCCTCTTTGCCTAGCCAGCTCTTACTTCCTTCAGGTCCTCACTCAAATGTCATCTCCCTGGGACTCACCCTTCACCTTGGTTTGGGTTTCTCTCTCTTCTACCCCTTTATCATACAATGATGCAAGGGTATCCCTGATAACACGCCTCAAGCGCTATGGGCGTCAACTTTCTGAAGTCCTTGGCAGCTTGAGAGTCCACTGTGGGCAGGGACTTTGCCTGCCTTGCTCACACTCTATCCCCGGGGCATGCACACAGTAGGGTCAGGATGAACAACTGGTGAAGGAGTGTATGATGAAGGCCACAGTGGGGAACTTGTGGCTCTCAGAGGCGTGTTAGTTTCTCTGGAGGAAGCCCCTTCACCCCAGGCTTACACAGTTTCCTTCACCTAGGTGGCCACAGTCCCACATATGTTATTGTCCACAATGGCAGAAGGACAGCTGCTCAGGGCATCATTGGCCACCAAGTGGAATCACAACCCACAGGGCCCATTCCTGACAGCGAGCCAGGAATGTACTCTCTGAGTACAACTCTCAGCCATTAGCACCATGAAGTCTAGCAAAGAACGTAGATGAGATGAAGCGGCCAGAAAAAAAGCCCTATGTTCAAAATAGTAATCGTAAGTCTCCAGAATCCATAAAAGGAACGTGGTAATGCTGTACCAACCATGAGTGATATTTGCCTTTCCTTAAAACAACTCAAATAAAAATAATACTTCTATGAACTAAACATAAAACAAAGCAAGGGTCATTCAGCCCATGTGTGAAGTTTTCACATCAAATCAACACCTCCTTGGGGGCTGTTTTCTGACACTTACTGATACTTGAAATAAAAACTCTGCCTGATTCAGGGCTGGGAGGGAGAGTGGGAATAGAGCCCAGGACACTGCCTGGAGGCTCACAGCAGAAGGAAGAGGCTGGGAGAAAGAAAAATGCCTTCAGGCTGTTTCCTAAGTCTTTCTGGCCCAGAGTCTGTTCTTTCCAGCTTGAAAAGCAAAACTTCTGATGCTAGAATGACTTTCCTTTAATATTTCCTTCTGCTGATATGACTGTCCATTCCTCCAAAAACAATGCTGTAGACAGCAGAAAGTGACGGCAGTACTTGCTGCTGGTGTCACAGGTGGTTTGGCTCATACCTAGTCAGGAGTTTCACCTTTGCTTGCCTGAAACATTCATTCCTAATGCCTGTGGCCCTTGCATTCCTGTTATAAGTTCATTAAAAGGGTTCTGAGAGCTTCATACCCACATTAACAGGGATCTGTACCTGCCTACAAGTCTTGGAATTTTAGTCTATCAGCCCCAGGTCCAATGCCAAGGCCTTGAAGAAGTTATGAACAGTTGCCTTTCCCCACCCCCAGTCCCCCAACCCCAGCAGCGGAGCCACCTGCCTTCCCTTGGCCTGGCTCCCCTGACACATTGCAGATGACTCGTGCACATTCTCTCCACTCTACCTTCTCCATCAGGAGGGGTGCTATTGTGCAGGCAATATTTCTTTAACTGGGGTTTGCTCCTGTGTTTGTCAATTTATTTTATTCGCCTTTAAAAAGTTTTTTTTCTCTACCTTGGTTTGAAAAAAAAAAAAAAAACAACAAATTCAAAGATGCTCGCTTAGATGCATAAAACACAAGATAAATTATAACATAATAAGGGCAGAAGGTAAATAAAGGTAAGAAATGAGATACAGCCAAGTACGGACCATGAGATTGACAGATGCCACCAATTTAGCATCCGGTGAGTAAAGGAAAATTTAGCATCTGAGTCTGGTAAAGGAAAGATGGCAATATCAGCAGACACAGACTGGGAGTACCTAGTCCTTAATTCCCAAAGAGATCAAGTGTCCAAATCATGCTTTCAGCACTGAAGATGCAGTTCTGCTCTGACTTTGGGGAATGCGGTCTGTTCTCTCCTTTCTTCCATCAATATTAAATGAGCATCTTCTAATTGCCAGGACTGTGGTAGACTCTGGGGATAAAATAGATATCAAGATGTGATCTCTTTCCTTGCTCTCCATAAAGAAATAGATTGCCTTCTTAACTGTTCTTGGCTTTGGGTGGTGAATTTCTGCATAGAGGTGTCAGGGGTTAGGGAAGGGATAGGGGGAAGAATGGCCCACCTGTCTTTGATTTTTTCTTTCCTCAACCTGCAATTCATGATCCTTCTTTCTCAGCCCCAATAAGTCCTTACACTTCACAGCCCAATTCAAATGCCACCTCCTTCAGGAAGCTGTTCCATATACTTCCAGGCTGAATTATGTCTGCTCATGTTGTATTAAAGACAGTATATTTTCATGGAGTGGGAAATTCAGAGGTCAAATACACAAAAGTTAATTTTATTGCAAACTGAGGCATCTCTGAGTGGAGCTAACAGGAATTCAGCACCAATAAATCAGACCTGTGTCCTGGGAGCCTAGGGTTCACATATTCTCCTGTTACTCTGGTGGGAGGCTTCTCACGATTGTCCTAAACAAAAGGGTATGAATATCGATATTTTTTTCCAACCCACAGGCTAATATGCTGCCTGCCCTGCTCCCACTGTGAGACACATGTGAAGAAGAGGTCTTCTCCTGTCTAGAGTGTATGGAGGGAGGCAACTGGGGTCACAGAAAGTGCTTCGGGCCGTAGACTTGCACATAGACTCCAATCAACTTCTCTGTTTAATGGCTAATGGCTTTGTGTACCTAGGGCAGATCACCTAACCTCTCCAAACTTCGGCTTCTACAGCTGTCAGTAAGGGGAGTAAAGTATAGTTCACAGAATTTTACAAAACATAAATGTTTCAAGGCAGACAAAAGGGTTTATAATGATACTTGGTTTGGGATAGGTGCTCATGAAAATTTTCTTTCTTCTGGTTTTTTGCCTTTACCTAGGGTTGGGGCCTCTGCTGCTTATTCATCATGCAACTTTAGGCAAGTTGTTAACCTAAAATTCAGTGCCCCTGTCAATGGATGGGTTGTAGAGAACTGAACACAGTGATACATGCAATGACCTTGTGACATCCACACAAGGGATCAGAATATACATATGCAGCATAATCATAAATTATAGTCTGAATTATCCATTCACTCTTTCTTCCAAAAGGTAGCCCATGGCTTTTGTGTGCCAGGCATTGTGCTATTGCTGGAGACATAAAGAGGATCATGATACTATCCCTGACTTCAAAGGCAGGCAGTCTGTATCATTTTTGCCTTCATCTTTTGTGCACTCCACACTCTGCATGTACTTTGTGTCTCTGTGGCATCTTCTCTGGAGGACACACTCAAGAAAGTAAGAAATGAGTCTTGTTGACTTGATTTATGCAGTGCCTCTGTGTGGCTGATGTATCACCTCATTTTCCCCTGGCCACTGCTCTGATGGTACTCGGGATGTTTAGGGATGTGCACTATCTCCTCCCAAAGGGACCAATCCATGGTGATGTCTGGCTGGCACAGACTACCCATCAGAGACCTGTGTTGGTCCTGGTGAGTACAGAGGGCATGCAGCCAGGCCTGCAGAGAAAGCTTCAGATTGAGTCCACAGGAAGAATCTGCCTCAATAGGGGACCTGACAGCAGCAAAGACCCATGACAACTCAGTCAAAGTTCTGGGAATAGAAACCCCCAGCTATCTTCCATCAGGGGCAGGGATAGGCTTCCACCCACTCTGACAGGCTGCAGGGCTAGTTCTGGAAGAACCAACGTGCTGCCTACACCAGATGACTCACACCCAGGCACTTGAGTGAGCCTCCGGTCACTCCCTGCAAGAGGGTAGGGAGGGATGAGGAGCCCAGTTCCCTTTGCCTTGAGCCTTTGCCTCAATAGTCAGATTTAAATAACACACAATATAAATCTTAACAGGGCCAAGCACAGTGACTCACACATGTAATCCCAGCACTTTGGGAGGCCAAGGCAGGAGGGTTGCTTGAGGCCAGGAGTTGAAGACCAGCCTGCACGATATAGCAAGACACTGTTTCTATTTTAAAAATTAAAACAAAAAACAAAACAAAAAAAAAAACACGTAATGGGATTAGTTTGGCATGGTTCAACTTTGCATTACTAATCTCCTTCATAAAAACATCCCCAGAATTTTGCACCATAATCACTAGGTCATAATTTTCCCATCAAGAGCTAATTGTTATCAATAATCATGAGTTGCTGTGATTTTTCAGGGCTAAGAAAGTGGGGCTAGAGGTTCTAGCCCAATTTTAGCAACAATAATCATCAAAACAAACCCACGTGTGACCTTCTATGGGGCCTGGAGGGGAAACGCTCTCTGAGGTATGTAGCTGAACCAACAACCTCTCGGAATGACTGGGATAGGAGGCGACCTCGACCGCCACCTCGACCTCGGTGGAAGGCTTCCTGCCTCAGCAAGGGCTCTGAGACCAGGGCAACAGGGCCATTCTCAGACAAAAGAACAAAGACTTCAGGAGAAGCTCCAGGGGACCTGCCACCCTGGCCTCAGGGATCCAAAGGAAAGTAGATCCTGGGACAATGGAAACAGTCCCTCAGAGAAGACAAGTAGGAAATTTATGTATCACATTCCCTTCTAAACACTGCCCTGCTCTCGCCCCCTTCCCCCGCAATTCCTACTCAGTTTTATTCCATTTGCAATACTTGAGTGGGTCTTGCTTTAAGAAAGCATGTTACACAGGCTGGGCGTGGAGGCTCATGCCTATAATCCCAGCACTTTGGGAGGCCGAGGCGGGTGGATCATGAGGTCAGAAGATCGAGACCATCCTGGCCAACACGATGAAACCCCGCCTCTACTAAAAGTACAAACAAAAATTAGCCATGCATGGTGGTGCATGCCTGTAATCCCAGCTACTCGGGAGGCTGAGGCAGGAGAATCACTTGAACCCGGAAGGCGGAGGTTGCAGTGAGCGGAGATTGCACCACTGCACTATAGCCTGGGCGACAGAGCAAGACTCCGTCTCAAAAACAAAAAGCATGCTATACAACAATCTAGACTTTACTGAAACACATCAACAACTGTACGCTATCACTAAAGGGTTTACTTTGAAGAATGATTTACTACAGAGTTCTTCAAATAGTGAAGTCTTCCTTACAGGCGTTTAAAATGGAATTGGGTTATGTCCTTCAACTTGCATGGAACTTTAACTTCCTCCAGACATGTCTACTACATTCACAGAGGCCTCCTGTGCTAATCTTCAGTTGTTTGCAGGCTCTGTTGGGTGTGATGACCAAAATGTCTCTGATTACATGCCCTGTCTCTCCAAGCAGGCTTCCCGAGGAAGCTTTCTCTCTCTGTTCCAACTATGGAGATCATTAGGGCCTCTGAAAAGAGTAGGTGCTGGGCATACACTTACAGATAATCACGAGTTGCTATGATTTTTCGGGGCTAAGAAAGTGGGGCTAGAGGTTCTAGCCCAAGTTAGCAACAATAATCATCAAAACACATGTGTGACCCTCTGTGGGCCCTGGAAGAGGGCATACAGCACTAAGTTGACTGATCAACTTAGAGCAACAAAAATGATGAGTTTGTATCTTCCATTTGAGTTATATCTTCTATTTGACCACATACTGATTAATATCTAAAATCACTTAGCTTTACAAGTATCCCTTCTTTGCCTCCCAGGAAGCTGCTGGGGTCAGGTGAGATACCATGAGAAGAAAAAGCTGCCCTTATTTGCCCAACTTGTGTTTCCCTGAGGGATTTTGAAGAGCTAGGCCCTCAGCTAGAGCCTGGGGCAACAGAGATGAGATCCCATTTCTGGCCTAGGGCTGAATGCATATAACTGACTAGCAGTTATCCCTGTGCTCAACATGTAGGGGTTATGAAGGGCATCAACCAAACCTGGATGGATCAGGACAGGAATGCACTTTAGTCCCCAGACTGCACCTCAGCATGGCCCCTGCCGCTCCCCAATTCTCAGGGATTCAGCTTTTGACCAATGAGACACGTCCTGCTCTAAGGCAGAGGCTGACCAGTGATCTCCCTCCCTTTTTCCCTGGGCCTCATCTCACTCCTGAGTAGACTGTCTGTAAGAAGCCCTGGCTCCAGGTTCCTAGAACCGAAGGACTAGGCACGCTCCTTCCACAGTTCATCAGAAAACCCAGTTGCTGGTGTGGTGAAGTAACATTTTGAAATATCCCCTTCTGGTATTTCCTGTTACCCCTTGACACTTTCTTGATTCTACAGACCGGATCTGCGGCAGTGGATTTACTTAGGAATAGCAGATTCCCTCGAGGAGTGCTGTCCAAGAGGAATATAACACAAGCACAAATGTGAGCCACATATGGGAATTTTCTAGTACCTACATTTTAAAAGTCAAAAGAAATAGGTAAAATTGGCTGAGCACAGTGGCTCATGCCTGTAATCCCAGCACTTTGGGAGGCCGAGGCGGGAGGATCACTTGAGATCACGAGTTTGAGACCAGCCTGGCCAACATAGTGAAACCCCGTCTCTACTAAAAATATAAAAACTAGCCAGGCGTGGCGGTGTGCACCTTTAATCCCAGCTACTGGGGAGGCTGACGCCCGGGAACTGCTTGAACCCAGGAGGCGGTGGTTGCAGTGAGCTGAGATTGCACTACCGTACTCCAGCCTGGGCGATAGAGCGAGACCACATTTCAAAAAAAAGAAAGAAAAAAAGAAATAGGTAAAATTAATTTTAATGTTTTATTTAACATAATATCTCCAAAATACTTAAATATGTAATCAACATAAAAATATACATATAAAAGTACTGTCTTCTATAAATATGTGTATGCAAATATATACGTATATATAAAATATCGTCTTCTATAAATAAAAATATATGTATGTATGTGTGTATATGTGTATATATAAATATATATACATATATATATAAAATACGAAGTCTTCAAAATCCCTTGTCTATTTTACCCTGGCAGCACATCTCAGTTCTGACTAGCTATATCTCAAGTGCTCAATAGGCTCATGTGACCAGTGGCTACCACGTTAGACAATGTAGCCCCAGAGCCAAGGAAGTGTGAAGAGGTGGCTAAGAGGGAGCCACCCCTCAAGAGCCACGGGGTCAGGAACTGGAGAAGACTCAGGAGTGTGTTGCGATCAATGATATCTCAAGGGAAACCAAAACGATTTTCAGATTTCCAGTGTGGTAGATGACAACTCCCAAGATTAGCCCCCAACCAAGGCACCAAATGCCTTTGCACCATGTAAAATTGCCCACAACTGCATTTTCCAGTATGGTAGCCATTGCTACATGTGGCCATTTAAATTAAAATTAATTTAAAATTAAATAAAATTAAAAAGGCATTAGCTCAGTTGCATTAGCCACATTTCAAGTGTTCATTAGCCATATATGGCTGGGGGCTACTGCATGGAGCAGTGCAAATATATTTCCATTATCACAGAAAGTTATATTGGACAGCACCAGCTAGAACTCGGAATCAACCCCTGAGAAATGTGGGGAGTGGCCCCAAATTTCCTGAGATAAAGATTCTGCTATTTGTCGGTATGGGGACTTATAAGAAAACCTAAACTGAATCATAGAAAAATAAGGTCATTTTAGTATACACCCAGACATGGATAAAACTGGAAACCATCATTCTCAGCAAACTAACACAGGAACAGAAAACCAAACACCACCTGTTCTCACTCATAAGTGGGAGTTGAACAATGAGAACATATGGACACAGAGAGGGGAGCATCATACACCAGGGCCTGCTGGGGAGTGGGGAGCAAGGGGAGGGAAAGCATTAGGACAAACACCTAATGCATGCACGGCTTAAAACCTAGATGACGGGTTGATAGCTGCAGCAAACCACCATAGTGCATGTATACCTACGTAACAAACCTGCACATTCTGCACATGTATCCCAGAACTTAAAGTAAAATTAAAAAAAGAAAAATAAGGTCATTTTTCTTGCATAGCTCAATATGTGGAATAAGATGAATAATTTAACTTTTAATAACATTCCTTTTAACTCTTGGTGAACATTGCTTCATTTGTAAATTTGGAAAACACTCCATATCACTGTACAAGGTGGCGTGAGGATCAAGTGAGACAAAGAGGGTCAAACATCTGACTCAAGTCGTGGCCCATTGGGCTTCCTTCCCTCCCTTTTCTAGGGTTATGTGTGTAAATGCCTATGTGTCCCTCCTCTCATTCCTATATTCCTCTTAAATGCAGCGGCGGGCAGATTTTCACCCTCTGAAAAGAAGAGCCACATCATTGCAGTACACTGGGAACACCTCTAAAGCAGATGGAACATTCTGTGGCCAAACAGGACTAGTGAGACAGCAGAATGCAAACTGCTAAATGGAGTGACTAAGAGAAAATGGCTTTGTGGAAGATACAAACAGCATCAAGACTTTTCAGGAGAAATCAAATTGATATGGTCATCCAGAACTTATAGAGACAAAGAGAAAACAGGTGTGCAGAAAGTGGGGGCTGGGAATGGGAACTGAGGACTTCATTGCATTATTTTGACCGGAAATATGTGGTAAGCTAAGGCAGGAGGTATAATCCAAATAGAATTTCAGTAAAGGTCTACATTGCATTGACTTGCCAACAAAACTTTCTTATTTCATCTCCTTCTTATGGCAATGATATAAGAGTAAGAATAAGCATATGCAATTAAGCAGTAAATAAGGTAAAGTCACTCAAAACCAAGTTCGCTTGGGGACAGTCTCAGAAAGAATGTGGAAGGGATCTGTGCTGAAGACAAAGGGTAAAATCATAAGGGATAGAATTTTAATTATATATAATGGGTTAACTTGACCTTGCTTGCCCCCAAAGAACTGGGACTAACATAGATCTATTGTTTGTTTCTACAAACTCTGGCCAAAAATGATGTGTGCCATTAATCATATAGTGGCATCACCACATTGCCTCACCTGTTCTCCTTGGCCAAATCCCTGTCTCAAGGGACTCTGGTCTAGGAAAAGGGGGTAGATCTCTTTCCTAACCAGGGATAGGAGCAATTATAGAAGCTGAGATTGTTTTCCCTGCTCCTTCATGTTATCCAGGAAAGCTGGGCCTCCTCACAGTGGGGAGTAGAAGACTCAACAAAAGCTATGTCATGCATGATATGACAGTCACTCTGACATTGATGTTGTTTCTCCTTCTGTATCTCTTTCCTTTTTAACTTTAGCAACCAGTATTACTTCCTCTGGGGCTTTGGAGCTAGAAGAATCCCACAATACCCAGGCACAATGCCTCATTTGATAGCTAGGACTCAGTGACCCAGAGAGTAGAGGGAAGTGCCATGTATAACAGCCCTGAGCACCTGGCAACTGAGGCTAGGAACCCAGGCCCAGACCTCCTGCTTCAGCTCAGGGTTCTCTCCACTGTATCCAGAGGCCCTTCCAACTGGTGCTGGGTTTGCACACACAATAGGTACTTGATGCCCCTGGAGAATAAAGGTTCCTACAGTTAACCTGCATAACCCAGGCTCTACTGCTCTAGCTCCTGGCCACCTACCAGGAGCTAGCCTGATAATCAGAGTGGTTTTTAATGCCAATGAAAATTCTTCAATGCAAGAGTTATGCTCACAAAGGCTTCCACTAGCTGTCAAAGCACTTGGTGGTTTGGGTTAATAAAATTTTTAGATCTTATAAAATGTATTTTCTCTTGAGGTATTTTTGCATTGTTTTTAGAATAATGAGATCCCAGATAAAAACTCGAGACTTAACAGAAGACTGCATAGAAGTTGATGGCCAAAATAAAATTTAGATTCTCCCTCAATGGAGAGACATAATTTCTCCCAGGCACAAGGCATGAAGTAGACTCTGTTCCAGCCCCTTGTTGCTTTTTTGAGACATGTCAGAAGCTATAGAAAGAGGCTGTCAGAAGCCAATGGCTAGGGCCCAGCTGTCCTCTATCCTGTGGTTCCAGGAAGAGACTACCGACTAGGCCCAGTTATTTGACCTTCTGATTCTAAATGGACTCAGGGTCTGCTGAAGACGACCCTCTCCCCCAGTCGCCCTGCCACTTCCCTCCATTGCCAATCAATGCACCAGTGGGCACGTAGCAGGTTCCTCAGTGGGTTCCAGCCCCATACTGAAAGCAGGCCAAGGACTGGAACTGGATCCTCACAAGGGATCATGAGCTTCACAGAGACATAAAAAAGAAAGTCTGCTCTAACATTAAAAGATTACACATTAAACCCAGAAAGTCCCCCTATTCTATGAATAGGGATAAGAAGGATCTGTTCTGTGTTACTTTGTAGGACTGGAATGAAGCTCAAAGGTGAGAAGGGAAAGGTATTTGTAAAAGGGCTGTTTTGGCTTCAGTGTTTCTTGTTATGTGTGCTTATACAGTCACACATATTAATATTTTACTCTTATTTTCTGGGCAGTGACAACCTCCCCCCATTATTCTGGCCACCACAGAGAGACTATGGCTTTCAAATTACATAGGCATATAGCAGGAGCCCACTGCACAGCCAGTGCTGTGTGAATGAAGGAAAGCCAGAAAGTCAGAGCTCGTGAGAAGGGATCAGAAGTTCTCTTGTGCCCCTGGGAGCGCAGGGGATGTAGAAGGGCCTGGTAGTGTTGATGGCACAGATGAGTCCTGCCCTCCACGGCTCCTGCCTCTCTATGGCTCTGCCCCATGTTCATTGCTGTTATCCCTCAGCATAGAGATCATTTACACATGTGTTTTCTCTCATAGCCACCTGGGCTTCTCGGGATTTGATTTATCCTCTGTCCTCTAGCTTGGCACAGTGTATGGTCTCAATAAAAGTGGATGGAAAGGATGACTGTCCTCTATGAGTTTCTGAAATACCTTGGAATCAAGTCTAGTAAAATACAGCAATCTAAAGTCTGACAGATGGAAGAAGAGAAATTCAATTTATATAATGGGTAGAGAAAAGCTTCCCAGAAATTTCATTGTTTAACATCCATTTGTGTAGGAACCTGAGGCATCTGGGGAAAATCTCACACTTGTCTTGCTGGGGTTAATGTGCTTCCCGTTCCTGACAGACCTCAGGGAAGACAACTTAACCTGATAAAAAATCAACACCAATTTATGGAAATATAAACAGACTTCTGAAGGGCACACAACCGTAAGGGGAAAATTAATCAGTAAAGATGTACGAGCAAAGTACTTAAATCAACAAGGCAATCAGACAGAAAACTCCAATGGGAAACCTGCCTGCCTGGGCTCACCCACAGCCAGTGTTTCTCATGGTCTCTCAAATCCCTTTCCTTCCTGAAAAGAAAAAAAAAATGATACCTTACATTTTTAAACTGAAGATTTAAGAATATGTTATATAGAGTAAAATTGGGCTTCTTTTATCCTTTAGCCATGAGAAAAAATGTTCTTTTGTTAGGAGGACCGTGGTCACCATGAAGGTCAATCATGGTCATCCATGGGGTCAACCGTGGCAGCCACGTTCCCCCAGCAGAGGAGCCCTACTTAGATCCAGCCACTCCTCAGAGGTGGAGAAGGGCAAGTGGGGAAATGTCCATCCTGGCCCCCAGGAAACTCTCCCTAAAGAAAAACCAAGAAGAAACACTTTCCGAATGTTTCTTCCTTTTAAAATAAAGTTAGTTAGCAACCCTGATGCCTTCATCAAAACAAAGAAAGGCCTTCTGATGACCGAATCTGAGGACGATCATCCAAAGTGCCGAACAAAGTGAAAAATGAAATCAAGATTTTTTCTGTTCTCTTGGTTCTGCTGGCTTCAGGGTCCTGATTTCATTAAGCTGAAAGGAAAAAACAGACAAAAGAAAAAGAAAAAGAAAAAAAAAATTTTCAAACAAAATACAAGCAAGTTAACCATTGAGTAGAAAGGTCCAGCACTCGAAAGGTTAGCAAAAGGACACGTGTGAGTTGAAGCATGGTTGGGCAGCATTGATGCTTTTGATGGCAAACGTGCTGTCCTCATGTGGACAGAAGGTCAAAGATCTGTTCTAGGAGTGAGATGAGCACTCCTCATCATGGATCTGACATGGCCTTCACTGGGGTATCCATAGCTTCTCACATTTCCCACTGTGGCCAGGGAAAGACTATGGTCTGTGTCATTCAAGGTTACCAGCTTACATGGGCTATCTGTGATCCCGTGTTTAGAAATGTGACAATAATAGTAGTCATCACTTACTGAACAGACTTTATCTGATTTAATCCTCACAATATGTGAGGATTATATTAATTCCCAATTTTCAGGCAAGAAAAAATAAGACCCAGAGAAGTTTAGTAACTTTTCCAAGGTGCTTCTCTTAGTAGAGTAGTTGTTAGCCTTTGCTGTACTTAGAATCCCAAACCACAGTGCCCAAGCTGTACGTTAAGCCAATTAAATCAGAATTTCTGGTGTGGAATTTTTTTTTAAAAAAGCTCCTGGATGATTTCAATGTGCAGCCAAGGCTGGATAACCACTGATCCAGTAAGCAATAGAGTTAGGATCTGAATAGGATTCTAGGCCTCTGCTCATTTTTCTCTGCAATATTGTCAGTCAAGAAGGAACAATCCACAGATTTAAATAAATATTCATCAAATAGTGTTCCTACTGAAGATAGGAGACAGATTCAGAAAAAGAAATCCATTTGGCATAATGTTTACTTTTCTTATAAATAGAAACAGGCTGAGGGTTAAATGTCTTTTCCCTACAGCAGAATGCATGGGCTTTGCAAACAGGATTTTCAGACATTCAAAATCTTGGTACTTTATCAAGTTCTAGCTATGTGCTTGAGGGTTCAGTTGTAGTTTGACTTCAGGGCCACATACTAGCTTCTGGCACCCACAATGAGAATACCGACTCACAAAGGGCATTCATGGCCAATGTCATCCTCGTACCTCATCTGTTCAGACAGATGCGTCCTGCTGCCAATTCCAATGAATGCTTCAGTTAATAGTCCTCATTTTCTAGGGCAAAATCATCAGGATTGAAACATCTTCCGCTGGCTGCTATGTGGAACAGAACATCCCATCTCCCTGACTTCTCCTGTCATGAGGAAATTATAGAAAATAATTTTCCCTATAAATGCCTGTTTTCCTGCAGATAGGAGCCACCATGGACACTTTAGCTGAGATATCTTTTTTTTTTTTTTTTGAGACGGAGTCTCGCTCTGTCGCCCAGGCTGGAGTGCAGTGGCCAGATCTAGCTGAGATATCTTAGTTGAGACATAAAGACTTGGTTAATCAGAACCATCAGCTTGTCACTGCCATTCAGACAAGCAATTAACCCTTTCTTCTAGTCAGACTATGGCTTCTAACTTCATTAAGACCTTCCTGGCTAGCATTCCCTCTTGTAAAACTTCTGTTCCTAATAGCATCACACTGCCCATAGCCCATAGCTGCACTACACAGACATATTTCACAGTCAGCATTACCTATGAAAGTATTTCTGAACCCTAGATGTGACACATTAGGCTTCATCTTATAAGTAGTTTTAAGGTATTAAGTTTTTTATACATTAATTCAAGATACATTTACTGAGCCCCCTCTCTATTCTAGATACTGCCCTATACACTAGACAAAAAACACCAAGTAATATCCAGACCCAGATCTAAGAAAGCTTCCAGTCTTGTGTGAAAGCTCGAAACATGGAAGGCAATTATAACCCAATGGGTGGCTAAATGATGGACTTGCCTATGGCTCCCTTAACTCAGTCTGGGGGTAGAGGGTGATCAGGGAAGGCCTCTTAGACAAGAAGAAGCCTGAATGGAGGAAATCTGCACAGAGGTATGAAGGATGAATAGGCTCTTAATGCTGTAGAAGCTCATTTCTGCAGGGCAGCTAAGACTATACCTGTCTCATTCAAAGGTTTCAAGTGGCTCTCGAGGCTCTTCAGAAAATGGCTTTCTAGCCCCTTCTCCTTCCCAGTCCCCTGTGCTGAGCCACTACTCTATTTCCCAGGCAGCCCTTACATATCCATATATTTCCATTCTTTTTGGGGCTATGTTCTTTGTCAGGAATGCCCATTATCCTCTGTCTGCTGGGCTTCTCCTCACCCTTCAAGGCCCAGTACAAATGTCACTTTCTCTGCAAAGACTTCCCTACCTCTAACAATCACAGGACTTCTGACATTATATTATAGTTATCTGTGTGCCTATCTGAGCCATAAGCTTCTGGAGGACAGGACTGCCTCTTAATCATATTCACATTCCCAGAGTTTGGCAGATAGAAAGTGTATTATATGCCTTCTTTTTGACAAAGGAATGGAAGAACAAAGTAACGCATCACAAATTTATGAGAACGTTTTCATCCATTTCAATGCAAAAGGAGGTAGAGTCTCCCTGGAAGAGGCTACAAATTGGAGTAAATGAACAGGATCCTGGTATCAGCTCCTGACAAGCCAAGGAGCAGCACTTGCCCAGTTTCTGAAAAGGAAGTTATTTGGTGACTCGCTGATGTGCAGTAACACCACAAGCAAGCAGAAACAAATGGGGAGACTTGGGAGCAAGTTGATTATTCATGAATCCAATTACAACTAATAGCTCAAGAAAGGGCCCTCTCAGATGCCTATAATAATTCATGCAGAGGACAGAAGGAACCCTGCCAGGTTGGCATCTGGATCCTGAAGTGTCAGAGAGCTTGGACAGGTATGTAGCAAATCATCCCAGGGAAGCAAGCTCAACTTCTTAGACTCAATGCTGACAGGACCAAGGTCATGTTTAAGTCCCCTTAGGCTAGTTCACAGCCCAGAGACAAACTTTTCTGTGGACAGAGCCTGTGCTCCCTTATCTAAGCCAGTCACCCACAACATTTATCTTATTTTAAGGTCAGCAACCTCAGATGCAGGATGAGGTAATTAAACAGAGGGATTTAATAAAAAGTTCTCCTGCTGACTTGCTGCACTGAACCCCAAACAGGGTGAGTCCAAAACATGCCTAAGTGGTTCAGGACCATGGACAGTTCCCAGGGGGTTGGACTACTCTCCTCTATTCATTTAAAAGTGCAGGTTCCAGCTCAGTAGTGCCTGCCTACTCAATGCTCAAAAAGAGAGAGGTGGATACGGAAACCCTTCCCATGTCTTTTATTATGAATGTAGTGAGAAACCAGAATGAGCTCAGGGAGGTGGAGGCCATCCCTTTGTCACCACTCTCAGTCTGGCCGACACTACTTGGGCGTGGGTTAAAAAGTCAACAATTGCTAATGATGATGAATGATTACTTATGTTGTGATTGTGTGTGGGATTAGGAAGAGCACAAATGTCTTTTCTTACTCTATCATGAGTTCCTCATACTGTAGGAGAAACTATACTGGCCACCAGACAAAGACGTGTATTTCAATGGGAGAAAAAGAGAAGTATATAGAAGTATATACTTCAGTATTAAAGTCCTATTTTTGATGAGCAAGGCAAAGGCATATTCCCACTGTGTCCCCTTCATGGTAAGTATCTGACAGTTCTAATGTGCTCATAGAGGCTTATCTTACTCAAGAAGCCCACAGGAGAAAGACCTCTGCTTAAATATACATATTGGTAGGATGCTGTCTCCCTATGTTGCCTAGTCTGGTCTCGAACTCCTGGCCTCAAGAAATCCTCCACCTTGGCCTCCTAAAGTGCTGGGATGACAGGTGTGGGCCACCAAGCCTGGTCCTCTGGTTAACTTTTCATTGTCCATGAGGAAATAGTGGGTAGGGTGTGTTTACAGGCATAGGAGCAGGATGAGGTATTCCTCATCTTAAAAAAAAAATGTAGATGTTCTGCCATTAGATACACAAAAGATTATCCTTCTCTCAAACAAAACAAGCTCCTTTTAACAAGGAATCAGGGAGTTTGGTCCTTTGGAAATAATTTAATAAGCTTTCTCTGGAATTCAGTTTCAGCTAACATGCAAGAACCAGGCACATTTTCATCCCCTTTCCAGTATTCAAAACAGTCCACAAGGCACTCATGGAATAGGAAGCAGTAAAGTTTTAAAAGAAAAAATCCTGAAGCACATCTCCTGTCTCTGCATTGTCTGCACAGCTAATCTCAAGGGATCTCAATAATCCTCCAAACAAAAGAGACTGATCTAAACTACAAAGCAACTGTGAATGAACCACCGAATCAGGACAAATGAGACCAGGAGGTTCTAACCCTGTGTTCTCTATGGTCAGCAGACAACCTGCAGCAGAATCAATTGATACTTGTTAAAATGCAGACTCCTAGGGAACATCAAATATCTACTGAATCTTAATCTCTGGGGGTTGTTATTGAACCTACATTTTAAAATAGGCTCTTCCTGAAGGAAGGTTGGTAAACAACTGCTCTAAGCCATAATTAATGTAGGCTTAGGAGTCTGAAGACTCTTGAGGCCCCCTTGTCTGAGTTCTGACGAGTTGTATGTTTTCAGAATGTCATTGTGCCCTCTTTAGTGACGATCTTGGAGCCTGAGACCACATTAAATAGACTGTGAGTTACTTTCATTTCCAGTGCCTGGCACATAAGGAATTCTTAAAGAATGGTGAATAGTGAAACGAATAAATAGATGATAATGAGAGACCACACAGTAGGACAGGTGATAGAACGGATGAACTAATGAACAAATGGAGACCAATGGTGAAATAACAGATTTCAGTATAACAATTACCAAACATGACTTGGAATTAATGTTTTGCCTTGATGACATGAAAATCTTAAATAAATTTCTCTCTGGTCATTCTATGTCATTTACTTAAAATGGGAAAAGACATAGGGGACTACTGGTTTGAGGTATCTGTGCAGAGGTCCCATGTGCACCCAGCACACACACACACGCTCACACACACACAGCCGTCCAGGGACGCAGCTGCCACACTAAATATTGATTAGCAACAGGAGGAGCCAGTTTTAGATGCGTTTACAAAGGAAAAGCAGCCTTGAATAGACAGCCCCTTAGGTAGAAAGTACAGCTCTATATTTTGATGGCTTTGCCACTTCACCTGGCATAGATAGGGCCAGCAAATGTCTTGCTGGGAACCAGCTGTGCTGGGCATGCTGCTCTTCTCTGACCCCAAATCTGCATCCCAACCTGCTAAAGGGCCTTCATTAGTAGGGCCTGAATTGCCTGGAACATTCAGATGTCTTTGCTGCCAAAATATTCTAAGCCAAAGCAAATACTGTCAGGTAACAACCAAAGGCTACCAAATGAAAAAGCAAGCTCACAGTGGACTATAATGTGGCTGAGGTTAGATTATACATGAAACTGTAAAGCTGGGCTTCTATGTGGGCAGAAAAGGATTAGAAAAAGTAATCATTTCCCTTCAAGCCATTCTGCATTTTTAAATTCCTCGGCATGCGAGGGGGGAAAGGAAAGAAAATTTAGAGCACAGGATACATTTATGAGCCAAAAGATCAAATCAGATGTAATAAGTGGCTTCTTCTTTAGGTTTTCTTCTATGTCCTTATTCTTCCTCCTACTGACCCAAACTTTGGTTAAGAGACTATCAAGAAAAAAAAAATGCAGCTGTCCTTTCCCTGTGCTTCAAAACCAAAGGGAAGCTTCTGGTAGAAATATTCCAAGTCTAACTTTCAATACTTATGGCAATAATGTCCACCCTGACATGTGGCAGGGGAAGTTCAAGTACACCATGCATTGCCAGGTGGCCCTCCCAGCTTGTGAGCTGTGACACCACGTTTCTCTTCACTCAAGAAAGCATACTGAAACTCAAGTAAGAATGGCATTATTATAGGTAGAACTTTGAATATGGTATAATTTTAAAGTAAATCATATAAAAACATTTGCAATCGACTGTCATTAGTAATAAATTACTTGCAAAACACCTCACAACTTATTATGAAAAGTAAATCAATCTACCTTATTCAATAACAGACAGATTCCTTGTTCCTCAGGCTGTCAGAGAAAAATCCTAGGAAACTGATAAAACCTTTCTTCCTGGATGAAGATGACCCCTCTCAAAAATATGTTATCAGTACTTTAAAAATAGCTCTCAAAATTTCAAGTACAGGGTTTAAGTCAACACCAGAGCCATGTAATGCTGTAGCTTTTGCCATATCAGCTTACTTTGAGACTTACTGTATCAATATCCATTGTCTTTTTCTGCCCACCCCACCCTCTTTCATGGATAGAAACCATCCAGGGCTGATGAGGTCAGTCAAGAGAGTTCCCCAACTTCTGGCTGGGACCTCTCTATTCATTCCTGCAGGCAGCTCTCAATAAAGCCAATGTCTTACTCTAAAATAAAGGTCAGTGGTCTTGTTTTCCAGAGCAACTGTGATGATACAGGAGGAAGATTAACATAGTTACCTCGCAAAGTGCTAAGGACAGTGCCTGGCCCACAGTAAATGCTATATAAGTGTTTGCTATTATGATAATGATAACATCTCAAAGCTGCTGCGGGCAGGAACTATTGCTGCCTAAGGCTACGCAGGAAAATTACACTTCATATGCAAATTCCCTTCTTTCTAAAAGGCGGATGCTACCAGTTTTCAAAGGGACAAGGTCAGGCCTTAGTTTCTGGTGTCAAAACATGGCTTATCTATATCAGAAAGAGCTCTTGACAGGGGAGGTTAAACAAAAAAGGAGTGAAATGGCCCACACCATTCGCCAGATGACCTTTTTAAGGGTAGCAAATTGGTTTTGAACTGAGAGACAGTTGGATAATAGCCAATCTCCTTCCCTACCTCTGACCCCCTACAATTTTGAGTGTATCTAGTAATTACTGATGAAATTTGCCACTGATGAAATTTGCCAATTACCATTGCTTTTCCAGCTTTCCCCGTGTAACCCTTCTGGAGTCTTACTATTTTGAGGGAAAGACGGGGCGGGTGGGGGCGGGAGTCTGAGCGCATGGGAGGTCAGATGTGGCAGCAAGCAAAAGTGAATGTAAGCTGTTTGGATTCCCTACCTGGCCCTACAGAAAAGCTCTGCCCAGGCTACAGCCAAGCACCTCCCCTCAGTGTTTTTGCTTTGTTCTTTTCAAATTACACTTAAGACAATTTGGAACGCCCATGTTGCCTATTCATGCCCAACCGTAATCAAACCAAGTGGATTTTCTGCTTTCAACTGGGATCTGTAATATACTCGCTGGCCATTATAACCCTCTCCTCCGGACACCAACCAGGCAGGTATCTGGGTGTTAACCTTACTCGTCCTGTCTTTTTAACTCTCCTTTTCCTCATTAAAGATGAGGTGTCTGTGATTCACAAGACAGCTGAATCTATGACATGAAAGGGGCCAAGTGATCAGAGAATAGGAAGAAAAGATTTGAGAGTTATCTCCCTGCTCTGTTATTTCCTTAGATTTCATCTATCCAATTAGGTGCAAGCCTTTAAAGCAGAAATGATGCTGAAATATTTCTGGCTCTCCCATCCCCTTCCCTAACTTTCTAGGAAATGTTGTTTGTTGTTACAGTGATCATGTATCCATGCCACGTTACATCTTATAAAAGCCCATATACTTGGAGTTAAAAAATGCTAGGTGTTCGCTTCACAGAGAAGTTAAAAAATTGGCCCTGCATTACCAAACAGGAAGTGGCAGAGCTGCATGGCTTCACCCAGGCTGCATGGCTTCAGAGCTTGCACCCTTAACCACTACTCTACAGTCCCTCACACTGGTTGATCCACTTCTCTTTTTATTCTTTCACAGGCCTTACCTCTTCATAGAAAAATTATTTACAGAGGCTTAAATAAGTGAGTTTAAGAAAGTAGAGACAGGGGAGTGTAATGGAAGCCAGGGAGAGGAACTCAAGGGCTTATTTCCAGTTATGGGGAAATTTTATGAAAGAGATGGGATCTCAAGAAATGCCACAAGCCCTTTGAAAAATAATCAATGATATAAATCCAGATTAAATTACCTCTTTAAAAATACATATATTGCTGTTCAAATACACAACTGTCTTGGGGAGTCTCTGATAGAGTTTCCAGGTAAAGCAGCAGAGCTCTAGTTACATTTATTAAGCCCACAAACCATTACCTGAGCAAACACTGAGCAAGTGAGAGAATCAATACCTGAAGTTTGCCCTGCCTAACTCCTCCTCCCAGCTCGGCAGGGTGCTCTACCACCCACACTGAGAAGCAGAGCTCATGCCTCTTATCTCAACCATTTCTGATTTTCTGTGCAAAGCTGACATGTCAGGTTGGAGCAAATGAAACAAATGAGTATTCTTGGGAAACCTGAGGCCCAGTGTGCCACGGAGACATGCAGGCCCCTGAGCATCTCAGAAAGTCATTTAGGAATTCATCAGATCGGAAGGAACCCAGGCCAGTTGTGACCATGAGAACATCCCAAATAACATTAGCTACAACCCCCACCATCTGGTCACAGCTCTGAGAGAAATGAGGTGGCTGAGGATAAATTTCTCTTACAGGAACTGCTCCCCAAATCTCACCCCCAGAAGCAGAACCAGGCAGCCCACTGTGGCTCCTCTGAGGGTATACCACCAGCTTAGGCATCAACTCAGCATCATAACATTCAGAAAGTAAGTGGCCCACGGCGAGACCATGAGCAAAAGGCTGGTAAAGGTACCTGAGAGATAGTGGGTCAAACAAGAAAGGGACACAATTCATGCACAAGTTCCAGGTTCTTCTAACCACTGGAGTTCACACTGACCTCTCCCCTTGCAGGCTCCTCTAGCAGACATCCTTGCTTTGCCCAATTTCACAAGCCAGCCATCTCATCTATTGTGTGTTCATGGCTCAAGGGCAGAGGCTGTGTCGTCTATCTGCCTTCTAGGACAGAACCTCATTTGATCTTCATCACAGAGGAGGCCTGTCTTAGTCCACTGGGGTGCTATAACAAGATAGCTTAGACTGGGTAATTTATAAATAACAGCAATATATTGCTCACACTTCTGGAGGCTGGGAAGTCCAAAACCAAGGTGCTGGCAGATTCAGTGTCTGGCAAGGGCTCTGTCTGCTTCACAGACAGCACATTCCTCACAATGTAGCAGAGGAAGTTAGTTCTCTGGGGCCTCTTTTATAAGGGCATTAATCCCATTTATGCAGGCAGAGCCCTCATGACCTACTCGCCTCTCAAAGGCCCTACCTACTAATACCAGCACCTTGGTGGTTAGTTTTCTACATATGAATTTGGGGAAAACACGAACATTCGGACCACAGCAAGGCCCTTAACACTTTCTGGATTTGGTGATGGGTCATCGAGAGCCCAGGGCACAGCAGCTCTCCGAGGTGAGTCTCTTCACATACCCTCTAAGAAGTCTCTGAGAGTTAAAGAAACAGGCTTCTTTCTCCTTGCTTTTGGTGATAGAAGAACCAGATGATCAAATTATCAATTAAGCAAAGCAAGTTAAATGGAAAACAAAGTATCCTTTCTTATGGCCTATTTTTTTTTTTCTTTCTCACTTCAAGTTCTTAGAGAGAATGTACTTCTCAGAAAGCTGTGCAAAGTGGATAGCGATTTTCTGAGTGAAACTCAATCAATTGAGCTTAGGTTTGGAAAATACTCTGACTTGAGAAAGGAGAATCAAAGCGCATGGAAATTTAGCTAAAGGTTGGAGTTTACCTGAGGGTTAATCCAGATGATGGTAGCTACAAAGTAGCACAATGCTTGTCTGGGCATGTGCGGATGAAGTAGGAATTCTAAGCCCCCAGGAACCCTCTTCATCTTCAATTACCTTCCAAACCAGCCTGTTACAATACCTAAAATTATACCATTAACAATTAATTGATCTGGGTTAAGGCTCTGCATTAACATTTATGTTTTTATCTGAACAAATTCCAGGTATCACCATAGTCATTAAAGGCACTGCCCTCTGGGAAGGATAAGCTGCACCAGCTGTGGGCATTTACCAGGACACTCGTGAGATTTTTACTTTGTTGGCTAAGAGGAAAACCTCATGTGACTGATAGGGAGGCTGACTTTGGTGGGGAAAGGAGAACACGTGCTTCTGAGGAGAGCTAGTCTGGGCAGGGCTGTGAAAAGAGAGGTGTGGGTAGAGAATATAAGCTCATCTGGGGTGTACAACAAAGAGGGGAAGGACACAGAAGGACAAGGAGAAAGGCAGGTCTTAGCCACTTCATTGTTCTCTCTTGTTCAAGGTCTGGTCACAAGTTCTCTTTCACCTTTAATCTCCAATAAGTTAATGCCTGGAGCATCTTCAATTAGTGTGTCTGACACACACACACACACACACCACACACACACAGAGCCCTCAGAAGTCACACTCAGCTCCCCTAGAATCTATTTTAAAAGCCAGTCCTAATTCTGATGGCTCTGTCCATGGTTCTAGCAGGCAAGGTTCTGAAATCTTGCAATACAGAATCATAGACTTCAAAACACAAAATTGACATATCTATCATTATTTATGCTACATTTAATTCCAAATGATTAAAGATGATTAACTCATAAAAGAGATAAATTAGGGGAGTGATGGCAATTGATTTCATGAAAGGATTTCCTACTGAACCCCTTTGAAGGACTCCCCATTTCCCTCAACAAGTCCCAACTATTTCCATACAGCCCCCAGCTGCAGGGACCTCATCAGAAGCTGTCTCTTCTTTGGAGGTCACAACATTGGTTGACTGTACTTCTTAAGCCTTCTCACCAAAATGTCCCAGAAGGTACAGGGAGCAAGAAAGAAAATAGAGACCCAGCTCAGGGCCCATTAAAAAAAAAAAAAAAAAAAAAGCAGCCGGGCGCGGTGGCTCAAGCCTGTAATCCCAGCACTTTGGGAGGCCGAGACAGGCAGATCACGAGGTCAGGAGATCGAGACCATCCTGGCTAACATGATGAAACCCCGTCTCTACTAAAAAATACCAAAAAACTAGCCAGGCAAGGTGGCGGGTGCCTGTAGTCCCAGCTACTTGGGAGGCTGAGGCAGGAGAATGGTGTGAACCCGGGAGGCGGAGCTTGCAGTGAGCCAAGATCCGGCCACTGCACTCCAGCCTGGGTGACAGAGCGAGACTCTGTCTCAAAAAAAAAAGGAAAAAAAAAGCAACATTTATTTCTTCAAGTCCTACATTTTATCTTACAATTAGGTAAAGTTTGCATTCTACTACATAAAGCATCTGTTTTTATTCTAATATCATTCCCCCGACCCCACCCCGCCAAAACCTTTGGGGAAAACAGATGCTCCACGAAACAGCACTTGGAAAGCAGAGGCATGGCCTTCCTGTGACGGCTCAGCCTTCTCTTCTGCCCCTCTGCACCATATGTGGAAGATGTCACCCCCTGTGGCAGCAGGAGAAGAGTGAGCTGCAGGCCCCTGACTCTGATGGCTGACCTGCTCATGGGACTTCCTAGGGCCTAGAGAGGGTACCTATTTGAACAAAAAACCTTAATAGCACCTACCGCATAAGGTTGTTTGAAGGACTAAAGGAAATAATCTAGTGTCAGACACTGAAGAAATGTAAGCTATTAATATTAGGATTTATTCTCCTTTTATCTAGTTAAGAAAGTGACCCAATTTTCCCCCTAGTTAAGGCCCTTTGGTGGCTCCTACAAGGAAGGACCTCTGCAACTGGCCACTGCTTGACTCTCTAGGCTTATTCTCTTCTCCCTGCAGTCAGTCATGCCTTGGACCCCACTGTTTAGTCTTGGATGATTTAGAATGTTCCATACTTCCCATGCTATTTTGCACCTCAGGGCCTTTGTGTGTGCTGACTGCTCTGGCTGGAATGCATGCCCCCCACAGCCTCTCCTCCAGTAGTGAAGCCCCTTCATCTGATTAGACGCAGAAGGAGACAGAACATTTTCTGTGGAGACTTCTCAGTCCTTCTGCCTCCACAGACCTACTGTACACCCCAGGCATCACCTTTCTTGTTCTATTTCCAAGACTTTTTGTCTTTCTGAGTCACTTTTCAGATGTCCAGCTTGTTGGGAATGGGAATTCATCTCTATATGTCTTGTCTACATTTAAAAGACATTCAACAAATGTTTGATGAGTGTGTGTGTGTGTGTGTGTGTGTGTGTGTGTGAGATGCTGGGATGGGTGGGGGGAAGTGTTGATAGGTGCCAGGGGAGATGGGAGACACATTTGCCTAGCACATAGCCTGTAAAAATGGACTGTCATGCATTAGAGGCAGATATTCCATCTACAAAAGTCTGCTGATCAGTCCTTAACCTAGTGCTGTAAGACAAGAAGGCTGCCAAAAAAGTTCCTATATGTTGATCACAATGGATGCAGGGTTTTTACTTGCCTGTGAATCAATCTATACCATTCTCTCCCCACAGTTGAGTGCACAGGTCCAGGATACTATATCCTGTCCCTACACACACATGCACATGCATGCAGGCATGCATACACACACACAGACACAGAGACAGAGAGAGAGAGAGCACCAGAGAGCCAGAGAGAGAGAGCATACTTTAGCTATTTCCTGCCACTTCAGTTTTGCCAGAACTGTTTATTTGTCGATGTATGGGTGTTTTGTTCAAGACTTTATATTTTTTCATTATAGTGATTATCTTACCCATTTTGCCTTCTGCTGGCTGTACTTTAGCTCACTGTTCTTTTGCATTATTTTGTTTTAGTTTTAATTTTTTTTTAGAGATAGGGTCTCATTAAGTTGCCCGGGTTGGAATGCAGCAGCTATTCACAGGCACAATCATAGTGCACCATAGCCTCAAACCCCTGGGCACAAGCCATCCTTCTGCCTCAGCCTCCTGAGTAGCAGAGACTACAGGAGTGTGCCACCATACCCAACTTTGCATTATTTTATCTCCTTTTTTAAAACTTTAGATTTAAGTGGGATGTTCCTGGGTAAAGAGTAGGCATTTATTAAGATTGCCCATGACTTGGGAGGCCGAGGTGGGCAGATCACCTGTGGACGGGAGTTCGAGACCAGCCTGGCCAACAAGGAGAAATCCCATCTCTACTAAAAATACAAAATTAGACAGGTGTGGTGGTGCATGCCTGTAATCCCAGCTAGTCAGAGGCTGAGGCAGGAGAATAGCTTCAACCCTGGAGGTGGAGATTACAGTGAGCTGAGTTCGTGCCATTGCACTCCAGCCTGGGCAACAAGAGCAAAACTCCATCTCAAAACAAAACAAAAATGAAAACAAACAAAAAACATTACCCATGACTAGAACATAGAGGTTCCATATCATCTGCCCTTGAAAACATCTAGATTAACGATAAAGATGGGAAACAAATACAGAGAAAAAAACACAAACTCTTAATATGTATACATAAATGTACCCCAAATAATCCTAAGCATCTAAATACCCAGGTTCCAGGAAGACAAGTGAAGGAAAAGAGGTTAGAGCAGCTGTGGGGAGCCAGAGGAACGGTTCTGGAGCCGTTCTGATTACCCTTCCAGATCATCAAGGCTCTGATTCTCACAGTACTTACACCTCTTTTTTGGGTTTTCTGCACAGCATGAGCAACTGCTAGGCATAATTAGTTAGGCTGGGTGCCTGAGCTGCTTGCTTACCAAAGAGTGTTGACTACCCTCTCTTCTCCCTCCTCCCAAGCAACATCACCATTTAGGCAGAACTACATGATTCAGCTCTTGCTAAAGGAGGTCGTAGCTGCTTTCTGGTAAGGGAACAAAGCAAAGAAGGAAAGGCAGTCTAGAAGAAGCCAAAGCCACGTGGTGATCAGATCTTTTATTTTGGATCTCATCATGCCCTGACTTCTGGATTTTCACTAGAGTATTTCCAATGGAAAGTAAGGAGAGAGAAAAGGTAGTCACTGGGCAGCCAGAGGACAGAGAAATGGTCTCAGAGCTAAGTGGTTCAGTCACAGAGTAACTATGAGGAAAGACACCCAAAGGGAAGAGACTGACGGGGAATAAAAGAAAGTCATCTGGTGCATAATGAAAAGGTAGACTTCTGTGGTTTGGGTGTATATTTGACCCTTTCTCTTCTGATATAAAAACTGTTTGCTGTCTTATCTGTTGGCATTTAGAACTATAAACTTTTGTCCTTCAATCAATTAAGATTTTGAGTCAATTAATATTTATACTCTCTCTACTCAGGATTCAGACTCTGACCTCTTCCCTTGTCTATCTGCATTCATTTCTCAGATCATCTCACCCGGTCTCATGGCTTTAAATACTATCAATAGGCTGATGGCTCCTGAATTTATATAGTTAGCCCAGAACTCCCCTTTGATCTCTCAGTCTGAACTCTCAGTTCCTACATGCCCCCTCCCCCTGCACATACCCCTCAAATCTCATCCTTCAAAAGTCTTCATCAACTCAGTAGCAACTTCATCCTTCCAGTTAATCAGGCCGAAGGCCTTGCAACTGTTCACTCTCAAACACCCACAGAAAGTCCTGTTGTAGCAGCTGGCCATTTCTCCCCACACCTCCATTGCTACCAATTTAGACTAAGTCACCATTGTTTCTTAACTGGATTATTACAGTCTGCTCCTGACTCATCTCCCTGCTTCTACCCTTTTCCCACTCTGTCCTCAACACAGTTACCAAATTTATCTTTCAAAATTCAAGACAGAACATATCACTCCCTTGCTCAAAACCCTCCAAAGATTCCATCTCCCTTAGAGTAAGAGCCAAAGTCCATGCATTGGCCTATAATAAGTACCAGTTCTACGCCCATAAGAATTAGTTTTCACCTCCACTTCTGATTTCATTTGCTACCGCTCTCCTCTCATTCACTCCCCCTCCCCAACCATATTGGCCTCTTTGCTTCTCCTCAGACATCTCAGTGTCTTTGCACCTGCTATTTCCTCTGTCTGGACCCCCTTCCTCAGATATCTACACAGCCTTCTCCTTCAATGAATCTGAGCTTTTGCTCAAATGTTTCCTTACTTGTGAAGGCTTCTCTGGCCACTCTACATCAAGTGATCCATGAAGGCAGCAACTGTGTTCACTGATGTATCCCTGATACAGAGCACAGCCTGACACATCAGAAACTCTCATTGCATATTTTGTAAACAAATGAGAAAATGTAGCTAAAGCTGGGCACATGACTCAAGCTAGGAAATCAGATGTTCTCTTCTGGGTCTATGACTCCAGAGGGTTGGGAAAATCAGTTGGAATGGATCCATCCCAGCAGTAATGCCCTGACAACAATGAACCTGTATTCCTGGCCTTTTTTTTTTTTTTTTGACAGGGTCTTGCTCTGTCACTAGGCTCCAGTGCAGTGGCACAATCAGAGCTCACTGCAGCCTCAAACTCCTGGGCTCAAGGACTCCTCCTCCTGTCTCAGCCTCCTCAGTAGTTAGGACCTTAGGTGCATACCCACACACCCAGCTAATTTTTGTATTTTTTTGTAAAATAATCTTGCTATGTTTCCCAGGCTGATCTTGAACTCCTGGGCTCAAGTGATCCTCCTGCATTGGCCTCCCAAAGTGCCGGGATTACAGGCATGAGCCATTGCGCCTGACCTTGATTCTATTGTTTCTCAGCCTGATTCATTAGCTACACCTTCGATTCTGTAAGCAGCTTTACCTCCTTCCAATAAATTCCCCTTTTTCTCAAGTAGCTAGTGTCACTTTCTGGTGCTTAAAATGTAATAACTCTAATTGATAGGCTGTTTCACTCCCAATTCCTATACTATCCTGTGGCTCAATAAAAGTATTACATGCTCCATGAGCATTCTAGTCAGACAGATTGTCTTTCTACTGATATTCTAGGAACTACCCTCAATCTAAAATTTTATGATCTTATTAAAAATAATATTGACAGGTGCCCATATTACTTTGTATCTCTAAAATGTGAGTTAACCCCTCATTTTACTGAAGAGGAAATGGAAGCCCAAGAAGTTGAAATAGGAGACTGCATGGAAAAAAGTCCAGACATTAGAGCTTGATTTGCCAATCCTGTGCTCAATAATGCTCACTCCCCATCCTGACCAGAGTTAGAACAGTGGGATCAGTCATCTTACACATTGTCTTAGGACTGAACCTTCATTCTGCATCATAGCTTCTGCAGTTAGGGAGCCCCCGAAGCAACAGCTAGAGGCCCCCACTAGATTGTATGGTTTGCTTTCTTGCCTTTGAGAGGCCATATCTGGCCATGGAAAGTCCTCAGAGATGAAGCTAACTTGGCAGGACCCAAAGTCACCCTGAACATGCACTGCTGGGCTGGTGCTGCACTATTTTACCAGGCTTGTTATCGTTGAAAAGAGACTAGCAGAGGTCAGGGATAAATAAGAGCTGATAAATCTTAGTAGTCTGGCATGAATGCCCCTGACAGCCTTTTTCAACTCCAACTAAAAGTGCTTGTAGTTGTATTTGGAAACTGGCCATAGGGTCTTAGCTAAACTGAATTTTCAGGCTATGATATCTGCAAGTTTAGAAGTCACTATAACTGCATGACCCACAGTTGATCAGCACCCAGGACAGCATCTCTTGTGAGCTTGGGGAGGATGGACCTAGCAGCACAACACACACCCAGCTGAATTCAGGACTCCAGGGCCTATATTCTGCAGGTAGAAAAGCTCAGATGTTGCATTTTAGTCTCAGTCCTAAAGGTCAATCCAAGACATTGGGGGTGGGGGGATGGAAACAAACACAGGAGCACAAACAGCAAAAGCTTAATCTTGCAGGGACTCTAGAGAGTTAAATGTAGAGTGGCTGGAGAGACAGGAGCTAAGTAAAGATAGTAAACCTTCCTGGAAAAAGTGAAACCTACTCAGGGATTTGAAGGAAGGAAGAAAATGGATATGCTAGAGAGAAGGGTACACAAGGCAGGAGGGCACAGACAGATAAAGATGAGCATGACAATCCAACCCTACACATTTCTTTCCATCAATACATTCAAAGTGTTCCCCAGAACATCAGGAAATACTATCTCTGAAAAGAATGTCCACCCCATTTTTCTTCAAATACAGTTACAAAATCAACTCTCTGATAAAGCTCTTTTCATTCCCTCCTATCTTTTTTTCAGAAATGGACTTCTGCCTTCTAACAATGGTGACTATATTTAGACCTGAAGAAATGTTAGCCATGACATGAGGCTTCTATATTCGGTTCTGCTTCTTCCTCTCATGATTACCTAACTCTATTGTTTCTGGGTTTGTTTTTCCTTGTTTTATTCCTAGATTCTCAGTCTTACACTCTGCCAGAAGCTGGTCTCTTCTGGCACGCTTTTTAGAATTTTACTTACAGGCTGCCACGATCTTATTTTCCTCACTCTCTGTTATTTACCTGTTGGGATTTAAAATAGTCATCTCCTATGTTAACTCTTTCCTCTTTGCCCCAACTTTGAGAAACAATCTCTAACTAAATTTTATAATTTTTTTTTTAACTAAAAGAGACTTTGGAAGAATCAAACTCAGGCTTGTGACAGCTAAAACACACTTACCATGTCTTTTAAATGTAAAAACAGAGAGTGAGAAGGAAGAGGAGGGAGGGATGGAGAACATTTTTTCACAATCACCATGATGGAGGAGTCACAGATCATCAGGAAAAGCCAGTTCCAGAGGCTAAACTACAGCAAAGGTAACCTGTCTCAAAACCAAAAATTGAGACCTATCCCTTCAATCATTCCCCAAACTACTGATCAAGGTACCTGCTTTCCCCTCATTTAAAGAAAATTCACGTCTTTAAAAGGACTAAATAATACCTTCCACCTAGGGAGACACATGCTTATTTAAATTGGCCCACTGCAGGCTGTGATAAAGTGGACACTAGGATCCTTCAAATGCCTGGGGTACGTATTGTCGAGTGTGAGAAGAAGGGCTTTCTGAATGATGCCATCACATGATCCATGACAGTAAAGACATAAAAAATAACAGAATATTGCAAACTTCTTCATTTTGACTTGTATAAACACAGATTTACCTACAACAGGATAAATGAATTCATATTATGAAACAAACACACTAGTAAATATAACATGCTCCATATAAATGGTGCAAGAGAATCCCCTAAGGCAAGAGGCATGCAGGAGGACTCAGGCCAAACCATTCCTCCTTGGCAGTACTGTTCCTCAGTCCTTCTGCTTGTATGGGTGGGGAGGCAAAAGGAGAAAGGAATGAGGACAGGAAAAAAGCAACAGCTGTAAAAGATGAGGCCAGGCAGATGTGAAAATTGAAGCTGTACTCAGGCCATTTTCCTTCTGGGGAATTTTAACACCAAGCTGCACCTAACAATTGCTCTACCCAAGCAACATCGTAAGAAAGCAGACATGAGGAGGATGGAGGCACAGGTGGTTAATGGAAGGCCCTCACAGAAAGCCCTGCCCCACAGACTGTGCCTCCCAAACTGTGCAAGGCCTGCCAGCATTCTGTGTACAAGGGACCAGCCCTGTCACAGGTACCAAGCGGAAACAGTCAATAGCCCACCAACCTACAGGGGCAGCCTGGGGCACCTGTTGATTCTTGCAGTAATGATCTGTGTTACTTAACTTGACATCAGTGTGGGGATATTCTAAAGGACTACAGAAAGGAAGTGTGCTGGGGGATGGGCAGAAGAGCCCCGCTAGATTAAAGAGCATGGATGGGATTCCTGGCAGGCAAAATCTTGCTTAATTTGGCTGAAGTTAATTGATTAGAGATAGTGCTCCCATAACTACTAGAAGGAAAACAACTGGGTGAGCTGCAAGGCTGAGTCAGGAGGTCACCTGCTGGAGCTGAGGCCAAGAGGTGACAGTGCTGCATAACCAAAGGCCTTCTCAGAACTAGCAAGTTGGATCACAGAAAGGCAGAGAACACAAAAAAAAATAAATAAAAGGACAACAGGTCAAATCTAGTCACCATGAATTCTGAAGGAATTATTTTATTTCTGGGAATTTGGCCTGAATAAATCTCACTTTATTTCTGGGAATTTGGCTAGAATAAATGTTAGCAAAAGGGGACCATTTCTTCAAGGTGGTTTGTCCTCAAAGGATTCCCTTCATTCAGCTGCAAGTCCTGGTGCACTGGTACCCATGGCTTTTAAGTCCCCAGGGTAACAATGCTGGGGTACCCATCCAGATGGGAAGTAGAAATCCTGCCTTGACAGTTTCATAGCCCCCGCTTTCCTATGGGCTCAAGGAGGCAGGCCCCAGACCACTGCATCTCTGGGATCTCTCCCGGCACAGTTCTGGGCACGCAGTGGTTCTTACTGGATGGGGCTGAATTTGAGTGAGAGCAGACAGTTTGAGCCTTAGACTGCTGCCTCAGGCACTTTCCCAGAAAACAATGATAAATTTAAAAGGCCCTGCTATGTTCCTAGTGCCGCACCCTCCAGCTCTTATCTCTAGACAAGGGATCGGGGGCTCAAGAAGCTGTCTGGAAGGCAATCATATCTGGGAACTAACTTGGAACTAACTGTCTAATGCAGCACAAGAGGGAGAATAATGTGCCTGAGACATGCAAGTTATGAACGAGGAGGCTCAGTTCATGGTGTGTGTGTGTGTGTGTGTGTGTGTGTGCGCGTGCGCACACACATGCATGTGTGTTGTGTGTGTTTTCAAGTATGGGAGATACTATGAAAAGACTTCAAAGCATTATCAGTTGCATTATTTATTGATCCAAAAAATGTATTCCAGCGGGGAGGGAGAAAAGAAAGAGGATAAAGATTAAAGCACCAGGAATAAATCAAGAATCAAGAAGGGGGCCCTTTGTAAATGTTTCATGTAATAAATTAAACAGGCTACTTCACAAAAGTTGGAGGAGATAAGGTGAGTTCCCGGCCAAAGCAAGAGTCATGGGGAGTAGAAGAAAGAGGGAAGAAAGAGATGAGATCCTGGAGCTAGATGGAGCTGTCCTTTCCTGTAGGTGTCAGGGGAGGCACTGTGTAACTGGTTTCCCTTCAGTTGCTCAGAGGCTACCAAGCGAACAATCGCAGCCAATCAGAGTGCCCTGGAAGAGGCCCTAGGGTGGAGAGGGTAGAATGAAGGCAAGAGCAGCTTTCCCAGCAAGGCCAGGCAGCCTCACGGAAAGCCTTTGGAATCAGATCTCTAGTAGGCTCTTCCATTCAGGTAGAAAGAGGTGCTCCTCATCACCACCTTAGCCTTGGCAGCCAGAAAGACTGGGACTCTCCACTGGCCTAGGAAGATCTGACAATCTAGGGGTCCTGGTTACAGCCTGAGCAGTGGGCTGAGGAACCCTCCATCTCTCGCAAGAAGCCAGGGTGACTGCATGGAAGTGAGGAATCTGGAAGTCTAGGACAAGAACACCTATTTTTAGACTTGGGGACAGGACTGAGACTAACACAGCCTCTGGCCTGCCTATCAAGAGAAATCTTTACTGTTTAAATATTTCAGCAGCCACAAGTCTGCAGGTGATGCATCTAAACTGTGAAGCAGAATCAGCCTCAGAGTTGGAGGTGACTCTACTCATTCACCCCCAAAATATCAAGCGCCTACTCTGTGTCAGGATTGTTAGCAGAGCAGTCCCAAAATAACTCTGGGAGCCCGCTCTGCAACATCTGGGCACTGAGTTAGCTGGGACTGGGAGCCTCCCCTTCTCCCTGTGGGAAGGACTACACTCAAGCTCCACTTCCCAGGGCCTGGGGGCTCCTACTCTCCATTGAGGTGGGTGGTCTACAGCTTCTCATGGGCCTTAGCGCTCTCCAGTGCCAGGCAGCAGGCTTTCCCAGACCACTCCTGTAGGCAGCTGACATCCCAGATCCAGACTGCCTGTGCTTTTTTATGTCCCTTCACTACTGTTTGCTCTCTCACTTGTCCTGTAGGGGGAGGATAAGTAAAGGGGGTGTGGTCCCTCCACTGGAATGCAGGCTCAGAGTGTACCCAAGCCCCAGCACCCCCAATGAGATAATGAGGAACCCACGTCTATCTTCTCTTACTGACCATCACCCATGTAAGTCTATTCCTTAACCTGTGCGGCATTGTAGAATTTGTCCCAAATCCTAATATAATGGCCCTCAAGATTCAAAGGGCACCAGAATCACATGCAGGGCTTGGTAAAACACAGGTTGAGCCAGACACGGTGGCTCACACCTGTAATCCCAGCACTTTGGGAGACTGAGGCAGGCGGATCACGAGGTCATGAGTTCAAGACCGGCCTGACCAACACAGTGAAATCCCATCTCTACTAAAAATACAAAAATTAGTCAGGCATGGTGGCGTGTGCCTGTAGTCCCAGCTACTCAGGAGGCTGAGGCAGGAGAATCACTTGAACCCGGGAGATGGAAGTTGCAGTGAGCCAAGACTGCGCCACTGCACTCCAGCTTGGGCAACAGAGTGAGACTTTGCCAAACAGAAAAACAAACAAACAAACAAACCACAGGTTGTTGGGCCTCACTCCATAGATTCTAATTCAGTCGATCTAGGATGGGGTCATGAATTTACCTTTTTAATGAGGAACCACACATTGAAAAATATGCCTAGTGTCTGGGAGGCAAAGATCCATGGGACCCACCCTACGAGACACAAGCTGCTAGTTACTGGGGATGAAGCATGGGGCAAAGCTACTCTGAGATGTGAATGTTAAACAAAGATTACACATGTAAAATTATAAATTGTTGGCTGGGCACGGTGGCTCCCGCCTGTAATCCCAGCACTTTGGGAGGCCGCGGTGGGTAGGTCACCTGAGGTCAGGAGTTCAAGACCAGCCTGGCCAACATGGTGAAACCCTGTCTCTACTAAAAATACAAAAATTAGCCAGGCGTGGTGGTGCATGCCTGTAGTCCCAGCTACTCAAGAGGCTGAGACACGAGAATCGCTTGAACTCAGGAGGCAAAGGTTGCAGTGAGCAGAGATCATGCCACTGCACTCCAACCCAGGTAACAGACTGAGACTCAGTCTCAAAAATAATAATAATAATAAATTGTTTAAGTGCTATGAAGAAAGAAAAAAGTGCCATGAGTAAAAGCCAATGTGAGGACTAACCTGGATTGGGAGCATGAGAGCAAGGGAAGGTCTCTGAGGAAATGGTTTATGGGTGCCTTCCATCCCCTGGATTTTTCTAGGGCAGCCAGGATTCAACTATTCTGCTCCAATTTTTAAACTAGAAATTCTGGTAGTTTCATATCCAAAACTGTATTTTTCAGATGGCTGCCTGCTTCTGAAAGTAGCCAAAAGACCTGTGTTTGACTGTATATGCCAATTAAGAAACGATGGTCACTAGACTTAAAAGCCATCTATCTGGTATAATACGATACGAAGCAGGAGTCACATGATAGCAGGGGTCTCCTGCCATCTCCATACTGTTCTGGAAAGTACCATCAGATTACATGTTTCTTTTTTTTTTTTTTTTTTTTGAGATGGAGTCTCGCTCTGTCACCCAGGCTGGAGTGCAGTGGCCGGATCTCTGCTCACTGCAAGCTCCGCCTCCCGGGTTTAGGCCATTCTCCTGGCTCAGCCTCCCGAGTAGCGGGGACTACAGGCGCTCGCCACCTCGCCCGGCTAGTTTTTTGTATTTTTTAGTAGAGACGGGGTTTCACCGTATTAGCCAGGATGGTCTCGATCTCCTGACCTCGTGATCCGCCCGTCTCGGCCTCCCAAAGTGCTAGGATTACAGGCTTGAGCCACCGCGCCCGGCCCAGATTACATGTTTCAAATCACACTGGGGAACTAGCTTTTTCTACTATCCTGAAGTTGGTCAGATAAACCTGCTCCCACCCACCACCAAGCAGTGCTAGGCTGGCCCAGCCACAGTGCCCAGTTGCTTTCTCTTCTCCAGCTATCAGTTCTAGAAGCTTTTCAGGGGAGGCCTTAGGGGAAAGAGGTGGGGAGTCAGGAGGGCATCCACAGTGGCTGTATAGCCAAGCAGCCCTCTTCTGGGAGAAGGACCCAGGCCTGTGGTGGGTGGTAGCAGAGTAACAGGGAGAAAGGCCACTCTGGCACTAGACTGAGTGGTGCTTTTACTCACAGAATACTAGGCAGGCCAACATTTTGAGGGGAATGCCAGAAGAGGCCCATTCTTCAAGAGCTAGGGCAGCCACAGACACAGAGAGAGACTGTGGTATGCCAATTTCTTTTTGGCCAGCATCCTGGGATCTAGTTGATCCCGTTATTGATAAACATGGTGCAGTGACCTTCTAAAGAGGTTGATCTTCAGGACTGTAATGGTGGCCAGCTCCAGGGGCACCCTTCTCCTTTCCCTTCTTACTCTGTGAGTCATGCAGCCTGCCAGACTCTCAGGCAAGGCCCCAGATGCACTTTATACTCATGCAGAGTTTATAGTGTAAAAACTACCTCTCATGCTCTTAGGTGAAACTCATAACAATTGTATGAGTAAAGCAGAGATGCCTCCCCTTTCATTTTACAGATGAGGAAATAGAGGCTCTGGAGGTGATGAAATTTGCTCAAGGTCATACAATTACTTAATGGTACCTGTAGAATGTGAGCCCTGGCTTTAAGTCCAGCTCTCTTTTAATCCATCCCAGTGCCTCTCAAAGCCTCTCTTCTACTCCCCATAGCACCAGGACAGCACGGGGGCTGCAATATACAGACTATGTCATACAACCTTTTCTTTCTTTCTTTTTTTTTTTTTTCAAAGACAGAGTCTGGCTATGTCACAGTGGCGCGATCTCAGCTCACTGCAACCTCCGTCTCATGGGTTCAAGCGATTCTCCTGCTTCAGACCCCTATGTAGCTGGATTACAGGTGCCTGCCACCACGCCTGGCTAATTTTTGTATTTTTAGTAGAGATGGGGTTTCACCATGTTGGCCACGCTGGTCTTGAACTCCTGACCTTAAGTGATCCACCCACCTCGGCCTTCCAAAGTCCTGGGATTACAGGTGTGATCCACCACGTCAGGCTATTACAACCTTTGCTTAAGTAGCAGTCCCTTAGGCCCTGGGTAGAGGGCACACCAAGGTTTTCTGCAGACTGGCACGGAGGAAGGGGGAAATTGTTGACTTCAGCACAGCCCTCTCTGGCTTTGGGAATCTTCTGTCCAGTAATGTAGTCAGAGTAGACCGTTCATTAGAGAAACTTCAGAAACATACAAGACTTCACACTGCAATAGGGGAAGAGACAGCCAGAGAAACCACCACCTTGTAGGTTGGAGGAGGAGACTAGGTGTTAAGTGGAAAGTAATGGATTTATTAAGCAGAGAGGAATTACCAAACTGATTGCTATAAAATGAGTCCACATCTATAGCTGCCCCATTCCTGTGTGCCTATCTCACCTGATGTTACTGAGCTCTGGGCAGTCTTGGAGAGTCACAGGGAGGTGTGACCACAGCACTGGCTTATGTCCCCCTGCCAACCTGGGTTGTGCAGCTGCTCTGCAACCGAGATAGAAATCAGGGTCTAAGGAGGTGGGGATTCAGTGAGGGGCACACACTTCAGTCCTCCTCTGGGAGATTTAATTTCATTCCCCAGTTTCTGAGTGTAGAGTGAGGAAGGGCAAGGGAAGGGTGCATAATATTAAAGCATTTTAAATTCAGGTCCCATGAATTCATATGTATGTTGGAAAGGATGGGGCTGACGTATACCACTATATTTACTGGAGGATTTAATGAGCAGATGAATAAACAACAAAGACTTGGGAAGATGATAAGGTCCTAGGGGCAAACTGTCTATTCCTTTACCTTTCACATGCAAAAAAATTGCTTTACTAAGGAACAAACCATTTCACCTTTTTCTTAAAGTAGGCATGCTTGAATGGCTTGAATGTAATAGTATTCTACCAAATTCTTTACTATGATTTCACAGTTTAGCATTTCATTAGTTCTAATTTGGCTATTCCACCAACTACTTTATATTTATGAAATTAGACATTTTCGCCGTCATACAAAAATAACATTTCTCCCCTAACTGCACCGTGTAACAATTATATAAAAAAATCACATAAATATAATTTAACTCCTGAGATGAGATCCTTTGACAGGGAACAAATGAGTAGAGCAGGTTTGGGAATGAGTGAGAGAGAGCCAGTACGTGCCAATGCACGTGTATGTGTGTGTTCAGGCACAATGGCACTGCCAGCCACGTGCCTTGGCTCTGCTCAGGGGCAGAGCTCTGGTTTAACTCCATAGGGGGCACAGCTGCGAGGGTGTGAAGGCCAGGTCCCAGGGTGATGCAGCGTGTGTCAGGTGCAGGAGGCCAGCAGGAGCCAGCAGGCTCACATGCTCCTGTGTCCACGTGGCCTTCAGACCTCCCTAGGGGGTGAAGCAGGAGTGGGATAGTGGGTATCTGGGCTCACTTAACCCATGCTCACCCCTTGATGCTCAACCCTGACCATCAGAAATAAAACACACACATCCCACACTCAATCTGCCTCTCAGACAGCCACTTTTAGAAACAGGAGAAAGAAACCCTTAGTGAACGAAGCATTTGCTGAGCAACCATGATGACAGAACTTCCAAACCGTAATCCCTCTCCTTGAAACCCTTAAGATTTGTTACAGAGAGAATGCAGTGCCTAGCACAGGGCTGCATACCAGAGTGAAACCTACTGCTGGGAAATGACAATAGAAAGAACCAGTATTCAAATGTGAGGGTACTATGGAAGCTACATAATCATAGTAATAACTCTATCAAAATATGTTGCCCCCCTAGGAGGTGGCAGGCCAAGATAAATAAGCACAGCCCCTTTCCAAGGAGATCTGACCCCTTACACCAAAGACTCTCCTGGCCCACGCCAGGCAGGCATCAGTTCTGAGGTGCTTTTCTAACTGGAAGGCTGGACTTGGCTTTGTGGTGACCTGCCCATCCTCACTGGCTGGACTGTCTCAGCCCACAGCCTCCTGTCACCCTTGAGTCCTCCCCATATTAGCCCTCTTGAACCAGGTCTCCCACTCCCCGTTTTATTCAGAGCCTCAGGCCTGAAATCTCCACTTGGCCCTTCACACCCCACCTGTCCTACCTGCTCCCGCTGCCCCGGGCTTTGGCCTTCTGCCTGTTTCCTGTTCACAGACTCTCCTTGCCCTGTCCACTTGGCTCTGCTCCGGCTTCCTCCTTTTGCCTTCCTGTACTGCCCCAGTTTGAATTCTCCCCAGGCTCTCCTGCTTTCGGTAGCCAGGTTTGGCCTGGTCTTAGAGGCTTGGCTCTTGACAGCCTGCAGTCTCTCATCTTGCTCAAATGCCATCAGGGTCCCACTAGGTCCACTCAGGCCCTCAAGAAGAATTCTAATAAGGAAGCTCCTCAATTCCCTTGGCTGGATGGGAAAGCTACCCCAGGCCACCACAGAGCCCAGGCAGGCTCACTGCCTGCACACAGAGAGGCAGAAACATATAGAACTCCCAAGAGAGGCTTCTGGGAGAGCTTTTACCCAAGCTTTTAAGTAAAAGGAGATACTGGATGGTCCGATTTTCACTAGAGAGAGAAAACCTTGTATGGGGGAAACCTAACAGCAAAGAACAGACAGCATGAGCAATACCACAGGGCTCCAGTGGTAAGGAACAGTTCTATGTTATGCCCAAGTCCTCAGTGACAGGGTGTTCAATCAGCAACACAGCATCACCTGGACACTTATTAGAAATGCAGAATTTTGACCCCTCTCCTGACTTACTGAATTGGAACCTACTTGGAACCTGATTTTTAACAAGATCCCAGATGATTTGTGTGCAGATTACAGGTTGAGAGACACCAGTTTATAGAAATAACTTGGGACACAGGCAACTTCCCTTGGCCACCTCTGTCAGTGGAATGTTCTGAGGACTCCTGCGTGACAGGAGCCAATGCTCACTTTTTTTTTTTTTTTTTTTGAGATGGAGTCTCGCTCTGTCATCCAGCCTGGAGTGCAATGGCGTGATCTTGTCTCACTGCGGCCTCCTCCTCCCAGGTTCAAGTGATTCTCATGCCTCATCCTCCCAAGTAGCTGGGACTACAGGCGCACACCATCGTGCCTGGCAAATTTTTGTATTTTTAGTAGAGATGGGGTTTCACCATGGTGGCCAGGCTGGTCTCGAACTCCTGACCTCAGGTGATCCACCCACCTCGGCCTCCCAAAGTGCTGGGATTACAGGCGTGAGCCACCGCGTCCAGCTGGCTGCTTGCTATCTTACTGCAGGCACATGGGCTGAAATGTGGGCCGCAGAAAGAGCATGGGATTTGGAATTGAGGATGTAATTTCAAGCTCTCGTTTGACCACACACTCCCACATACCACAGTTTGCTCCTTTGAGCCTCAGATTCCCCAAATGGAAAAACAGGGATAATAACAATAGTACCAACCTCACAAAGTTGTGGCAAAGATCCGATAAGATAAAATATGTGAAAGTGCCTCGTCCAAAGTAAAGCAGAGTACAGATGCTAACTGTGTTGTTTGCGTTGTATTTTAGAGTTCTAAGCCAGGAAGGTCACCCAGCCTGTTGCTTCAATAGACTCAGCTACATTGAAAACATTTAAGGACAGCAACAAGTAGGTCCTGATGAATTTATCTGGGGCACAAAGGGAAAAACCAGACATAATTTTGGGTCTGGTAGAAACTGAGCCCAGGACAAGGTTTAAGAATCTAACTGCTCATCCCAAATCTTCAGTTTCATAAGCCAAGTCACAGGAAGGAATCTTGGTCTTCTAATTATACTTTCAAATCTCTTAAGCTGTAGGTGGTAGCTTTTTTGGCTGGGCCAGGATGGGATTATAGGGGAATCGAAAGATAAAGATAGGAATTACAAGTCAAGCAGGGACAGGTGGCAGGGAATGAGCCAATGTAAGATGGGATTTCAGAAGCCTCTTTCCAACGCCATCTTGTTTAAGACATTTGTATCTTACACTCTCCAGAGCAAACTGGATGGGCAGATACTATTAGAATCCAAGTTTGGGAAGATTCTTAAAAATATGAGAGCTCATCTAATGTTCTCATTTTACAATGAACACAACTGAGGTTAAGAACTTGCCCTGGTGGCAAATTTGGAGTAGAGCCCAAGTTCTGGCACCTAGTCCAGGGCAACAGGTACTTCCCTTAAGAGATACTGATCAATTCAGCCACTTGAGAGCCTCCAGAGGAAGAATAATGGACTGGTGCTAAGCTGGTAGGAGTTTCCTGGGCAGAGCTTTCTGGAGGAGGCATCTTTGAGTTGTGGTTCTATAGAGAGGAGAGTTATGTCTGGGGTTCCAGTACTCCCAGGCCCTCTTTGATGTGGTGGAGGAAACTGGGAGGGTCAGCTACATAGACTGAGTTACAGTCTGGGTTGAGGCAGAGCAGAAGAGAGAGAAGGTCAGGAGGCTGATGAGCTGGATGAAAGCTCAGGAATCACACTGATGAGGCTGCATTTGACAGAAGAGCTGGGAGGGTTGTGCAGGGACAGAGCCAGGACCAGATGTCCATCTTCACATGAAGAAAGCAGTTTTAGTGGTTGTATGACTAATGACTAGAGGAAGATAGAACCTGGACATAAAATTCAATTTGTAAGAATTTTAACAAGAGTCAGGAGAGGATAAGTGTGGAGTAGGGCAACCAATGATCCCAGTTTGCCTAGGACTAAGGGGTTTCCCAGGATGCAGGGCTTTAAGTGCTAACGTTAGGACAGTTCCAGGCAAAGTGGGACAGCTAGTCACCCTGGTGTAATGGGTAGGGGCCACTGGGGTAGCGGCCTGGCTGGACCTGAGAGTGCCTACTGCTGAGAGGTAGAAGAGGGTGGCTGAAAATGTGAGGCTGGAATCCCCACTTATTAACTTTTGACTTGAAGTGCAAAGGCTGAGTGGAAATTTAGTTGTGGTTCTAGTAGCTTAAATTATTGTTCATAAAATTGAGGCACTGTATGAATAAATGCAAGAAATAAATTTATGAATAAAGCCCCCAAATCCAGGGGAAATATTAGACATGTGCTGAATCATATAAGAAACCATGGGTGGGGCCGGGCGCAGTGGCTCACGCCTGTAATCCCAGCACTTGGGAGGCCAAGGCGGGCAGATCAAGAGGTCAGGAGATCCAGACCATCCTGGCTAACACGGTGAAACCCCGTCTCTACTAAAAATACAAAAAATTAGCCAGGCGCAGTGGTAGGCGCCTGTAGTCCCAGCTACTCGGAAGGCGGAGCTTGCAGTGAGCTGAGATCGTGCCACTGCACTCCAGCCTGGGCCACAGAGCGAGACTCCATCCCCGCCCCCAAAAAAAAAGAAACCATGGGTGATACCTGCTCTAAAGGATAAGCAGAACACCATGGAAACACAAATTAGAGGAGAGAGAGAATTCAGCTGGATGTAGACTGAGGAAGGCTGCAAGCAGAAAACAGAATCTGAGCTGGATTTTAAAGGCCGGATTGGGTTTTGACGGGAGGAGGTAAGGAAGTGTGAAGGACATTTCAATAGAAGATATATGCAGAAGTGAGTACACTGCATGTTCTGTAACTGTTGTAGCCCAGGGGGGCGAAGGTATCAGGCAAAATAATGAAGATACAATCTGAACTGCAACTGGAAATACAAGTTTATAGAAGATCCCTGGGTCTGGATTTTACTCCAAGGCTGTAAGGAATCATCGAAGATTTTAGAACAAGAAAAGGACAGAGGTCTGAGCTTGAAAGTCAACAAAAGATTGTTCTTAACCAGCTATAATGAAGGAGAGTCCATAACTCCTTGGGTATCACTTACCACCAGCTCATAACTCCTGGTAGCCAGAAGCTCTAATGTCTAACACAAATCTCTTTCCTGAGATCCTGATGTCCTCTGTGCTTTGTGAATCTCTCCGTCAAGCAGAGAGTTCCACTGGGTTCTAGGGAGGTGCGCTTCATGAGAAGGCAAAGGAAACTGATATTTTACTCTGAGAGTCAAAGAAACTGTCAATTAACCAAATACTTGGACCTTTTTCCAAGAACTATTGAGAAGAAACACAGTTTACATAAGAATATTCTCTGCAAAAGAAGAAGATTCCTGTGCTGGCTTCAAGGTACTCAAGGAAGAGGTGGAAAATGAGAAAAAGAGAACAGAGGATGAGGAGGGAAAAGAATAGGAGAAGAGGGAGAAAGAGGAGAAAAAGAGGAAAGAGGAGGAGGAGGAAAGGGGTGTGTAGTTGGTTAAATTGTGTCTCCTCACCAAACCCCTCCAAGGATCCTTATGTACCAGGGTCCCAAACCCTGGTACCTATTAATGTGACCTCATTTGGAAGTAAGATCTTTGAAAATGTAATTAATTGAAGGAGCTCAAGATGAAATCATCTTGCATTTAGAGTGGGCCCTGAGTCCAGTGACTGTGTTCTTAAAAGAGAAAGGTGTGGGAGATTTGAACCCGAGAGACACAGGGGTGAAGGCCATATGAACACAGAGGCAGAGATTGGAATGATGTGGTCACAAGCGAAGGATCACCAGGAGCCACCAGAAGCTGAAAGAGGCAAGGAAGGGTTCCCCCCTACAGCCTTCAAAGGAAGTGTGGCCCTACCAACACCTTGATTTCTGATCTCTGGCCTCTGGAAGTGTGACAGAATAAATTTATGTTGTTTTACGCCACCAAATTTATGATAATCTGCTATAACAGTCATAGGAAACCAATAATTTGGGGATTCCCCAAGTGTGTGTGGGACATGGGAGGGAGATATCACAGTTTGTATCACTCTCAAGTAGCCACCAACATGATGGTTTTCTTTTCCTCAGGAAGTTCAAGAATGATGAGGAAAATCTGAGACTTCTGAACAATACAGGACACACACAAATAATGGAAAAGACACTAAATAAAGTGGAAACTAAGTAAACAATTGAAACGTGGAGTCAGAAGCCACTGACAGCCTAAGAAAGCCAAGTAGCCCAGCTTCCCTATGGGGTTGTCCTCGGCTTTGGTGAGGGGAGGAAGCAGGGTCTGTCCTGGACACTTGTTCCTGGGCTCAGGGCCCAGGTGTTTGGATGCACGGCTTCCCACTCTTTCAGTGGAGGTGCACTTATTGTCTCCTCGGCCAAAGACTCAGGATCATGAATAACTCATGGTAAACTCACTGGGGGGTCGTAGGCATGGATTATTTGTAAACACCATAAAAGGTCCCTGATCCAAAAGGCTCTGCACTCAAAGTGTATTACATGTACTTTCTATTCTCCCCAGGCCCTATTCCACCCCTACATCAGCCATTATAATTCTTAAAGATTTTGTGCTCAAGCCAGGGGCTTGAGTGGGGGCATTTACCCTCCATATAGTGCAAAAATACACAAATAACAATTGACCACCACATGACATAACACTTTGTAGGGTTTTCAAGCTTACAAATATCAGACTAATCTTTATCTTTGACCCAAAGGGAAAAAAATACTTCCCAAGCCAAGTAGACCTGACCTGAAAACACCACCATCTTGTCAAGAAACAGAACTTTTGGGATGATTGGATCCAAGGAATAGTTGTGTGGATTAACCAACCTTCTTTTCCCTGGCTGCCACTCTTAAGACTAATCACTGATAGGAGGAAATGCTGCTAACACATTGGTATAGTTTGGATATTTTTTTCCCTGCCCAAATTTCATGTTAATTCCCAGTGTTGGAGGTGGAGGCTGGTAGGAGGTGTGTGGGTCATGGGGGCGGATCCCTCATGGATTGGTGCTGTTCTTATGATAGTGAGTTCTTGTGAGATCTGCTTGATTAAAAGTGTGTGGTACCTCCCCCAACTCTCTCTATTGCTCCTGCTTTTACCATGTGATGTGCCTGCTCCACACTTCACCTTCCGCCACAAGCAAAAGCTTCCTGAGGCGTCCCCAGAAGCCGAGCAGATGCCAGCACCATGCTTGTACGCCCTGAAGAATCATGAACCAATTAAAACTCTTTTCTTTATAAATTATCCAGTCTCAGGTATTTCTTTATAGCAACATAAGAAAGGCCTGATACACAAGAAGACACAGGCACACACACAGACACACACAAAGACACACACACAGAGCAGCAGCAACATTGCTGGCACACAACAGTCCATGAGGAAAGCAAGCAAACTTCCAGCCATTGGTGTTAGACGAGCATGCATGCACGATACAAGTGCAAACAGGGCCTGCTTCTGCAGAAGGAGACATTAGTAATCGAAGCTCATGCAGTGACAAAGGGGCAACTGCTTATGCTTTAGTCCCCTGTGTGACCCCTGTGCATGCAAAGCAGTCACCAGCAGTGGCAGAGAGGGAAGTAGGAAGCACAGAAAGGTCGGGGTGGGGGTGGGCTGCCCCTGCTCGTGGGCACAGAATGCAGCTTTGCTAACAGATTAGGTGGGGCTGGTGGAAATGGAAGAGGTGCTTAAAATGATTACTTATAGAGAGAATCCAAGGAGTTTTGTTGCTCATAACCACAGATAATTAGGAGCTGCCTCCAGCACTGGTCCAACAAGCTTAGAGCTGAAAGGACCCCTGTTCAGGTTCTAACCTGAGAGAAATGTCAGAGAAGAATTAGGAAGTGCTTTAACACAAAGCCCAGGATGAAAAACCTGGCAGCTCTCCAACTGCCTCAACATGCAGCATAATAGCTAAACAAAGCCACTCTGTGGCTACGTTCATCCAGCCATGAGGCAGAAGGACTGGGAAAACTGGATTTGGCATGCAAGCCCTTCCCTGGGTTTTCTTCTAGCCCAGCTCACAGTTTGGGGTTTGCAAAGGCATCCGCTTCCCTGGGCAAGAAGTTTGGCTGTGCAGAGCAGATACCAGGTTCCTCTCTTCCATAAATATTTCTGCAAAACCCATTCATCTTCCTGAAATCTCCAATTATGAGTACACTTTGCCTTTATTTCTCAGTGCCCCTTTCTTTCCCTTAGCCCAATTCTTTCCCCAGATCCCCACTTTCCTAGGGCAAAAGAAAGTGGCTTCCACTCACAGCAAATTTTCTGAGTCCTCCCCACAGTGAAGTGAAAACCAAAGAGAGAACATTATGAGAGAAAAGCAGCCCTATTCGTACATCCTTAACTTTACATAATAATTTCATAATTGTTTTTTCTGAAACCAAGTTAAATCACATTTCTGCTGCAAAAATGCTTGAAATCGTGACGTTAGGGAAGGAGAGGTTGCCAGTGTACTGCATGGCATGCTGCTAGCTACGGAGCCCATCATGGTGTACTTTTCTTTGTCAAGATTTCCAATATTTTAAACTCCATTTCCTAACTCTACAGGTGTTCTCTTTTTTTTTCATATATGATCCTTCCACCTACGGCCATCTGCCATAGGATTTGTCCCATAGCCTGGAGAAACCCTCCCCCTGCTTACAGTCTTTGGAACCCAGCTTCATATCTTGGTTCATCCAGATGGTTACAGAGATCTTCTGATAGAGTTAGGATGCAGTTTCACTTCATCAATAGGGGGTGTCCAGTGTATAATGTGCTCCAGCCTGAGGAATGCAGGGTTTTAGATGCTATAACACAAACAAATGTCCTCCTTTAAAAAATCATACACTGTCAACCAGAAGTTATTTTCATGACTGCTTTAAGCATTTGCAAGAAGTGTGCTATGAAATACAGCAGAATGCAGAAGCTGTCTGCAAATAGATCTCCAAGTGATAAGGCACAATCTTCAGTATGCTGCCTGTTACAAGAGGTTTTTTAAAAAATTAAATCTATCATGGAAAATACACTGGCCTTTGCTACTATAGGCAGCTCAGGGACAGTCAGATAGTTGTAAAAGTCTGGGAAGAGAAAAGTTTGAGGAGCTACTGGGACCTTATAACATTGCCAGGTACAGTGGGAATTAGGATGGAAGGGATAGTGAATTTACTGGTGGCCCCCTGGGAATATAACTTCCCAGTCCATACTGATCCACTTGTCCTTGGGGTCCCTAGACACTTCTAGAAAAGGCTAATCCTGAAGGTTGGCCTACCCTGAAAGTCTGAGACAATTCCATTCTGGTGTCTTTAAGCAGCCTTCTCTTAGGTAAAACAAGGTCAGGAAGGAGCTAGAAACAAATTTGGGGGGTGGGGAAGCTAGACAGTGATTTCTCTCAGGAGGCTGTCTTCCTAGGTTCTTACTGATTAGCAATTCAGATTCGCTGTTCTCACATCAGCCCATCCTGGAAAAGGCACCTTCCTGATTGAGTATGAGCCATCTAATCAATCATCTTGCTTTTGTGCTGCACCTCTTCCAAATAGTGACTCCATTTCTCTGATCCTAGGAGTGCAGTCCTGGCCAATGGGCCCTTTGTACCCCAGGGGGAGGCTGTCATCCCAGTGATGAATCTGGAGGCTTCAGCATGCCCTGTCTATCTCATGTGTGATTCCATTAAAGCAGTAGGCCACTGGCTACCACTTATGGGTATCTGGGCCCTATGGAGCCACCATGGGACTTGATGAATGATGGCATTTGAATCAACCATCTCTGTGCCCTGTCCATAATAAGGGACATAGGAGTACACAGAAGGGACTGGGTTTCTCTTCTAGTCAGGTAAATTCCTACCCCTCTATCAAGATCCAGCTCAAGAGTTACTCCCTCAAAGAGTTTCCTAACTATTCCCATGGCCAGAAAAGGCCTTAGATTCATGGTTATCATATTCCCACTCTTACTTTAAGGCTTCATCCCAGCCCAGCTTTGGCCATATTCTAAGCTACTCCCTGACTCTTCAGGTTCTGCCCAGGTACAAATCTCCAGTCAAGCTGGCCACTCAACTGAGAGCTGAAGGTCATTCCTCTGACCTCTCATGATGAACAGAAGCAAACTGCAGCTCTGAATATTCCTGTCATAGACTATCACCAGACTTTTATGCTACCTCAGTGGTACCATAGCAGAGCCACATGCCAAATAGCCACCTGTCAGGAGGATCATTCAGTCTCATTCTGCTCCATTGTTTAATTATGCAAACTCATTTGCATCTCCTTCCTCCATCTCTGAACAAACAGCAATCATGCAAATACCATCAGCTATCAAGCCCGGTGGTGGCTCCATAGATCCCGGATACCCTTAGGCAGTGGCCAGGGGCCTGCTGCTCTAACAGAATTACTAAAGAGCTACACAGGGCATGCTGCAGCCTCCAAAACCAACACTGGGCTGACAGCCTCCTCCAGGGGTTACTGAGGACCCATCACCTAGAGAAGCTCTACTAGGATAGAGAAATGAGGTCACTGTTTGGAAGAGGTGCAGCACAAAAGCAAGAGCATGGTCTTGAGACTCAAGCAGACCACACTCCCCACAGCTTCTTGCCTATGCTCCTCACCTGAGAGGGGCCCTACCTGCTCTAGTCACAAGTCCATAGACGGCACCTTTTTGAGAGTTTAGAGACATTGTTTGGTGAGCTGGAAGTGGAAGCCAAAGCAGGCATTTTAGTTTCAGCCCAGAGATTGGAGTGCTTGCTCTGGACAGGACAAAGGCCCCCAAAGGCAGAATTGAGTGGCAAGTGTGGAGAGTGCGCCAGCAGTAGGTGCTGGAATTAGACTCTCTCCCATCTCAGGATAGAAACAGGAGAGTAGCTGAAGCCAAGGTTTCTCCCAGGCACCAAGACTTGCAGCCAGAGACAGCTTTGTGACCTGGAACCAGTCTATGTATGCCATTACCGGATGCCCCAGCCTGCTCCCTTGGTCAGTTGGGGGACAGTGGCCTACCAGCTGAGGAGCAAGAGGGAGGTGGAACCCACTCCCCTGGAGATCTAACCTCAAGCACAGTCTACCCTTAAAGAAGTGAGAAGCACAGCCCATCAAAGTCCCCACTGAGTCAAAGAAAATGTGATTGTGGTGTCCGCTGCTAAAGGGAGCACCACCAAAGCCTGGAAATGGACCTGGAGAGGGGATAATATATCATCCTCCACCAACCTCCTCAGTCCACTGTTGTGGACTCAGCAGTGGCTCTTTCTGTTGGGGCTCAGGGAGCATAGGCTGAGAGAAACCACTTCTCAGGCTTCTCCAGTGAATCCATCCCCAGTGAAGACAAATGCACACTGGGAGGTGGTGCTTTTCATGCTTCTCCCTTGCCTCTGTCCCTGCCCCTAACTGCCGGCTCTTACTCTTAAGCCACTTACTAGACTGCAGCCTGAATTTTATCACCAAACAAAAATTACATTGCTACAATAAGCAATGTGTGAGAAGCCATAGCACGAAACTGTGTGCAACCATGGAACTCATACAGAGCCTTGGTGCCCTGAAAGCTCCCAGAAATGAAAGCAGTTGCTTAACACAATATATACCACTGTCATACCCCAAGGGGAAAAAAGAATTAAAAAATCAAGAAGCTTTATCCAAACCTATCCAAATGATAGACACACACACACACACACACACACACACACACACACACACACTATATATATATATACATATATAAAAAGGAGGAGTGCTGGCTCTCTCAGATGAGAGGGAACCAGTGCAAGAAGCACTGCAATAAAAAATCCAGAGTGTTCTGTCACCTCCAAGAGACCCCACTAGCTCCCAAGCAATGGATCTGAGCCAGAATGAAATGTCTGAAATGACAAACATAGAATTCAGGACATGGATGGCAAAGACCAATACCCAACAACATCATGAGCAAGTTGAATTCCAATACAAAGAAGCCAGAAAAACAATCCAAGATTTGAAAGACAATATGGCTATATTAAGAAAAAATGAAACAGGGCTCTGGAATTGAAAAATTCACCGCAGGAATTTCAAAATATAGTAGGAAGCTTTAACAACAGACTAGACCAAGCATAATAAAGTGTTTCAGAACTCTAAGATAGGTCCTTTGAATCAACCCAAATTTGTTTGTTTGAATCAACAAAAATAAAGAAAAAAGATTTTAAAAAATGAACTAAGCCTTCAAGAAATATGGGATTATGTAATGTGACCAAATACATGACTTTTTAGCATTCTCAAGAGAGAAGAGACAGTAAGCAACCTGGAAAATATATTTGAGGACATAACTCAGGAAAATTTCCCCAATCTTGCTAGAGAGGTCAACAGGCAGATACAAGAAATCTAGGGAATTCCTGTGAAATACTATACAACAGGGGTTCCCAACCCCTGGGGCCATGACTGGTACCAGTCCCTGGCCTGTTGAAAACTGGGCCATACAGCAGGAGATGAGCAGGAGGTGAACAAGCACTGCCACCGGAGCTCCGCCTCCTGTCAGATCAGCAGTGGCATTAGATTCTCATAGGAGCGTGAACTCCATTGTGAGCTGTGCATGTGAGGAATCTAGGTTGCACACTCCTTATGAGATGGAACAGTTTCATCCTGAAACCATCCCTGCCACCCCAGTTCATGGAAAAACTGTCTTCCACAAAACTGGTCCCTGGTGCTGAAAAGGTTGAGAACTGCTGCTATACAAGACAACCATTTCCAAGGCACATAGTGATCAGACTATCCAAGGTCAATGTGAAAGAAAAACATCTTAAAGGCAGCTAGATAAAAAGGGTCATATTACCTATAAAGGGTAATACTATAATATTATCCTTTCATAGTATTAGTGTGAAAACCATCAGACTAAGAACAGACTTCTCAGCAGAAACCCTGCCAGCCAGAAGAGATTGGGGACCATTTTTGGCATTCTTGAAGAAAAGACATGCTAGCCAAGAATTTCATTTCCTGCCAAAGAAAGCTTCATAAACAAAGGAGAAATAAAGTCTTCCCCAGAGAAGCAATTGCTAAGGGGATTCATCACTACCAGACCAGTCCTACAAAAAATGCTTAAGGGGTTCTAAACATGGAAACAAATGTGTATTTGGCTGTTTTCATGCTTCTAATAAAGACATAACCGAGACTGGGCGATTTACAAAAGAAAGAGGTTTAATGCACTTATAGTTCCACATGGGGAGGCCTCACAATCATGGCAAAAGGCAAAGAGAAGCAAGTCACATCTTACATGGATGGTAGCAGGCAAAGAGAGAGGGCTTGTGCAGGGAGATTCCTCTTTATAAACCCATCAGATCTCATGAGACTTATTCACTATCATGAGAACAGCAAGGGAAAGACCTGCCCCTACGATTCAATTACCTCCCTCCAGATCCTTCCCACAACACAAGGGAATTCAAGATGAGATCTGGGTGGGGACACAGCCAACCCATATCAGAATGATACTTGCTACCACAAAAGTACGTGTAAGCACATAGCCCATAGACCCTATAAAGCAATGACAGAATTGAGACTAGCCAACAACACTACAACAGGCACAAAATCTCACAAAGCAACATTAACCTTGAGCGTCAATAGTCTAAATGCTCCACTTAAAATAAATAGAGTGGCAAACTGGATTAAAAAAACAAGACTCATCCTTTTGCTATCTTCAAGAGACCCATCTCACATGTAATGACGCCCACAGACTCAATGTAAAGAGATGGCAAAAGATCTACTGCACAAATGGAAAACATAAGACAGCAGGGAGTTGCTAGTCTTATATCACATAAAATAGGCTTCAAACCAACAAAAGTAGAAAAGGACAAAGAACAGTATTACATAATTATAAAGGTATTCAACTCAACAAGAACACTTAACTATCCCAAATATATATATAATTAACATTGGAGCATTCAGATTTATAATACTATTATTTCTAAACCCAAGAAATGACTTTGACAGCCATGAAATAATAGTGGGGGACTTCAATATCCCACTGACAGCAATAGACAGATAATCAATGCAGAAAAATAAAGAAATTCTGGACTTAAATTTGGTACTCGACCAATCAGACTTAATAGACATCTACAGAAGACTCTACCCAACAACCACAATAGTATACATTCTTCTCATCTGCACATGGAACATACTGTAAGACTGACCATGTGCTTGGTCATACAGCAAGTCTCAATAAATTCAAAAAAATCAAAATCATAATCAAAAATCAAAATGGAATAAAAATAGAAATCAATTCCAAAGGAACTCTTAAAACTACCCAAATACATGGAAACTAAACAACTTGCTCCTGAATGACTTTTAGGTAAACAACAAAATTAAGGCAGAAATTTTAAAAAATTCTTTGAAACAAATGAAGATAGAGACACGACATACTAAAACCTCTGGGATGCATCAAAAGCAGTTTAGTTAAGAGGAAAGTTTATAGTTCTAAATGCCTGTATCAAGAAGATAGAAGGATCTGAAATTAACAACTGAAGATCAGAGCTAAAGGAACTAGGAAAAAACAAACTAAATCCAAAGCTAGCAGAAGAAAAGACACAGCAAAAATCAGGGCAGAACTAAATGAAACAGACCAAAAATACTGATTCTTCCAGTTCATAAGCATGGAATGCTTTTCTGTTTGTGTTGTCTATGATTTATTTAAGTAGTATTTAATAGTTCTTCTCTTAGAGGTCTTTTACCTGCTTGGTTAGATGTATTCCTAGGTATTTTATTTTTGTGTGTGTGGCTACTGTAAATGAAACTGCATTTCTCTATGGTACTCTCTATGATCAAGTACCATAGAGAGGATCAACAAAACAAAAGGTTCGTTCTTTGAAAAGGATAAACAAGATCAATAGACCACTAGCTAGATTAACAAAGGAGAGAGAAGCTCCAAATAAGCACAACCAGAAGTGACAAAGGAAATATCACAACCAATCCCACAGAAATATAAAAGATCCTCAGAGACTATTATGAACATCTCTACACACACAAACTAGAAAATCTAGAAGAAATTGATAAATTTCTGGAAACACATAACCTCCCAGGATTGAATCAGGAAGAAAAAGAAATCCTGAACAAACCAATAGTGAGTAATGGAATTGACTCAGTAATAAAAAACCTGCCAACCAACAAAAGCCCTGGACCAGATGGATTCACAGCCAAATTCTACCAGATGTACAAAGAAAAGCTGGTACCAGTCCTACTGAAACTATTTTTAAAAATTTGAGGAGGAGGGACTCCTCCTTAACTCATTCTACTAAATCGGCATCATTATGAGACCAAAATCTGGCAAAGACACAACAAAAAAAGAAAACTACAGATCAATACCCTGATGAACATAGATGCAAAAATCCTCAGCAAAATACTAGGAAACTAAATCCAGCAGCACATCAAAAAGTTAATTCACTGTGATCGAGTGGGCTTTATTCCTGGGATGCAAGGATGGTTCAACATGTGCAAATCAAAAAATGTAATTCACCATATAAACAGAATGAAAAACAAAAACCATGTAATCATCTCAATAGATGCAGAAAAAGTAGTCAATACAATCCAAAACCTCTTTATAATGAAAACCCTCAACAAACTGGGAATTGAAGGAACACACCTCAAAATAATAAAAGCCATCTATGACAGACACACAGCCAACATCCTACTGAATGGACAAGAGGTGGAAACATTCCCCCTAAGAACTAGAACAAAACAAAGATGTTCACTCTCATCACTCCTATTCAACATAGTAATGGAAGTTCTAATCAAAGTAATCAGACAAGAGAAAGAAACAAAGGGTATCCAAATAGGAAAGAAGAAGAAAAACTATCTCTTTGCTGATGACATTATTCTATATCTAAAAAACCCTAAAGACCAAAAGTCTCCTAGATTTGATGACTTCAGGAAAGTCTCAGGATACAAAATCAACATACAAAACTCAGTAGCATTTCTATATACCAATAATGTGCAAACTGAGAGCCAAATCAAGAATGCAATTTCATTTACAGTAGCCACACACACAAAAATAAAATACCTAGGAATACATCTAACCAAGCAGGTAAAAGACCTCTATGAGAAGAACTACTTAAATAAATCACAGACAACATAAACAGAAAAGCATTCCATGCTTATGAACTGGAAGAATCAGTATCATTAAAATGTGCATCCTTCCCAAGGCAATATACAGATTCAACACTATTCCTATCAAGTTACCAATGTCATTTTTTTTTTTTTCACAGAATTAGAAAAAACTGCTCTAAAATTCATATGGAACCAAAAAAAACAGCCCAAATAGCCAAAGCAATCCTGCACAAAAAAAATAAATCTGGAGGCAATCACATTATCCAACTTCAAAGTACACTATGAGGTTACAGTAACCAAAACAGCATGGTACTGATACAAAAACAAATACACCAATGGAACAGAATAGAAACTTTGAAATGAAGCCACACACCTAAAACTAACTGGTCTTTGACAAAGTCAACAAAAACAAACAATAGGGAAAGAATACCCTATTTAATAAATGATATGAGAAAATTGGCTAACTATATGCAGAAGAATGAAACTGGACCCCTACCTCTCACCATATACAAAAAATAACTCAAGATTAATTAAAGATTTAAATGTAAGACCTTAAACTATAAAAATCCTAGAAGAAAATCTAGAAAATACCCTCTTAGATATTGACCTAGGCAAATAATTTATGCTAAGCCCTCAAAAGCAAGTGCAACAAAATTAAAAATTGACGATTGGGGTCTAATTAAATGAAAGAGTTTCTGCACAGCAAAAGAAACTACAAACAGTGTAGACAGACAACCTACTGGATGGGAGAAAATATTTGCAAACTATGCATCTGATAAAGAACTAATATCCAGAATCTATGAGGAACTTAAATCAACAAGCAAAAACCAAATAACTTCATTAAAAAGTGGGCAAAGGACATGAACAGATGCTTCTCAAAGGAAGACATCCAAGTGGCCAAGAAACATGAAAAAATGTTCAACATCACTAATCATCAAAGAAATGCAAACCAAAACCACAAAGAATACCATCTCACACCAGTCAGTATGGTTATTGTTTAAAAAAAAAGTCACAAAATAACAGATGGTGAGGTTGGGGAGAAAAGGGAATGCTTACACATTGTTGGTGGGAATGCCAATTAGTTTAGCCCCTGAGGAAAACAGCTTGGAAAGTCTCAAAGAACTAAAAATAGAATTACCATTCCACCCAGAAATCCCTTTACTAGTTATAAATCCAAAAGAAAATAAATTATTCTACCAAAAAAGACACCTGCACTCATATGTTTATCACAGCACCATTCACAATAGCAAAGACATAGAATCAACCCAGGTGCCCATCAACAGTAGATTGGATAAAGAAACTATGGTACATATACACCTGGAATACTACAGAGCCATTAAAAAGAACAAAATCACGGCCTTTGCAGCAACATAAATGCAGCTGAAGTCCATTATCCTAAGTGAATTAATGCACAAACACAAAACTATATACATGTTCTCACTAATAAGTAGTAGCTCAACATTGAGTACACATGGACACGAAGATGGGAACAATAAATACTTGGGATTCCAAAACTGGGGGTGGGGGTACGGAAGGGTCCAAAACTGGGCAGGGGGTAATGGTGGTGGGTGAAAGGGTTAAAAAACTATCTACCACTGGGTAGTATGTTCACTACTTGGATAGTGGGATCACCAGAAACCAAAACCTCAGCATCATGTAACATACCCATGTAACAAACCTGTACACATACCCCCAGATTCTAAAATTTAATAAAACAAACAACGGCAAAAAGAGTATGGGCTTGATGACTGCCAGGCTTGAGCTGCAATTCTAACTCCAATTAGCTTAATGGATCAGGGGCAAATTATTTAACCTATCTTGGCCTCAGTACCTAAGTGGGATACATGTAAAGGCGTTAGCACACACTTGGCAGATGAGACAATAAATTGGGATGGTTATTATATTTTATGCTGGCACCAGTGATATCTGCAGAGGCTGAGAGACCTCCACAATCAGGGCCCGGGGGAGAGAAAAAACGGGGAATGGGCTATGAAATATATAGGAAAAGCTTCAGAAGGACAAAGAAGGAAAGATGACTCTTTTAGCCAAGGCTTTAAGAATATACAGCAATAGGCCAGCTGTGATGGCTCATGCCTGTAATCCCAGGACTTTGGGAGGTCAAAGTGGGTGGATCACTTGAGGTCAGGAGTTCAAGACCAGCCTGGCCGAGATGGTGAAACCCTGTCTCCACTAAAAATACAAAAAATTAGCCAGGCGTGGTGGTGGGCGCCTGTAATCCCAGCTACTCGGGAGGCTGAGGCAGGAGAATTGCTTGAACCCAGGAGGTGGAGGTTGCAGTGAGCCAAGATCGCGCCACTGCACTCCAGCCTGGGCGACAGAGGGAGACTCTGTCTCAGAAAAGAAGAAGAACAAAAGAATATATAGCAGTAATAAGATGGAGGGACATGCCCAATACTGGTTGGCAGAGTTGTATATTTTTGTTGGTTGGTTGGTTGGTTGGTTGACGGATTGACTCATTGAATTATTGAACATTTGCTTTGTACCAAGCTCTAAAAGAGCTGATCAAGACAAAGAAGTGTGGCCAGGTAGGGTGGCTCATGCCTGTAATCCCAGCACTTTGGGAGGAACACCTGAGGTCAGGAGTTTGAGACCAGCCTGGCCAACATGGAGAAACCCCGTCTCTACTAAAAATACAAAATTAGCTGGGCACAGTGGCGCATGCCTGTAATTCCAGCTACTCAGAAGACTGAGTTGGGAGAATCACTTGAAACCGGGAGGCAGAGGTTGCAGTGAGCCAAGATCACGCCATTGCACTCCAGCCTGGGCAACAAGAGCAAGATTCCATCTCGGGAAAAAAAAAAAGTTACCTGGAAATACAACGAGAACTACAAAGAGGTGATTGTTGCTAACTGAATTAAAAGACAAGGGGCTTCATCTAGACTAGAGAGATTAAAGAGAAGCTATATGGAGCAGGGTCCCATTATAAATTCAAAATTTCAATCTAGAAATCTAAGTTAAGCACAGGCAGGGTAAGGACCACTAAGTGACATTAGTAAGAAGTAAACTGCCAACAACAAGGTTTGCAGTGAGATAAACCAAAACAGCGTGGACCTCTGACATATATTATACCAGATATGGTCTGCATGGACATTTGGTCTGGGATAGATTCTATATGTGAGCTCATATGCAGGTATTCAAATCCCCCTTGGAAATGGAGGAGAACTAACATTTCTTTTTATTCATCTAACATCTTATAAGGTAATTATTGTTATCAGGGGAGAGGCAGCCTGGGTTCAAATCCTGACTCTGCTTACCAAAAGCAAAGGCTACAACAAAAACCTCCATAACTTACTGTCAAAATTTATAAGGACATGCTCAGAACCACAGGGCACATTTTTAACAGTAGAAGGAACACTTAAATAGGAAAAAGGAAGCCCAAACAACATGGCAGATGAGTTAGAAATGTGAAATTTGACTGGGCCAAAGAAAGAATGAGAAAGTAACTTGCAAGGAGGAACTTTGAAGCTAGTTAGAAAACATCCTTTGGGCCGGGCGCGGTGGCTCAAGCCTGTAATCCCAGCACTTTGGGGGGCCGAGACGGGCGGATCACGAGGTCAGGAGATCGAGACCATCCTGGCTAACACGGTGAAACCCCGTCTCTACTAAAAAATACAAAAAACTAGCCGGGCGAGGTGGCGGGCGCCTGTAGTCCCAGCTACTCGGGAGGCTGAGGCAGGAGAATGGCGTGAACCCGGGAGGTGGAGCTTGCAGTGAGCTGAGATCCGGCCACTGTACTCCAGCCTGGGCTACAGAGCGAGACTCTGTCTCAAAAAAAAAAAAAAAAAAAAAAAAAAAAAAAGAAAACATCCTTTGACAGCCTTCTAACATTAGCACAAGCGAGACGCACTTTGAAAATATGACTGCCTATTCACTGGAAAATGAGTGGGCCACTGGGCATTTGTAAGAGGGGGGAGAGGAGCTGAGTTGAGGAAGATGTTTAGAAATTGGGGAGACCCTGCCAGTAATGTCTGTTTGGGACTTTACTGAGGACCAGGTGACAGAGATTCCCACTGCTAGAGTATATTTTGGCTTCTTGATGTTTCAGAGGCAAGACCTGTTTGCTCCACAGGTCAGTGATCATTTGAGCTGGAAGAGATACTAAAGAACATCTAGACCATGCTTCCTAAATGTGCTCTGTAAAACACTAGCTCTGGTGGATTTTAACAGGTATTTCATAATAGATAATACAGACATAATTCAAAATTTTAGGGAACACATGAATGAGAAATCTTGGGTTACACATCTAAGACAGCAAGAAGCCAACTTGCTCGCTTGAGGATGAACTTCTGATCTAGGATCCATGAGCACTACCCTTATTATGCTTCAATTACATACACCTAAGAAATTATTATTAAGGATGCTACTCTCCTCCAAAAGACTGCACTAACCTTATATTCTTCTAAACTAGGCCAGATCTTTTCTAATTTGTGGTAAACACTGTATGTAACAGTACATCAAGTAACTTGATGAGTATTAAAAGATAAATTACAACTTTCCTCCTCCTTCCTCTCTTCCATGCCTGACTCTACCATTCCCTCCATTCATTCTGTTATAGGAGGAATCAGATCCATTTTGAATCCAACAGAGCCATTCTTCACCAAATCTCATTGATGAACCACCTGGATCTCTGGGGCTACTTGAGGGGGTCAGCCTCAAATTTTAGAATTTTCTGTTCAGGGGATTTCTAGATGTTAAAATTCAGCCTATTACTTCTTTTAAAAAACTTTTAGCACCTAATGGGACCTAGGTCCCAGAAAAGCTAAGTAATACATTTGATGATTTTATTGTCATCATCCTTATCATTATCAGCATCTTCTTTATCATAATGATAGCCATACAAACATTGAGAATTTGCTATGTCAAAGAATGCTGCTGAGGCCTCTATTTCATACCTGAATAAAGTAGGGCCTAGAGAGGTTAGGTAACTGGCCTGAGGTCACTAAATAGGGCCAGGATTTGAATTCAAATACTCTGACTGCAGGATCCACATTTTAAACCACCAATCTAGTACCTCCACATGATTATTCTACCAGCCAAACCGTTATGGCTCCTATTTTTCTTTGCTCTGCTGTTCCCATTGCTATGAATAATGGAAGGGAAGTAACACAGCTGTATACTACCACATGTGAGGCAATGTGCCTGGTACTTTCTCACTCTTTCCCATCACTACCATTTGGGGTAGGCAGTGTAGATCCATGGAAGACGACAAGGTGTACTTGTTCAATGCCCATCCATCCTGACCCCCTGCCCCAGCTAGCAAATGGCAGAGCCTGGATGTGAAGATCTAGCTTTAAAGCCCACGTTCATTCCAGAACTTCATTAAACTTCACTAAAACTTCCTTAAAAATAGCCAGACGAAGCCTGACAGACTACAGTTTAAGCTAATTCATACATAATGAAGCATGGAGCACTTTTATTATCTTCCACCTCCAGCATCAAGATGGGGTTCTGCTAAATGTTTCTTGGGGTACTGGGGAACACCTGAGGACCCATGAAAGACTGCACAGGTCCCTAACATCACTCACTGATCCTCTTGAGGAAAACGGAAATTGATTTTGATTTACGGTTTGTTGTTCTGAAAGAATTATGGTCATGTCACTCACATCATCTCTCCCCCTCCCCCGACTCCTAATTCCAACACCATGATTTTATTATCTTTTTGGCTTGACAGACTAATAGATGATTTTAATTTCACAGAAGCCCACATATGGAGGGATGACAAGGAAAATATGGGCTATGCAGAGATCATTTTTAAAACTTAGGCTATGATGATTCGGGGGGAAGTGGATGACATTTTTAAGTACCTAGCTTTAAGGTCTTTCTTTCCATCTTACCAACCTTCCACAGGAATTTGTTCAGGGAGAAAATTGAAAAGCTTTCCACTGCCACTTATGAGCAGAGCTTTCTCCAAGCATTCAATGCTTTCATCTTCTCTTCTCCAGAATAAAATGCTCTTTGGTTAAAGTGGGCTAGAAATGTACATATGGTATTCAAGACAGTTCACTATGGCAACCTCAGTTTTAGAAAACAGGCATTAGGAGGGCCCAGCTTTGAAAACATCAGTAACTATAGTCCCAAGCTCCCTCCCAAACTCACTAAGTTGGGGCTTTAACCAAACAAAACAAAACAAAAAAATTCATCCTGGAACAAATTAATATAAACAAACACTGCACAAAACAAACTCAATACACAACAATATTGGCTTTAAAAATAAAGCCCTACACACAGAATGAGAACCGCCCTCCCAATTACCTACGTGCCAATTATCCCATGCACTGACTGCTGTTAATTACCTAATTGCTTGTCTGCAGTACATCATTTAATTGTGGTACATTGCTTCTACTGTCCTAATGATCAGAAGAAGAATGTAATTCCCTAGGACCTGGGGAGTGAAACCTTACCTCAGATTGAAAGGAAAGTACAGCCCAAGTGAAACATTGAGTAAAGAAATAAGGCTGGTTATAAACCAAGGGCAACAAAGTGTGAATTCAGAACCTCCAAGACTGGAGGTGGAAGTAGGGGGTGGGCAGTGGGGAAGAGAAAGGGAAAAATATGTATTGAGTGGTTCCTACAGGTACTGTGTCACTTTTTCTTTTTGTTTGTTTTACTGTACGTAAACTTCTCAATAAACCTAATTAGGGCAGCCATAAAAAAGAATGAGTTTGTGTCCTTTGCAGGGACATGGATGAAGCTGGAAACCATCATCCTCAGCAGACTAACACAGGAACAGAAAACCAAACACCAAATGTTCTCACTCATAAGTGGGAGTTGAACAATGAGAACACATGGACACAGGGAGGGGAACATCACACACTGGGGCCTGTTGGGGGGTGGGGAGAGCATTTGGACAAAAACCTAATGCACGTGGGGCTTAAAACCTAGATGATGGGTCATAGGTGCAGCGAACCACCATGGCACATGTATATACCTAGGTAACAAACCTGCATGTTCCGCACATGTATTTCAGAACTTAAAATATATACATAAAATGTAAAAAACCTAATTAGGAAGGACTTGTACTGCCCCTTCTCACAGACAAGGAAACTGAGGCTCTGAATAGTTAAGTAACTTGCCCAAAGGCACATAGCTGGTCAGCAGTCAAATCAGTATTCAAACCTAGTCCTTAGACTCAAAGCAGTGCCCTTTCTAGTGAGTTACTAACAGCATGGCTGGGTTAACCCGCTGCCTAACCAAAGCGAAACATGTCATGCTTCCCACACCCAGCACACCCAGCTACCTGCTGTGTCCCTGTCACTATGAGGGGGAAATTTGTCACATCTCCCAACCTGGGGTATTACTATGGTTTTACCATACATGTTTCTGAGTGTACTGGCGGTGGCAAAGGCCACTGGAGAAAGATACTTAGGAGACAACACAAGCCTCCCCCGAAAAGTTAACAGAGTAGAATGCAGAAGCCAAAGAATACCAATATGGGAACAGCTGAGAGCCACCCTTCACTGAGGCTGCCACAGAATGTGACACTGCTTAGCCAGAAGAGCACATGCCAGGTTTGGAATCTGCCACTTATTAACCAGGCAACCTTGGAAAAGGGGTTTTCTTCCTCACAGGGTCCTAGTTTATTCAATTGAGAAATGGGAATGATATGGTAATATCATGAGGCTGTTCCAAAGATGTAATAAGCTGACATACACATACTGATACAGTGACGTAGCTTGCACAATATCTGGAGTTGGTAATAACTTACTGTTTATAGTCTGCAAAGCTCTGATTACAGATACAAGATGAAACCAGGCCTGGAGGAAAATGCACATAGACCTGGCACCCTAGAGAGCCAAGGATTTGATGAGGAAGGCTCTAATTCCCCTTCTTTTCATGAAGAGCCACAAGCCACCTCCCTCAGAAGAAACAATAATGCTATGCTTTTCTTTTGTGCTTCCCTCTAGACTCCCTGTTAACTGACCTAAGATCTCAAAATAGCCTGATTTTTCCCTCCAAGAATGGAACTGGCCAAAACGGTGGGCAGTTGCTGACCTCTTCACTGGCAGGAGCTGGAGAGGCAGCAAGGCCAGCAATGGATTCCACTTCTCAGAGTGACTGATCCCTCCTTTGCTGCAAGAGGTGCAGAGAACCTACGGCTAACACCTACCCTACAGAACATTGTGCAGGGCAATAACCCTGCGTGAACAAAGGCAGAGGAACCGCCTTCTTTTTACTTTTCAAAAGGCACAGGATAATAAAGAATAGGGTATCAATCAAGTGGATGGAACAAAATAACAATAACACACAAATGAATTGAGCACTCGCTATGTAGCTTTGCACTCATGTGAGCTTTGCAAATATTATCTTATTTAATGCTTGCAACTACCCTACAAGTTAGACATTTTCATCATCCCCATTTTACAGAAAGGAAACTTTTTTAGCTTATCCGGAATTATAGAAGCAATAAGTGGCAGAAGCAGGACCCAGACCAAAGTCTCACCTGGCTCAGACCTCACAAGCAAGAAAAACTAAAGGTCAAAATGCTGGATTTGCCTCCAGGTTCTGCCTCTTTCATCCTTGTCTGTGCCCTCATGTGGCTTTGGAGGAAATGGAGGAAATCAACAGTTTCTTTCTGAGTTGGGTTCCAAGAGCAGAGCTGAGAGCTAGGTGATGTTCATACCCTTGGATTTAGGGGAAAAGGAATGTGGCTTAGAATACAGAGGCTAGAGTAGGACAGGAAGCTGTGATCAGGAAGGCTTTAGTCAAGGTGTCACTTCTGGCTCCAATTCTTTCATTACCAACCCAGCTCTGTGACCTTTCTATAAAATGTGAAATGAGGATGTTAGGGAAGTAGGGAAGAGACTGAATGGTTACCAAGTCATCTTCCAGCTCAGAGTCTTTACTGCACATTGGAGAAGATCTGCAAGATCAAGCAACTCCCCAGACAGACGTCAAAGGCACTCTGTTGTCAAGAATCTTAGCAAATAAAACACTTAATTTTGCCAAGATAGAAACAGCTACAACAATACACTTCACTTTACCAGGAAAAAAAATAGCTACAAGAATAATTCATGCATGTAATGTTCTTGTCTTCCATGCCCTACGTAACTACAAATTAATTCTCAGAAGGACACAACAAGAGACTACAATGGCAATACCAAAATGACAAGCCTCTTTTTTTTTTTTTCCAAAAAAGAATGGCTACCTCTTTACACAAAGGCTTTCACTAAAATTCCTTTGGATCCATACCAGACTCATACATAGTCACTCAGAGCTGGAAGGAAATTTGCAGGTCAGTTAGTCTGACTCTCCAACAGTTGCCTAAGTCCCTTCCACAATGTTTCTGAGTATGGGTACCTAGGAGATGCCTAAGTACCCTCATAATAACGAACTTGATACACTCAAAGCAGCCTATTTCATTTTTTTGGGAGTTCTGATTTTTTCCAAAAGACTTTTTATACTGTGCCAAAATCTGTCTATAATTTTGGTTCTTCCTCTGTACCCTGTGGCTATAAAAACTCCTCAACAGCCCTTCAAAAATGTAGCCCCTGAGTCTTCTCTTCTGCGGAGCTATCACTCTGTACTTATAGAAAAAACCTGACCACTGAGGTGTCATTGTTTTTGTTGTCATTCTTGTGTTTTTTTAAAGACAGATTTACTTGAGCCACAATTATTCCAAGAAGATTACTCCTCCAAATAACCCAAACTGCGTATTTTTTCAACCTATATTATCAGCAACACTGAAAGCTGATTATAATCAACTTGCTTTCACAGAAAGAAGGAATACATCAAAAAATAGACTATAAGAGAATCCACTTGGCTAAATGTATCACCAGCAAGCATCCTATGTTCCCAACCAACAGATCAACCAGGAAGAACATTGGATGCACATTTCTCCACCACCGCCCACCCTCCACTAGAATTTAAATGGCCGGGTTTCAAACCACAGAACTATAAAAACCATCTCCCACAATCTTGCATTTTATAATGTGGAAGTTGAGGCCCAGAGATCCCATCTGTTTCTCCTCGCCATTCTCAAACTTTTATTAATTCTAGGCACCCCACACTTGGTTATGCACTGAGGATACTAAGGCACCAAGCCCTTGCCTTCACAGGTCTCTGTGCAGGGACCCACAAGATAGTCCAAGGGATTTAAAACAGGTTGAGGAATATTGCTGGGGTAGCCCAGTGACAGGCATTGGACTTAGAAGACAAAGGGTTGTTTCCTTTCTCCAGACTTTGTGCAAATTGCCCCTCCCAGTAGATCATCAGTCCCTTCTGTTTGGCAAACTCGTTCTTTGGACTCAGCTCAGGTATCACCCCTGACAATTAATCCTCGACTCCCTTTAGCTGTCCGCCTCCTTTATACTCCCATAAAACCTTGTTCAAATCACAATCACTGTACTTACCATCTTCTACGCAATTATCTTTCTTGTGTTAACTTTTCTATTAGACTTTAGGTTCCTGGAGATAAGGAACTGAGTATCATTGGGTTTTATAAGGCTAGTCTAGTTCAGTTGGTACAATACTGGGTTTGATGAATAAAAAAGTAAACATTTCAGCAGTTTTTAGGGCTAACAGGGGTTTATCACATACAGAAAAGAATTCCAGGTTGGGAAAGCAGCAGGCAGAGACACAGCACTCTGAAGGGGTGTCGTGTGCTTGGAGAACTGTGTGGAATTCTCATGGTGGCAATTCAGGGTGGGAAGGGTGGGCATAGAGAGAAGTTGAGGTCAGGGCTCAGGGGTTAAGTTTGGGCCAGATGTTGACAACCACATATACCATGCTGAAATGTACAGATAATATCCTTTCGTCAGGTAGGAGAGTGACAGATCAGATTTTTAAGGTTAGTCAAGCAGCCATAAGAAGGAAGCACTCCATTGAGGGCAGACATGAGGCAGGAAGGTGAATTTGGAGCCCACTGCATGATCCAGCTAGGGCATGAGGAAGGTTTTTAATGAAGAGCTTTGTGTCCTGAGAATTCTGTGGGGGCCTTGAGGATGAAGGCAAAGTACTGACTTAGATTTGAGAGCTTAAATAGAACCAACAGGATCTGATGAGTAACACGAGGCTTCAGAGAGGGAAAAGCAGCATCAACGTTGATGCCAGGGTTTCCCAGGACAAATAGACAATGTAAATAGGAACCATGAGACAAGAAGCAGGTTGGGGAAAAGATTAAGTAGTCATTTTAGGAAAGATTCCTATGACAACCTTTCCATATGATTTCTCCAGGTGCAGAGCTATCTTATTATTGTTTTAACCAAAAGAGTTAGAGAGATGAAGTGCAAGAAAATCCGTCGTAAAAACCCCAAAAGTATGAGACCAATACTTTAATCCTCACAGAGACAGATGGAGCAGTTCTGATGATTTGAGAGTAGAAGAAACAACTTCAGGTGAAAAATCTTCTGGTTCTTAAACCACCAATCATTTCTCAACCAGTTTAGTTGGCAGTTGCATGCAAAATATTCTCTAGACAAACAAATTCCATGTCTCTCTTATTCTCTGGACCCAACTAAGTCATTTTCATATCTGTTAAAAAATTATCATTACTAGCTGACAGGCTAATGGCTTCACACTACTCAGCAAATCCCAGTCACCGCAGAGAATTCAGTTTGCAGTAATTAAGTGGCCCCACAGAGCCATTTTGCTGACTAGCAACCTCACGCTTTACTCATCTTTTCAAAATGCTAGGAGGTCTAGATATTGATGAGGGGGAAAAAAAAAAAGCCACATCCCTGCCCCCAGCACACACATGAATAAATCCCTTCTGCACCAAAATGGATCCATCTTCTAATCTAGCAACATCCCCTCTCTCCTCCATTTTATAGCAAAAGCCCTGCAGAGCAAACAACAAACAGAACCTCTTTAGAACCAATTACTTAAATAAACAGCAAAGGGACTTTTCTGGTCACAGTGATTATCCAAAGTGCACAGGGACTGTTCTTTGTAGAAAATAACTGAAACTTTTAACTCACCCTCTTCCTCAGGTTGTATGTCAGAATCAGGTTCCGGGAGAAGGAATGGGAGAAGGCTGTGTAGAATTCCAGCACTTTCTGCAGGGCATCCCGCTTGATCACATGCAGATCGCAGTAGGTCAAGGCCCTCACATTGGCACAGGACTGGGCAAGGGTGGCTTCCTTCCAGAACACATCTCCAAACACGTCTCCTTTTCCTAAGGAGAGAAGGTGGTCATGAGGAACGTGTTGGCCAGGAGAGGTCTCCCCATCCAGCTGGCTTCCCTCTATTCCCCAGAACTGCTGTCCATTCAGCATTCTGCAGATTGGGCTCAGAAAAGGCAAACACTATTTTAACGTGAACCTTAACAACATGCAGTTTAAGAAATGTTTAAGTAGCAGTTAACACATGCCAAAGTTTAATCACTTTGAAATCATTTATGTCACCTCCTCGAAGGGTTATCTTGATCATCCTATCCAAAACAGGACACACACGCCCATTATTCTGTATCACACTCCTTTTCTCCCCCATAACACTAATCATAATCTTTCATTATATTACTTGTTCACTGGTTTATTGCATGTCTTTCAACTTGATAGCTCATGTGTCTTATTCATCCACATAACACAGTGCCTGCACATGGTAGGAGCTCAACCAATATTTATAGGCAGAAGGAAAGAACGGAGGTAGACTATGGTGGGTCTATACTAGTGTGACTGAGAGGTGAATATTTAAGGGAGCATGTGGACTCTTCATCAGAGATCTAATGAGCAAGAGAGGTCTCTCTCTGGGATGATTCACATGGAAGAAGTCAGACAGAGTTCTTTCCTTACCACAGTGTGTCCACCACCCTAAGGTTTATGTTTGTATGGTGCCTCTTTCTCATCCTCTCTCCCATACCTCCTTCCAGAGCATGTTCCTTACCCTTGCTAAATGTCCTCCTGGTGGTATAAAAATATGGGCCCTATATAAATGGCATCTCCAGGATCCTCTCTATCCCTAGCATTCCACAAGAATACATTTAATAAGTCAACAGAATAATGCTATGGACTGAATATGTGTGCCCCTCCCCCTTAATTCATATGTTAAAATCCTAACCCTCAGTGCAATGATATCAGGAAGTGAAGCCTTTGGGAGGTAATTAAGTCACGGGGGTGGAGCGTCTCATAAATGGGATTAATGTGCTTATAAAAGGGACTCCTAAGAGCTCTCCTGTGCTCTTTCTATCATGTGAGGATACAATGAGAAGTAGGCAGTCTGCAAACCAGAAGGGGGCCCTCACCAGAACCTGACAATGCCGGCCCCTGGTCTCAGACTTCCAGCTTCCAGAACTGAGAGAAATAAATTTCTGTTGTTTATAAGTTACCCAGTCTATGGTATTTTGTTATAGAAGCCCAAATTAAGACAAGTACTAATCCCATATAGCCATATTCTGGGTCAAAGCTTTAACAGTCGTCTTTAACCATCTGCTTTTCACACCTAGGGATATTCTTCCTACCTTTGCCAGCAAGCAACATTTTAACATATGTCAAATGCAAAGCCTAATTCATTTCTGGCACAGCCTCTGGTTATAAATAGTTTAAAATGTTGTTTATCTTGCCTCTAAATTTTCAGCACGATAAACACAAATTTGAATCCCCAGGGGGCCAACGAGGAGTACGCAGGAGGAAGGGAAAAATGCTACCAAGGGTGAAAAGTAATGTATTCAAGGGAGTTGTCAGCCTGTGCATCCAGATCGGCCAAGCTCCACAGCTGAAATCAAAGGACCTGTAGCTCAGTGTGTTTAACAGGCCAGCTGTTTTCCTGATTAAAGCTAAGGAGGTAATTATACTTCCAAGTACATGGATAGAACTTGACTTTACCTCAAACATCAAAAAGTGTCCATTCTAAGTATGTAAGATAGCTGTGGGCACAGCCTTCCCTAAGCACCTCCAAAATGTGAGCTGAAAAACATTTATACTAGACATATTACTTCACAGTTCTCTATGTGTTTGTGGTTCTAATTTACGAAGATGGTTTCACTGAGTCAATGTGAATAGGATACATACTTGGGGTAGCTTCTAGGCAAATACGTCTTTAAAACTGTGCTGCTTAGATTCCCTAACTAAGTTCTTTTTTCAAACATCTGTAACATAGGTGGCTCATTTAGGGCTGGGGTCAGTAAAGGGGAATGCTTCTCTCCATAGGACGCTAACTGGCTTCCACGGAAATAGGCTCATTTATTGTGTACTCCCCAGTACTCAGTTCTAACCAACAAGGCTGGCCAATTCATTTGTAAATATTATATGTATTAAGCATTCTATAACCTCCCTACACTGCCCACAATGGCTTATGCACCCTTCATATTTGTGTCATCTTGTTCCTCAAGGGAATGTCCTTCCTCCAGAACATTATGGTAGGTAGTTAAAAATAGGCCCTACCCATTCTTTTCCCCGCAGTACACACATGCTGCAACTCCCATCAAGAGGTGAAGTCTAATTCCCTCCCCTTGAATCTGGACTGGCCTTAGTCACTCCCTGGCCTCAACTAATAGAATGTGGAAGAAGCGATGTTCTGGGATTTTGAGTCAAGGTCATAAGAAGCCTTGCAGCCTCCGCCTGGATCTCTGAGAACACTCATTCTTGGGACCGTCCCTCTTGGAACCCAATCAACAAGTGAGAAGCACAAGCCACACAAGGGGTCACATGTGTGTGCTGGGGCCCACAGCCCAGCTGAGCTCTCAGCTGACAGTCTCAACTGCCAGTTATGTCAAGAAGCCATCTTAGTTGTCCTGCTCAGTCCAGCCTTAAGATGACTACAGCCCCAGTCAATGCCTGACTGCACCGACATGTGGGAAGTGCAAGTGACAACCAACCAGCTGAGCTAAACAACCCACAGAATGGAAGAGACAATAATAAGTTTCTTAAGCCATTAAATGTAGGAGTGGTTTGCTACACAGCAATAGAGAGCCAGAATACACAGAATCATGGAGCTTGAGACCAGTCTGGGCAACAAAGCAAGACATCGCCTTTACAAAAAAATGAAAAATAGCTGGGCATGGTGGCATGCACCTGTAGTTCCAACTACTCACGAGGCTGAGATGGGAGGATTGCTTGAACCCAGGAGTCCAGGAGTTTGAGACTGCAGTGAGCTATAATTGGGCACTCCAGCCTGGGCTACAGAGCAAGACCCTGTCTCAAAAAAATTACCTGCTAGGTTATGTAATATTCCAGCAGAACATCACAAATCATCCCAACTCTGAGCTAGCATCCCCCTCTTCCTTCCCTGAAAGAACTATACAAGACAGAGCAAGGGGTGGCTCTAAGAGGGGCAGATTTTCCTCTGGAAGCGTTTGAATATCTGTGAGAAAATGTAGAATGTATAAAACCTGCAGTCTCCTATTGGGATGAAATGTGTTATAAGCCAGCACTATTGAGAGTAGAAGCTAGTTGATAATCTTGCCTGATTTGTATTAAGATTACTTCATCTAAACAAGACCCAATACATGAGTGTTATACTTTTCAGATGAATTTGGGAGTCATTTTTCTAATTACAAAAGAAACTATTAGGTAAAACAGTAGCACTGCATGTGCATGTAATTATAAATATATCTATAAAATTTCAGTTTATAAGCAACTCTTCAGGGGCATATCTATTGCATAAAATAAGGGACAACCATATTGTGGTTGGAATACACCATGAAATAAATGCATCTGTAGAAATGACAATATTCCCATTATGAAACATTTTCCAATCACAGGTTTTGACAGAAAAAATAAATGGAGGGTAGTTCCTACTACAAAAAGTATTTCACGGTAAGATAATCATGATTAATCTGTAGGGTCTAAGAGTCTCAGTATTGTCAAAACTTGAGTTGATTTTCAACCCAAATTGAAAATCATATAACTTTACTTCCTGTCAAGGCAGTAGTTTTGGTATAAATTATCTGTTAGTGAGATTTAAGAATGTAATATCAGAGGACCTGTCAGATCCAAAACAAACTCAGGATTATTCTGGCAAATGCAAAATGTTTTTATGACACACATAAATTGGGAGAACTGTCAAGGGGAAGGAGACAGAACATTTGGCAAGCTGCTCATAAGTTACACACAATGCTGGAAATAATGAGTTCCCAGGTCAGGGTTGCAAATCAGAAGCCTGGACAAGCACTACACCCACATTTGTTTCTCATTTGCCAGTGTGTGAAATGATCATTCACTCAAGAACAAAAGGTACCCCAATGCACTCAGCAATCAAGCTACTGGAGGCAATCAGCCTATTGATTTATTTATTACACTGAGGCTCTGGGTGCAGAATGTTAAAACCTAATGTTCCAAGTCTCTAAAATACTAACATTCTAAGAGGACATTCTGAGCTGGGGGGGAAAAAAAGAGGGAAGTAAGGAAAGGCAGGCTAATTAAAACTCCAGGCAAACATCTCAGTAATACTTAATCCTCCTCCTCCTCCCCTCAATTATATGCAGCTGTCTTTACTGAACCTCCAATTCTGCAGTGGACTCTAAACAGCCCTATGGGGTACCAACATAGGACTGAAGAACATCCACAAAACATAGCTGGGAAGTGGGACACAGGGCTGAGGTGGCACAGGGCCAGGGAGGGGCACAGCACAGAAGAAAACCAAGTCCCTGCAGGCAATTTGGTTTAATGAAGGGCAAAGGCTAGAACAGCCAGCCACTTGAGGAAGCTGAAGGGGGGTGAGTGGGGTGAAATGGGATTACCAGGGTGAATTCAAGAGATGCTGGAACTCTGGGACCCTGGAAGGATCAATAGCCTTCCTGAGGTTAAAGAGTTGCAGGGAAGCAATTCTGATCTGAACTCTACAACTGAGTCTTGGAACCCTCGAGAGAAGGCGCTGTTTATTCAAAGACAGGCTCTGAGTGAGCTTGGCAGACCTGGGAAATCAGAAAAAAATGAAATTTCTGGCTGCTTGTCTTCACTATTCCCTATTATATGCTCTTTTAAGGACAATCTCACAGTGTTATAATGTACTCCACAAAATATAATTCTAATATTAAACTCACTATCTGCTATTAAGATCATTATTTCTAGACCCAAACCAATTTAAACAAATTCATTCAGTCATTCATGCAACTTTTGCCAGGCACGGTTCTAGGGGCTGAGGTGTAACAGCAGAACAGCAGATACAGTGAGGGAAGGAGATGCAGGTGACTATAATGTGTTAGGGCCTATAACAAGGGAGAGTCCAGGAGGTGTATCCAGCTCAAGTTCAAGGGATAAGGGAAGTCTTCCAAGATTTGATGTCTGAGTCGCAACCTGCAGGATGAGTTCAAGTTAAGCAGCATAAAGCTGAAGCATGGAGATGATTCCAGGCAGAGGGATCAGCATGAGCAACGCCTTAAGGCACAAAGATCTGCCTCTTTAGCAAAACTGAAAAGCTATGGCCAGGTGTGGTGGCTCACACCCATAATCCCAGCACTTTGGGAGGCCGAGGTGGGTGGATCACGAGGTCAGGAGATCAAGACCATCCTAGCTAACACAGTGAAACCCCGTCTTTACTAAAAACGCAAAAAAAAAAAAAAAAAAATTAGCCAGGCATGGTGGTGGTGGTGGGTGCCTGTAGTCCCAGCTACTCGGGAGGCTGTGGCAGGAGAATTGCGTGAACCCAGGAGGCAGAGGTTGCAGTGAGCTGAGATTGCACTCCAGTCTGGGCGACAGAGCGAGACTCCGGCTCAAAACAAAACAAACAAAACAAAAAAAACTGAAAAGCCATTTGGAAGCCTCAGAACCACCCCGTATTTTGAATTATCTGTTCCTTCATTCACCTGTAGAAATGAGAGTTATATTTTGTAATCCTTGGAGGAAAGTGCCTGGTTTCCTTATTTGGCAGCAAACTCACCTCAGCACCTTCCACACTGTACACTGAGAGTGAGAAACACCGACTTGTTGAGTGAGTAGCTCTTTAAAGGTTTAGATCCACTACTCTGTTGGGGGCTTCTCTGGGAGGCTGAGAGAGGTGCCAGAAACACGGAGTACAGTAAGGTTTGCCCTCCTCCCCCTACCCCACTGCCTTTACTCCTCTTCCCTAGGGTATCAGGAAGTCCTTTGTCCTTATGCCATTTCAGGACAAGAGGGGTTTTTTCACTCACTTCATCAGGATGATGAAATGCAGCTGCAGAGACCTGACATAGCTGAGAGAGGCTCTGAGGAAGGGGCATCCTCTCTCCTGGCCCAAGAGAAAAACTGCTTAAAAGACAGATAAAGGGAGCTGGGTTAATCTTTCCAGGAAAGCCCTAAGCAGAATGTGTGCATACTCACTGACTAGATAGCTCAGGAAGACAATGACAAGGGCTCAGTTCTCAGACCACCTGGATTATACCACATACCAGGCCCTCTCTTCAGTTAGTGAAGCCATGACTAACACAAAAAGAGAATATGCCCAAATTACCTCCTCCCCAGTACTGCCCTCAACACGTTTTCCAATAACTTGATCATCTATTCTTTCAATATGAGTTTTGGGGCCAGACAAGCTGGCTGCAAGCCCAGGTTCAACCCATCAAGGGCTCGTGCTGGCCCCTGCTGGACTTCTCCTCCCACTCCCTGCCCTCCAGTCACATTGGGAGTCTTGGAGTCCCTCTAAGTTTGGCTCCTGTCTCACATTAGGGTTTTCCCCGCACTGTCCAGACACTTCACCCTACACCTTGGCCTGGATGATGCCTGCTCATCCTTCAAAATATGCCTAAACCTCCTCTCTGATCCCTTGAGCAGAGTAGCTCCGTATTATGTATGTCCTCTTCACTCTATGTTTCCCCCTGGAAACACCCATTGTACTTGGAACTGCTGCATACCCAGCACTGTCTCTGGTACATGGCAGGCACTCAATGGTTGTTGAATGTATACGTAAATGAACAGCACTGGGCATCTTATTGAATCTCTCTCAGTCTCAGTTTACTCAACTATAAAATGTGGCTAATCATACCAACCTGCTATGGTCTGAATATTTGTGTCCCTGCCCCCTCAAATTTACATGCTAAAACCCTAACTGCTAATACAGTGGTATTTGGAGGTGAGATCTGTAGGTGGTAACTGGATCATGAAGATAGAACCTTTATGATTAAGATGACTGCCCTGGCCAGGCACAGTGGCTCACACCTGTAATCCCAGCACTTTTCGAGGCCAAGGGGGGCAGATCACTCGAGGTCAGGAGTTTGAGACCAGGCTGGCCAACGTGGTGAAACCCCGTCACTACTAAAAATGCAAAAACTAGCCAGGTGTGGCAGCGAGCACTTGTAATCCCAGCTACTCAGTAGGCTGAGGCAGCAGAATGGCTTGGACTCAGGAGGCTGAGACTGCAGTGAGCCGAGATTGTGCCATTGCATTCCAGCCTGGGCAACAACAGTGAAACTCCATCTCAAAAAAAAAAAAAAAAAAGAGGGGGCACGCCCAAGATGGCCAAATAGGAACAGGTTCAGCCTCCAGCTCCCAGTGTGAGCAACACAGAAGATGGGTGACTTCTGCATTTTCAACTCAGATACAGGGTTCATCTCACTGGGGCATGTCAGACAGTTGGTGCTGGTCTGCGGGTGCAGCCCGACCAGAGAGATGTGAAGCAGGGCGAGGCATCGCCTCACCTGGGAAGCGCAAGGGGGAAGAGAATTCCTTTTCCTAGCCAAAGGAAATTGAGACACACAACACCTGGAAAATCAGGTAACTCCCACCCTAATACTGCACTTTACCAAGCATCTAAGCAAACGGCACACCAGGAGATTAGATCCCACACCTGGCCCAGAGGATCCCATGCCCACGGAGCCTCCCTCATTGCTAGTACAGCAGTGTGAGATCTAACTGCAAGGCAGCAGCGAGGCTGGGGGAGGGGCACCCGCCATTCCTGAGGCTTAAGTAGGTAAACAAAGCCACCAGGAAGCTCGAATTGGGTGGAGCCCACCATAGTTCAATGAGGCTGGCCTGCCTCTGTAGACGCCTCCTCTGGGGACAGGGCATAGCTAAACAAAAAGCAGCAGCAACCTTGGCAGAGGTAAATGCCCCTGTCTGACAACTCTGAAGAGACCAGTGGATCTCCCAGCATGGAAGTTGACATCTGAGAACGGACAGACTGCCTGCTCAAGTTGGTCCTGAGTAGCCTAACTGGGAGACATCCCCCACTAGGTGCAGACCAACACCCCACACCTCGCACAGCAGGGTACACCCCTGAGACGAAGCTTCCAAAGCAAGAATTGGACAGCAACACTCGCTGTTCGCAATACTCTATCTGCTACAGCCTCCACTGCTGATACCCAGGCAAACAGGGTCTGGAGTGGACCGCAAGCAAACTCCAACAGACCTACAGCTGAGGGTCCTGACTGTTAGAAGGAAAACTAACAAACAGAAAGGATACCCACACCAAAACCCCATCAGTACGTCACCATCATCAAAGACCAAAGGCAGATAAAACCACAAATATGGGGAAAAAGCAGGGCAGAAAAGCTGGAAATTCAAAAAGTCAGAGCGCATCTCCCCCTCCAAAGGAACGCATCTCATCACCAGCAAGTGAACAAAGCTGGACAGAGAATGACTTTGACAAGTTGAGAGAAGGCGGCTTCAGCTGATCAAACTTCTCGGAGCTAAAGGAGGAACTACGTAACCAGCACAAAGAAACTGAAAACCTTGAAAAAAGAATGGATGAATGGATAACTAGAATAATCAATGCAGAGAAGATCTTAAAAGAACTGATAGAGATGAAAACCATAACACGAGAACTACATCACAAATGCACAAGCTTCAGTAACCAACTCGATCAACTGAAAGAAAGAGGATCGGCGATTGAGGATCAAATGAATGAAATGAAGTGGGAAGAGAAGTGTAGAGAAAAAAGAGTAAAAAGAAATGAACAAAGCCTCCAAGAAATATGGGATTATGTGAAAAGACCAAATCTGCGTCTGATTGGGGTGCTTGAAAGTGACGGGGAAAATGGAACCAAGTTGGAAAACACTCTGCAGGATATCATCCAGAAGAAATTCCCCAACCTAGTAAGGTAGGCGAACATTAAAATTCAGGAAATACAGAGAATGCCACAAAGATACTCCTCGAGAAGAGCAATTTCAAGACACATAATTGTCAGGTTCACCAAAGTTGAAATGAAGGAAAAAATGTTAAGGGCAGCCAGAGAGAAAGGTCGGGTTACACACAAAGGAAAGCCCATCAGACTAACAGCAGATCTCTTAGCAGAAACTCTCCAAGGCAGAAGACAGTGGGGGCCAATATTCAACATTCTCAAAGAAAAGAATTTTCAACCCAGAATTTCATATCCAGCCAAACTAAGTTTCACAAGTGAAGCAGAAATAAAATCCTTTACAGACAAGCAAATGCTTAGAGATTTTGTCACCACCAGGCCTGCCCTACAAGAGATCCTGAAGGAAGCACTAAACGTGGAAAGGAACAACCGGTACCAGCCATTGCAAAAACATGCCAAAATGTAAAGACCATCGAGGCTAGGAAGAAACTGCATCAACTAACGAGCAAAATAACCAGCTAATATCACAATGACAGGATCAAGTTCACACACAACAATATTAACCTTAAATGTAAATGGACTAAATGCTCCAATTAAGAGACACAGACTGGCAAACTGGATAAAGAGCAAGACACATCAGTTTGCTGTATTCAGGAGACCCATCTCACATGCAGAGACACACAAAGGCTCAAAATAAAGGGATGGAGGAAGATCTACCAAGCAAATGGAAAAAAAAAAAAAAAAGGAGGGATTGCAATCCTAGTCTCTGATAAAACAGACTTTAAACCATCAAAGATCAAAAGAGACAAAGAAGGCCATTACAAAATGGTAAAGGGATCAATTCAACAGGAAGAGCTAACTATCCTAAATATATATGCACCCAATACAGGAGCACCCAGATTCATAAAGCAAATCCTTAGAGATTTACAAAGAGACTTAGACTCCCATACAATAATAATCGGAGACTTCAACACCCCACTGTCAACATTAGACAGATCAACGAGACAGAAAGTTAACAAGGATATCCAGGAATTGAACTTAACTCTGCACCAAGCGGACCTAATAGACATCTACAGAACTCTCCACCCCAAATCAACAGAGTATACATTCTTCTCAGCACCACATCGCACTTACTCCAAAATGGACCACATAACTGGAAGTAAAGCACTCCTCAGCAAATGTAAAAGAACAGAAATTATAACAAACTGTCTCTCAGACCACAGTGCAATCAAACTAGAACTCAGGACTAAGATAATCAAAACCACTCAACTACATGGAAACTGAACGACCTGCTCCTGAATGACTACTGGGTCCATAATGAAATGAAGGCAGAAATAAAGATGTTCTTTGAAACCAATGAGAACAAAGATACAATATACCAGAATCTCTGGGACACATTTAAAGCAGTGTATAGAGGGAAATGTATAGCACTAAATGCCCACAAGAGAAAGCTGGAAAGACCTAAAATTGACACTCTAACATCACAATTAAAAGAACTAGAGAAGCAACAGCAAACACATTCAAAAACAAGCAGAAGGCAAGAAATAACTAAGATTAGAGCAGAACTGAAAGAGATAGACAACACAAAAAGCCCTCCAAAAAATCAATGAATCCGGGAGCTGGTTTTTTGAAAAGATCAACAAAATTGATAGACTGCTAGCAAGACTAATAAAGAAGAAAAGAGAGAAGAATCAAATAGACGCAATAAAAAATGATAAAGGGGATATCACCACCGACCCCACAGAAATACAAACTACCATCAGAGAATACTATAAACACCTCTATGCAAATAAACTAGAAAATGTAGAAGAAATGGATAATTTCCTGGACACTTACACTCTCCCAAGACTAAACCAGGAAGAAGTGGAATCCCTGAATAGACCAATAGCAGGCTCTGAAATTGAGGCAATAATTAGTAGCCTACCAACCAAAAAACGTCCAGGACCAGACGGATTCACAGCCAAATTCTACCAGAGGTACAAGGAGGAGCTGGTACCATTCCTTCTGAAACTATTCCAATCAATAGAAAAAGAGGGATTCCTCCCTAACTCAATTTACGAGGCCAACATCATCCTGATACCAAAGGCTGACAGAGATACAAAAAAAAAAAGAGAGAATTTTAGACCAATATCCCTGATGAACATCGACGCAAAAATCCTCAATAAAATACTGGCAAACCAAATCCAGCAGCACATCAAAAAGCTTATCCACCATGATCAAGTGGGCTTCATACCTGAGATGCAAGGCTGGTTCAACATACACATATCAATAAACGTAATCCAGCATATAAACAGAACCAAAGACGAAAACCACATGATTATCTCAATAGATGCAGAAAAGGCCTTTGACAAAATTCAACAGCATTTCATGCTAAAAACTCTCAATAAATTCGGTATTGATGGAACGTATCTCAAAATAATAAGAGCTATTTATGACAAACCCACAGCCAATATCATACTGAATGGGCAAAAACTGGAAGCATTCCCTTTGAAAACTGGCACAAGACAGGGATGCCCTCTCTCACCACTCCTATTCAACATAGTGTTGGAAGTTCTGGCTAGGGCAATCAGGCAAGAGAAAGAAATCAAGGGTATTCAGTTAGGAAAAGAAGAAGTCAAATTGTCCCTGTTTGCAGATGACACGATTGTATATTTAGAAACCCCATAAAAGAGTACACAAACAAATGGAAGACCACACCATGCTCATGGATAGGAAGAATCAATATTGTGAAAATGGCCATACTGCCCAAGGTAATTTATAGATTCAATGCCGTCCCCATCAAGCTACCAACGACTTTCTTCACAGAATTGGAAAAAACTGTTTTAAAGTTCATATGGAACCAAAAAAGAGGCCGCATTGCCAAGACAATCATAAGCCAAAACAACAAAGCTGGAGGCATCACGCTACCTGACTTCAAACTATACTACAAGGCTACAGTAACCAAAACAGCATGGGACTGGTACCAAAACAGAGATATAGACCCATGGAACAGAACAGAGTCCTCAGAAATAATACCACACATCTACAGCCATCTGATCTTTGACAAATCTGACAAAAACAAGAAATGGGGAAAGGATTCCCTATTTAATAAATGGTGCTGGGAAAATTGGCTAGTCATAAGTAGAAAGCTGAAACTGGATCCTTTCCTTACTCCTCATATGAAAATTAATTCAAGATGGATTAGAGACTTAAATGTTAGACCTAATACCATAAAAACCCTAGAAGAAAACCTAACCATTCAGGACATAGGCATGGGCAAGGACTTCATGTCTAAAACACCAAAAGCAACGGCAACAAAAGCAAAAATTGACAAATGGGATCTAATCAAACTAAAGAGCTTCTGCACAGCAAAAGAAACTACCATCAGAGTGAAGAGGCACCCTACAGAATGGGAGAAAATGTTTGCAACCTACGCATCTGACAAAGAGCTAATATCCAGAACCTACAAAGAACTCAAACAAATTTACAAGAAAAAAACAAACAACCCCATCAAAAAGTGGGCAAAGGATATGAACAGACATTTCTCAAAAGAAGACATGCATACAGCCAACAGACACATGAAAAAATGCTCGTCATCACTGGCCTCAGAGAAATGCAAATCAAAACCACAATGAGGTACCATCTCACACCAGTTAGAATGGCAATCATTAAAAAGTTAGGAAACAACAGGTGCTGGAGAGGATGTGGAGAAATAGGAACACTTTTACACTGTTGCTGGGATTGTGAACTAGTTCAACCACTGTGGAAAACAGTATGGCGATTCCTCAAGGATCTAGAACTAGAAATACCATTTGACCCAGCCATCCCATTACTGGCGATACACCCAAAGGATTATAAATCATGCTGCTATAAAGACACATGCACACGTATGTTTACTGCGGCACTATTCACAATAGCAAAGACTTGGAATCAACCCAAATGTCCATCAGTGACAGACTGGATTATGAAAATGTGGCACATATACACCATGGAATACTATGCAGCCATAAAAAAGGATGAGTTTGTGTCCTTTGTAGGGACATGGATGCAGCTGGAAACCATCATTCTCAGCAAACTATCGCAAGAACGGAAAACCAAACACCGCATGTTCTCACTCATAGGTGGGAATTGAACAATGAGATCACTTGGACTCGGGAAGGGGAACATCACACACCGGGGCTTATTATGGGGAGGGGGGAGGGGGGAGCGATGGCATTGGGAGTTATACCAGATGTAAATGACGAGTTGATGGGTGCTGATGAGTTGATGCGTGCAGAACACCAACATGGCACAAGTATACATATGTAACAAACCTGCATGTTGTGCACATGTACCCTAGAACTTAAAGTATAACAAAAAAAAAAAAGAAGAAGAAATTACTCTGTGACATAAATGCTGTCTCTAAAAGTATTAAAACGTCACCCAAATATGGGTCATCAGCCTTCCTTGTGGGGACTATGCTGATCATGAGAAAACAAGGTTGGCATCTCTGTCTGAATGGGGACTCAGCCATAAATGGTTAAGTTAAAGCAATGGTTTGGAAACTTCATGACAATGCTCCTTCTGTTCTTCATTACTGCAATTAGATAAAATTAAATTAGCCAAATCTCTCCACCAAGCAAACAGAACACAAATCTTCCACTGAAAGCAGGTGATAATTTTCCAAGATTGCTATGGATGAGAACTTTGTTTTCTCCCTTTCTGATTATTTATAAAAGAATGTAAGTGAGTTATAGAAAATAACTGAAATATGTTGAAAAATAGACAATAAAAATTACAAATAAGTCTACTGTCCAGAAAACTTCAGTTAACATTTTGGTATACCTTCCATCTTTCTTTTACTCATAAATGCATTTTGATCTAGTTAAGGTTACTATATATATAGCTATATATTCTGCTTTTATCCCACTTAAAGTTATATTTGAAACATTTTGCATGCCAGTAAAACTTCTTCATATCATTATCGTAACAACTGCCTTAATTTACCATAATTTATTATTCAACCAATCCCTCTGTCTAGACACTATAAAGTTATGAAAATTTCCTTTAGAAAGATCAATCAACTTCCTAACTGCCAGTGTCTTCGGGGACTGTAAACCAATTTTTAAAATTTCTTAAGCAAACACAGAATTAGGAAAGAGACCTGGTCTCCGACTCCACCCTCTCTCAATCAGATAATGTGTGCATTACATGATACAAGTGGTTTTGTATTTCTGAAGTTCTAGATTATTCATATTATAGCTTCTTTCTAAAAGTACAGACTTAGTTTAATCTCTTCAGATGATGGAACAGCTGTATGAGTATTAATGCTTGGTTGGAGTGTTTAGGGTGACACTTACCCACAGCCTCCTCCCTTTGTGCTAAGCATGAGCAAACAACATTATTATATGGCAAGTGGCAGCAATATTTACCCAGCAACTTCAAGTCCCTGGAGCACTGTGGAGCAATGCACCACAGTGACGGCAGTGCGTGGGGGACCCCCTCCTCTCCATACTCAGCTCACAAGAATCTTGGGAAGCATCTCTGTGAAGGATTTAGCTTCTCCAATCCTCTAAAATAATGAGGGTTTACAGAAAGTTATTGTTGCTTTTGTTGTTGCTTTAGATCTTTGTCAGATAAGCCATTCTGTCTTCATTGCCTGGCCATCCTTCTTTTCAAGAACTCTTAGAGGGAGGGGTTGGGTACTAGATGCAAAAATAAATGCCACTTTTTTTCTGATTGAATTGGTAAAAAAAAAAAAATGCTGTCAAGACATCTATATGAAAAATAATATCATTCTTCTAAATTATATCCTAATAACCAACAAATGTGAAATTTGAAGTAATGTTGACTTTCTCAATATCCCCTTGAAAATTAAAACAAATTTTTTCCCCACATTTAGAAAGTAGCATATATTCTTTTAAAGACAACTTGAAAGACAAATATTTTTTAAAAATTAAAATATCCTAAAGCCTCACAAACAAGACATGCACTATAACGCGTTGGTGAAAACACCTATGGGCTTTTATCTATGAATGGTTTTCCCTCACATAACTGAGATCAGATCGCATTTAAAAACTGTATTTTACTTACTTTGCTTATTTCTAGTATCGTTTAAAATTTCTGGTGAGTATTGTGAATGGCTTCACTCCCATTTCTTTCTTTTTCAAGAGACAGGGTCTTGCTATGTTGCCTAGGCTGGAGTGCAGTAGCTCTTCACAGGTGCGATCACGGTGCACTACAGCCTCAAAGTCCAAGGCTCAAATGATCCTCAACCTCCTGAGTAGCTGGGGCCATGGTCACAAGCCACCACATCTGGCTTTCCCAATTCCTTTCAAATGCTCTGAAATACTTGGTCATTTAGAAAAATATTCCTATGTTCTATCTGTGTCTTTTTAAAATATGCATTTCATATTTCTTCCTCTAAATCCCAAATTTCTGTCTTGACCCATGGTTTCTTTTCCTGATTCCAGACCCACAGGGTCCAAGTCACTGCTGGACTCTCCACTTTGATACACTATTGGCCATTAAATGCAAAATGTAACAGGTCAAAATGAAGCTCACCACTTTCTTTCTCACCACCATTTCCTCCTGACTTCATCTTCTACCACTGATGTCCCCATTTCCCCACTCATCAGAACTGCCTCTCTTGCTTCCCTCTCTTTGCTCCCCACATCCTACTTACAACCTTACAGACTCTGCTTCACGATGTTTTATGCACCTTTCTCTCCCAACTATGGTTGGCAGATTTAGCAAATAAAAATACAAGATACCCAGTTAAAATAGAATTTCAAATAAATGAATAATTTCACTCATAAGCATATCCCATGAAACATCTGGATAAAATTTATACTAGAAACTATGTATTGTTTACATGAAATTCAAATTAAACTGGGCATGTGGTATTGTATTTGGCAGCCCTACTCCTGTCTCCATTTTTACTGCCTGCATCTTAACACTCCTTACTTGTGCTATAAGCCATAGTTACCTAACAGCCTCCTGGTCTCTCTGTTCAATCCATAATCTTTACAAATCACAGCTGTAATAGTGCCATGCTTTACTCACCACCTTCAGTGGTTTCCACTGCTGAGTTCCTCATGCTGACCTTTAAACTCATCTCATAGACTAGCCCTGATATGCCTCCCCAGCCCCATATCCCACTGCTGCCCCGTAGGGCTCGCAGCTACAGCTCAAGTAACTGTCTTGTGGTTATGAAACACCCCCAACACTTTCCTTCCCTAGGCCTCAGCTCACATCTTTTCCATTTAGAATGCCCTACCTCACCTGTCCAAACCTTGACTCCATCCTCATAAAGCTGCTACTCTAGGCCTCTTATACAGATCACTGGGAAGTTGATCCTTCCATGTAGTATGTCAAAAAAGTGGAGAATTGATCATTTCATGTGGTTTAGGTTAATGTAATAAAAGGTCTCCTATCCAGTGCATCCCAGCCTTAGTTGCTTCCCCACGTTCATCATCTCATCCCGTTCCACCAAAAACATCAAGCAATAACTGCCTAAAGCAATGTTTCTCAAAGCGCAGTCCTCCAACCACATGCATGGAATCACCTCTGGGGCTAGGGCTATAGATTCAGAACCTGTGGGGAACAAATGGGGCTTGGCATGATGAACAAGTTTCCCAGCTGAGTTTTGTGTTCACTATAGTTGAAAACCACTGGCCTCATGGAAAGGCTGCTCAGTCTGCTTTGCTCACGTTAGTACTTGAACATGCCACATGCATTTCCATGTATTCTTTAATACCTCTGGAGGCCCGTGCTGTACTTTCTACTTTCAGACTCAGACTGCAAAACTCCTACTTGTCCTTCTAAGCCCAATTCAACTTCTACCTCCTGTATGAGCATTTCCCTGCTCACTGCAAGAAGTCTATAGAAAAGGGTACCCACGTTACTTATTGCCACTAGCCATGCATTTGTCTCATCCCATGTAATGGAACATTCCTCCAAGACAAGATTTTTCTCTGTACCCCCAAAGAGATTAAGACCATGTTATGCTCTGGTGATTGCTAAATAAATAGATGCTGCAGTAATATCCAAATAAGGTCAATGAACCCAAGGAAGTTAACTAAGCAAAAATGAGAGTACCTTCCAAATTAGGAACTGTGACAAGGAGGTGTCCTTCTAAAAATAAATAAGTAAATAAAATAAAGAAGATTTCATCCATGAACAAGCATTTATGCCTTTATGTACATATAAGTCCTAACTCAATAGTGACAGGACTGCAAGTAAGATCTGTGCCACATGAACCAGGGCCTGCTCATCAATCTTCCCCATAGCTCTTCCCATTTCTTGGCAGACTTTGGCCCATCCACAAATCAAGAAGAGAGTTTCCCGTAGTCGAAAGCCATACCTAGACCTGTTCCAAAAAGACACTGCAAACTGAACAAAATAGACCCATCTTCTTTCCTCCTTCACTTCCTCCTCCTCTGGCCCTGTTGACTTCTCCAGTCACTTCCGGAAACTATTCCCTGTCCTCACCTCCCACATCCCAGAGGTTCTCCCTCCCCTGATATCTGTAGATTCTGGCTCTCCTTCTACTTCCTTATTCAGGGGTTCACCATTTTTCCTGAGCCTCTCTGCTAGTCTCCATGCCTCTGTATTTGTGGAACCCAAATCTTCCTGTCAACCCCCTTTCTAAAACTCTCTCTGGGTCCTTATCCCCATAAGATAAAGTCTTACTCTGGACTGTGGGGCTCCTCACAGCCTAACCTCTGCCTTCCTTTCAATTGCATTCTATTCAGAAAATAGCCTCTGGTGCTTTCCATGTGCTAGGTGCCAGAGATATGAAATCAAAGAGTCTGGGGCTCACAGGAGAGTGGGGAGTAAACATGCAATTGATGCAGTGTGACAGGCTCAGTAGAAACACAGGAGGCCTTTGAAGACTCTTAACCAGCTAGTGGCAACTCCTGCAAGAAGTTATAGCAGAACCAAGACTAGAGTTAAATCTCTAGCTTCAGGACTCTTTTTACTGCTTGATGCAGCCTGACCAAAATACTTCTGTTTGCCCCAAGGAAAAAAAAAAAAAAATCCACAAAATGGAAAAACACAAGATGATCCATAAAGAAAATACAAATTGAGTATTAAAATGCAAAACCCATAAACATTACTAAGGGGACACTAAATCGCAGTGAAAGGAGATCATATAAATACTGCACTTATAAGATGGAAATGCAGGGAGATACTTAACACACTTATGCACAGCCCAGATGCTAGTCCATGACTCATCTATGTTGCTGAGTCACACGGTAACACAGAACACCAAGATAACTACTTACATGCAGATGCTACTAGTACTACTTGGATAGGGGAAAAATGGTATCTCTACCTTTTAATATTGATATCTATAAAAAATTAAATTACTTTTTAAAATCTAATAAATAAAATGCACATGTGAAAATCTCAAATTTATTTCAAGGAGCCAAGAAACTAGATTTGAGAAGCCATTAAATGATTTCTAAGGGAATTCCAAAAAGATATAAGGATTTCATGCAAAATTAAGGCAGAGAGAAGAGTAAAGGGACAGGAGATCATAAGAGATTTCTGATATGTTCTCTGTCCTCAGAGAATATCATCTAGATTTGTGGGACCACGTTTTAAACTGCAGACTGTGATCAGGTCAGGAAAACAATTTAGTGGGTCATGATGGTCATTTTTTTAATGAAAGAGAACATTATCTAATAGAAAATACCAGGTTGCAACTCACATAGCAAGAGAAGTATCAAATTCTGCGTATAACTGTGTGTGCACTTGTATATGTATTCATTTGCAATGTAATATACATTTCATATGGCAGGTTCCAGTCACAGAAGTTTGAAAAACACTCTTCTTTAAAAGACTTTCCTTAGAAGGGCTTTATTTTTAATACAAACTAAACACACTTAGTCATGAGTACTGGCCCTTTTCTTTGTTCTTGGCATCTGTGCTAAAATTAAACAGAGAATGTGAGTGGAATATTAGAAATGGAAGGAGGGGGCAAATTAGCAGAATGTAAATGAGTGAATTGATAATAACAGGACAAAGAGCAAGACAGCGAGATGGATGAGCTCTGACGTTTTTTTCTAAAACCTCTTGCTTGTGATAATTAAGGATTACTTGGATATTTTCTGTCCTCTTTACAGCACTGGATATACAGTAGCTGCTCAATAATTGCTCATGCAGTGATCCTCTAGAATATCTGCATTCTCTCTATGTCAATGCTAATCATGCAGAGTAATGGCTGTCTTTCCACTGTCAGCCCCCTCCACTTGTAGGAGGCTGGACTAATGTTTGCTCTACTGCTATATCCCCACCCCTATGACAGTACCTGGCGGATAGCAGGTGTTCAATGCATTTTGGTTGAATTGTATTGAAGGGCATCAACAGACAATATAGTTATAATGCCCATTTGATGCTTAACCCCCTTGCAAGAAAAAACTGATTTCAGTCCATTGACCAAAGATATGCTAATTATAGAAAAACAACAAGAACAAAACTCTAAATTTAAGTTTCCAGGGAGCCAACAGCTTAGAGTCACTTATGCCTCTTTGTCCAGAGCTCAGGTTGACTCGAAGGACTTGTCTCGACCTTTTAGAGAATAAGAGCCCCCTGAAATCTGATAAGTTATTTAGAATATTGAGTTTGGACCTACTTTTCAGACCCAGTCTGGCTCCTAGAGACAAAGTGGAGAAGCTTTTTCTAGTGTAGACAGTTTGAAGGCAACAACCACTTTGAATCCAAAGCTGCTGAGCTATTTCAGAGATCCTGTCCACATTGCTAACTAGAGCAGGCAGAATGCCCGGGAAGGCCCAAAGTAGAGGGCTAGATTTAGAGACGCAGTCAACAAGGTCAAGTAATTCAACAATAAATCAAGCCCTGGTTTCTTCCTCACAAGAAGCCCAGGATGAAAGGAAATGAGAAGGGGGTAGGAAGCTGTTTGTCTCCCCCACCCCTCTTTAGCTCCGTCATGCCTCTATGCATAAGTCTAGGTGTTCAAACCAACTCCTAGAAATGTAGCTGTGTGTGGTGAGTCACGAAGGATGCCCTGAGCATGGAAAGGCATATGGTCAGTTATCAGTGGGAAGATGAGTGAAAGATGCCCTTATCAAAGGGTTAAGTCAAAGGTCAAACTTAAAGTATTGCTTGCTAGTTAACAGGTGCTCATCTCAGCCAGGCAAACATAAAAGCATGGCTATGACCACCAGTGGAAATTCCTCTTTATCGTGCATGCTAGAACTTAAAGTATAATAAATAAATAAATAAATAAAAGAAATTCCTCTTTATCAAGGAAACTGATGAGTATTAAAGGTAGAGAAAAATGCTCCTTCATATCAGACATACTAAAGCAATGGTTTTTACCTTCATGAGTCCTATGTATACACAGTTGAATCTCGCTTCTCTGTGAAAAGGGGGCAAGGAACAGAGTAACCCTGGTCTGCAGAGTTCAATGGATACCATGGAATCTAGAACACTTATTTTGGCAAACAGTTTCAGCCTCCATTCCCCACCCAATTTCTTTTTGCTTGTTTTTTGTTGTTGTTGTTGTTTGTTTGTTGAGACAAGGTCCCCTTCTGTCACTCAGGCCTCAGGCCAGAGTGCAGCAATGTGATCATGTCTCACTGTAACCTTTGCTTCTGATCCTCCCACCTAAGAGCTCCTAAGTAGTTGGGACCACAAGTGTATACCACCATGCCCATCTAATTTTTGTATTTTTTGTGGACACAGGGTTTTGCCATGTTGCCCAGGCTGGTCTTAAATTCCTGGACCCAAGAGATCCATCCGTCTCAGACTCCCAAAGTGCTGGGATGACAGGCATGAGCCACTGCATCCGACCACCCCACCCAATTTCTATCCCACACTCCCTCTGACCATCTGCCAATGTATGCTGAAGGAACATAAATCATCCTTAGGTTAACCTAAGCCAAATGTAATCAAGAGAGCCACTTGGCTTAGGGCCAAAAAAACAAGAAGGAAGCTACATATTGTGTGCTCCAAAGTCAAGCGGGAACAAAGTTGGGGCTTTTCTTTTTCTTTCTTTCTTTCTTTTTTAAAATAACACTATCTAATGTCTCTCTGTAGTTTGAATCTCAATTCTAACTTCAGCATAACTTAATCTCCTCCGGCCTCAGTTTTCTAATAAATCATTTGTAAAAGATAAAACACGTTTACAATCTCTACCAGTACCTGGCAACTTAATGGGCCAGCATACTACATTAATTATCATCAGAGGCTGGGCGTGGTGGCTCATGCCTGTAATTTCAGCACTTTGGGAGCCCAAGGCGGGCAGATCACAAGGTTAGGAAATGGAGACCATCCTGGCTAACACGGTGAAACTCCATCTCTACTAAAATCAAAACAAAACAAAACAAAACAAAAACAAAACAAAAAAAATTAGCTGGGCATGGTGGCGGGTGCCTGTAGTCCCAGCTACTTGGGAGGCTGAGGCAGGAGAATGGCATGAACCCATGAGGCAGAGCTTGCAGTGAGCCGAGATCGCACCACCGCACTCGAGCCTGGGCAACAGAGCCAAGATTCCCACTCAAAAAAAAAAAAAAAAATTATCATCAGAATTGCAGTATTACATTTTGTAATCCATTTTGGATTGAAGCAGAGGTTCTGGAGTCAGAGGGACTCTGGAATGCTGGTTTCATGGACTTCATCAGCCATGAGGAAATTTCCTTAACCTCTTTGAACATTAATTGTCTCATCTACAAAATGGGGATAATAAAACCATTTCATAGGGTTACTGTAAGGGTGAAATGCGTATCTGTGTGTCAAATGCTGTGTGTCAAATGGCACGGAATAGATGACCATAAATGATAGCTATTATTATGATGATGGCTTGCCCCCTTAGAGATATGCCACCAATAAAGAGCTGTTCTCTGGCTAGCTCAGAAAACCAGACACATTTCCTAAAAGCTACTGATGCTCAATGTCCTGATTACCAACACGTTCCCCCGCGTCCCTGCTCCTCCTCCCACATTCTCTATTGCTGTGGATGGTGTACCAGCTTCCCTGTTATCCATGTGAGAAAACCTATAGTCCTCGTTGACTCCTCCTTCCCCGCCATAGCAAATCTGTCATTGGGTTCTTGATTCTACTTCTTGAATATCTCAACTCCATCTGTTTCTCTCCATCTGCTTGCCACAGTATTAGTTCAGGCCACCATCAACTTGCCTCTAGATAACATGCCTCCCACCTGGTCTCCTTACCCCAGCCTTCCCCATTCAATCCACTCCCCAAGCTGCAACTACTGTCATCTTTCTAAAGTACAAATCTCATCATGCCTCTCCCCTGCTTTCAGCTCTTCATTGGCTCCCCCAAATAATCCCAGTCACCTAATGTGGCTTCCAGAGTCTGCCACGATCTGACTAGTGCTTCACTCCCTCCCTAGTCTGACATCTTACCATGTCCCCTCTTGTGCTCCAGCCACACTAAATAATTTGTAGTTCCCCAAGTGAGTCATGAATTTCTCCCTCTGAAAGGATGTGACACATTTAGGATACGTCATCCCTTCTCTTCTCCATGCTAACTCATTCTCAATTTTTAAGTTTTAGCATAGGTACAGGAAGACTTCCCACTTGAATACTGGGTTAGATGTGCCTCCCATTGTACTGTGAATGTCTGTTTATTTGTTCGTCTCCTACACTAGACTGGGAGCCCCTTGAGGATAAAACCCATTTTTCTTATTGAAATACTCCAGACATCAAACAGCGACTGGCTTTGTGCCAAACAGGCTCTCGCTGTTTGTTTGTTGGATAGATAAGTGAATATTAGCAATTGGCCCTGCCTTATGAAGCAATCTCTACCTGAAGGCAGCAGTGGCATTGAGCTGCCCAGTAGCTAAGCCAACCCCAGGTACCTTTGCTCATCCAGCAAAGCCAACACCTACCTAGGATGGCCACCACCTCATCATCTTGGATCACCTCCAGGGAGCCAGAAACCACAAAGCAGAGGCTGTCAACGCTCTCTCCTGCATGGTAGATGAGATCCCCTGGGGCACAATGCACCGTCTGGAACTCCATGGCCAGTGCCCGGAGGCAGCCATCACTGGCCAGCCGGAAGGCTGGGTGCTCCTTGAAAACCTTGCGGTTCAGGTGCACGCAGATGTCAGCTCTCATGTCCTTGGGGCAGATCTGCAGGACCTAGCCAGGCACAGAAAAAAACAGTGTGAGGGTCCTCACTGTGGCCTTCAGCACTTCAGGGGGAGGAGCAACATCCACTACACCAGACTACACTCTTCTAACCAAAGTTCCTGCCCTTATGGAGCTTATATTCTTATAGATGAGACAGATAGTTTCTAAAAAAAATCTGTGCTGAATGTTCAGGACAGGGGTCTGAGAGTCAGCACTGGGAGTAAGTAGGACTCCTGCAGACTAGTGGTCAGAGAAGACTTCTCTGGGAAGGTGACTTTTTTTTTTTTTTTTTTTTTTGAGACAGAGTCTCACTCTGTCTTCCAGGCTGGAGGGCAGTGGCAGCATAGCTCAACCGCGAGCTCCGCCTCCCAGGTTCACGCCATTCTCCTGCCTCAGCCTTCCGAGTAGCTGGGACCACGGGTGCCTGCCACCACGCCCAGCTAATTTTTTGTACTTTTAGTAGAGACGGGGTTTCATCGTGTTAGCCAGGATGGTCTCGATCTCCTGACCTTGCGATCCACCCGCCTCAGCCTCCCAAAGTGCTGGGATTACAAGCTTGAGCCACCGCACCCGGCCCGGAAGGTAACAAGCTGACTCCTGCATAAGGGCCAGAGTGAGCCATGTGAAGAAAAACATCCCAGCAAGATAGCAAACACAAAGACCCTAAGAGAGCCTGAGCAATGGCCAAAAGGAGTGAGAGCAAAGGGGCAGGAGATGAGGATCAAAGACAACACGAAGTACAAGAGACTTTCAGGTGTAATAAGCCTTGGGTTTTACTCTGAGTATGACAGAAAATACTGGAGGATTTTTGAGCAGGAGAATGTCATGACCTGACTTACATCTGAAGAAGATCATTGAAGCTACAGAGTGATGTTAGAGAGTGCTGACTATAGGGTATCAAGAGTCTAGTCAAGGAATCTAGTTAGGTCCCTCCTGCAGCTGTCCAGGTGAGAGGTGAGGGAAGCTTTGACTGGGATGCTGGCAGGAGAGCCAGGGAGGAGCAGTTAAATTTAGAAAAGATTTTTAATGTAGCAAGGATATGATTTGCTGATGGACTGAATATAGGGTGTTATTTAAAGACAGATATAAAGTAACATTTACTAAGCACTTACTGAGTGGCAGGCGTTGCTAAGCACTTTAGAGTCATTCATTCATTTAATACTTATCACACACATTATGGTATGCCAGGCATCATCCTAGGCTCTGAGGATGAAGCAGTAAAAAAATAAAAATAAAAAAAGACAAAACTCCCTGCCCTCATATAAGTTACCATCTAATGGGAGGAGACAAATAATAAGCAAAATAAATAAAATTTAGTGGTATGTGCTTAAGGAAAACAATAAAAAAAGGAAAGAAGGATAGGCAAAGTTGAATAGGGTTATGATTTTACATTTTAAACTGTTACGTGCATTTGCTAATTTAATCCTCCCATAAACTGTATAAGTGTTATTATTATATCATTTTACGATGAGAAAACTGAGGCACAAGGAAGATAAATAACTTGCCCAAAATTGCCAGGAAATGGCACACCTGGGGTTTCAAACTAGATAGCTTGACATCAGAGCCTGGTTTAGATCCCAACCAATTCCTATACTAGGCAGTTGCCCCCCAAAAAAGGCTTGTAATTTTATTATCAACATCTCGGCAGCATCTTGGAATTCAAGCAAAATGAAAACTGGAGGAGGCTATGCAGGTCTCATCTTCTGAAAAAATTAAAAATTTACAGGTTTTTCTAGAGGGAGAAATATTTCTCTGGACTAAATGTTTGCAATAAAACATTGCATGGCCCCTTACATAGCAAGCATTAAGTATGGACACCTTCAAGCAAACTTTTCCAGAGAAATCAGAAGTGTTTCTAAAATAATCCATTCTCCCATCCTAGCTTATAAGCAAAGCTAGGGGCATAAAATCAAATATGTTCAGTGATGACGTTTTCCTTGAGGTTCTGGGTACTTTCCCACCCCTGCTTCTCTGCCTTAGCACAAGCCATTTGCTACTGTATCTGCTGCTCATCCCCAAAGTTGGAAGACTTTCAGCCTCCTTCAAAGTCCAGCTCAAACCTCACCTCACCCCCGATGGCTTCACTTACATCCCCACCCCCTCAGGTGCCCCTGTGCTCTCCTTGGAGGTACAGCAGTGGAAAGAGGTCAAAGAGTTGAAATCCCAGCTCCTTCCCCTCCAGGTGACACTTTCCTTTCTCCTATCAAATGCAGACTGTTAACACTGACTTGTGAGATTAAATGAAATTATATCTACCAGTACACAGCCTGGGACAAAGCCTGGCCCCAGTAGGGGATTCGGAAAGCACAGATGCCCTTGCCCTGTGTACCTCTGCATTCTTGATCTGGGATTGCAGGATGCCCAGCAAGTGAGCATGCCCTCTGGGAGTACAGACACAGGACAGACCAAGGCAGAGAGGAAAATTCAGAATACTAATGCTTGGGCGGAGCACTTGCTAAGGACTTACTTCTAAAAGGCTCATTCAAAACACGACTCCTGCAGAAATGCAGATTTAATTTAGTTCCTCTTCTCTCTGAGCAGATCACTAGATAATGGGGTGCACTCGCACGCCATGTCAAAACTGTGCCCAGTAGTCTGGAACCAAGACTTATTCTCCAGGTGAGTTCACCTTTAAATACACGGTTTCCCCTGGGCTAGACTTTACTCTTTCCCTGGAAGAGGCTGCTAGGGAATGAGGCCTTGGCATGGAGACAGTGTTTTATTCTGGGCACTGTTCCCAGAGCCAACGGAGAGTACAGTGTGAGCAGGTGAGGGAACCTGGAGGGGAGAAATTGCAAACTGTCACAGCCATCAGTCATTTCCATCATTCTTCCCATCTATTGGCTCCACACTGAGGTGGGTGGGGTGTCTGGAATTCCTTTCTCTGAGTGGAGTGGGGAGGTCTCAACTCTGAGACCCCAGAGCCACCCTCCCCGGCTCTGGCCACCTTTCATACTGCTAGGTTTTGAGAAGAGACCATCCTTACTCTTCCTTGAAGGTCTCAAAGGCTAAAGGGAGATGTCAATGTGGAATTTCCTCCAGGCTAGGCAGAACAGGAGTCCTAAGTAAGAGAAGAGGCATTAGAATCAGGTAGAACTGGATTCACGTCCCAGCCTCAGCACTCACTAGATGCATGAATGTGAGGCAATAGTTAGCTCCTCTCCCCATGTCTTCATTTTTTTGAAATTTCATATAGAATTCTTCTGAGGATTCCATGAGCTGTTGTGTGGAACATCCTGGTATAATGCCTGACACATACAAGTGTTCAATGCCTGTGAGCTCTCATTTTTGATGTTGTCATCATAGCAGCAGCAGCAGCAGCAGCAGCAATTTCAGGGAGGCTTTGAAGTCCAGAAGGTCATAGCCAAAAGGGCTTTAGAGGTCACCTAGTCTTAAAGATCATGTTTCCATGTGTATAGACATAAAAACAGACTTGGAGAGAGACAAGCGATGTGTTCAAAGTCACCAGCCAATAGCTGGTAAAACTGGGGTATCCCAGCACTACCACCCACATGCCCTGGCTCCCTGGTTATCACTGACCGTTCTGACTTAGATTGGAGGGGAGGGGCAGATGTGGAAAGGTACAGGACGACAGGACTGGTTCTCTCCCCAGCAGCTGCCTGCCACAAGCTCCTGCCCAGAGGAGCAGCCAGCCCGGGACAGACTGGGCTCCAGAGTGAGCTGGGTCCACGGCTATTCCCTCTTCCATCTGGACCAGGAGCTGGGGTAAATCCCAAAGCCCTTCAGGAAAGTGAGGGCAGATCTGCAGGACAGATCTGCAGGGAGAGTAAGAGACAGCAAATGCTGACGGTGCTGTCTCCCATGGGCAGCCACCCAGCCAGCCCTACAGCAAGAGGGGGGAAGGGCTTCTTTCCAGACAACCAGACTTACAAAGGCATCCTGGTGCCTGGGAAAAGGAGCCCTAGGGCAGAGAGATCAAAGTTCCTTTCTGCTCCATCAGCTGCCAGGAACCCACAGAACCTACAGGCATTGTTGAGAGAACACAGCAGAAACAACAGGCGTAGTTGGGGCAGGTGGTTGGCAAAGGCAGCCACTAAGTTCAGCCCCAGCTGATGCCCTGCCCATCCAAGAAATTAGAATGACTCTGTTGGGACTCATCCTCCTTCTCTCTAGTACATGTTTTAAATTTTTTTAAGTAATAGTAGGAAAAGCACAAGCTTTGAAGTCAGACAAAATGGTGTTCAAATCCTGGCTTTGCCATTCTTTATTCTGTGACCAGGGGCAGTTAGCAAAATGAATCGGGCCTCTTGTGCTTACCCCCTTCAATAGGATAACAGGGTTGCTGTGGAGGCTAAATGAGACACTAGTGCAAGACCAGACATATAGAAGAAGCAAAACAAATATCTGTTCTTAATGCATGTTCAATAAATGGTAGCTGAGGTTGTAGTAGTGGTGTTATGGTTATCACGGCAAATAGTGAGCAAAACCAAAGTAATGTTCAAGTTGAGGATTAAATTCAGTTCAATTTTTCTTTTTAAACTGTCAACTCTCAACTGACAATTCTAATGAAGGAAGACTAGGAACATAAGTAGCTGATCCCAAAGCCAGCTGAATTTGGTTTGCAATGTGTCATTAGGTATTTTTGCAATCGTGTTATCTTTCTGTTTTCCTCATTCTAACAGTCGAAAGAATCAGTATGCCCTGAGTACTTACAGACTGGTGATAAAAAACAGACTTGATAAAGACTGAGAAGCAGAGAACGAATCTCATTGAGAATGGATTTAATCTCAATAGATCTGAGATTAAATCTTTTTTATAGAAAATATGCAAAGAAAATTCTTAAGTTAATAATAGGAAGTCCACTGTATGTTTTCTGTATTATTTCCAGTACCACCAAATTTTCATTACTCTATTGAAATGCATCTAGAATGATACAACCGTTAGAGAACAATAGGAATTTATCACCCTCTCCATTTTACAGGTGGGAAAACAAATAACCAGAGAGATGCCTAATTGATGTTCTGGTCAAGTCAATTGATGATGAAGGCACAAACTCTTGATCACTGTTTCCTGGACTTGTCTAGTGAATAGGGTTGCCTGGGCACTTGTTAAAAATTCATGGCACATGTACACCTGTGTAACAAACCTGCACGTTCTGCACATGTACTCTAGAACTTAAAGTATAATTAAAAAAAAAAAAAAGAGTAACTCCTTAAAAAAAATGCTCTCTCACTTCCCCTAAGTTCTCATTCCATAGATCCAGTGAAGGCTGGGATAGTTTTTAAGGGCACTTATTAAAAATGTTCCCTCACCTCCCCCAACTTCTCATTCCACAGATCTGGGATGGGGGCTGGGATTGTTTTTAATGATGACATCATGGGATTCTTTCTTTGAGACAGTCTTGCTCTGTTGCCCAGGCTAGAGTGCAGTGGCATTATCTTGGCTCACTGCAGCCTCTGCCTCCTGGGTTCAAGCAATTCTCCTGCCTCAGCCTCCTGAATAGTTGGAACTACAGGCACATGCCATCATGCCCAGTTAATTTTTTGTATTTTTAGTAGAGATGGGGTTTCCCCATGTTGCCAGGCTGGTCTCAAACTCCTGACCTCAAGTGATCCACCTGACTCGGCCTCCCAAAGTGCTGGGATTATAGGCATGAGCTGCTGCATCTGGCCTGACATCATGGGATTCTTATCAGGGTCAAGATGAGGGTGAGCTAAGTGAGGCAACAGCCTTGGGCACATAAAATTAAGGGAATGCCAAAAAAGTCAGTAATCAAGATAAATCATAGTTTAATGCTATTTTTTTTTAAATCAAGGTTAATGCAAAAAAATCCATGATGAACAAAATACCGAAAGTTTGAATGAAGACAAGATCAGTAACAGTGCTGTCCTATCTTCAAGTCTGGGTAAAAAGAAAATTGGCAATACTGATCTCCCTTCTCTAGTCATGGCCCTGATTCTTATCATCATCCAAGTTTGGGAAATTCTACCCTGGACAGTTAAACTTCCAGCTCCTCTCTTCTCCAGGAAATACACCCTGCTTTTCTAATTTCTTAAATAATGATTTTTGATTGTTGGTCTTGGAGTAAGGCTGATCTAGAAGTAAACAAAACCTCTGGAGGTAGGACCTGGAATCCCAAAGTACCCAAGTGAATTCTGAGCATAGCCAGGTCTGAGATCCGCTGTCCTAGGCAAGCCTCAACACCCCTAGGGAAAGCAAGAGACAAATGATTTCCCTGAGCTCCTCAGCCTCCTTACCTTCTCTGTGTCAATGCCTCTGGACATGGACCAAGTGGACACGATATAATCCATGACTCGCTCACTCAATCCTTTTGGCACCTGGTAGAGCTTCAGGAAGTCTCGAACACTGTTGAGCATCTCATGGTATCTGTTGGTGTTGGCATACATCTGTTGGAAAATGGTCGTCACATTTCCGAAGATGGTGGCATAGAGAAGTGCTAGAGGTGAGGAGGAGGAGCAGGAGAAGAAATAACACGTGAGTGGTCCCTAAGCCAGGGTTCCAGAATGCTCAGCTTGCTCAGAGTAGGCCATTGGCCAGAGCTGCCTCCCCCTCCCGCCTGCAGTGCAGACTGCCCTGACTATTCTCAGGAGACCCTCTCACCTGGAGCTTCTGGGGCATGGATGCAAAGAAAGAGCCTCCTAACACCAAGCTACTAGGATAAACCTGTGGGAGGCAGGGTTAGGGTGGATGGGAGCTGGCATGGCTGGGGACAGAACTAAGACACAGCAGTGGGGGCTAGGCAGTGGGTTGCGGGGGCGGGGGTGAGTTGTAGTGCTTCATTTTATACCTTCTGTCATAAAAAGTTTGAGCCATGCCTGAGGTCACTAGTCAAATGTGTGCCTATGTGCTCCATACCAGTCAAAATCCAAACCCATCGGTGAATGATCTTTATCAAGCTCTGCTATGTGCCAAGCGCTATGCTACCTGCCAAGGACGGGATGGTAAATAAACAGTCAGACCTGGTCCTCACGGAGCTAAAAACAGAGCAGGAATGACAGGCCTTAAATAAATAATCACAAATAAATAAATAATAGCAAGTCTGCAGAGGGCAGTGAAGGATGTTATATCCTTGTTTTGCACTTATTGTTAGTGCACCGATCTGCTTCACTGTGATGTGGCTCCTGGGGAAAAACATAGCTTTAATATGGTAAGAATAAAATCCAGTCCCCTTTGAGACATAACAAGTATGTACTATGTGCTACTACAGCTCCCCCTACATTTGCATTAGGAAGAAGGATCATTCTGTTATTACAAAATCCCACCTTCTACCTCTAACTTCCATTGCTCAATGCTGAGCTCAACAGCTACTGCTTCCAGGAAGTCTTCCTAAATACCTTCTGCCCTCCATCTGTCACCACAAGTGCGACCATGATTTACCAGGCATATTTCTACAGAACTCATATGACACCATTTTGCAATCATGTGCTTCTTTCTTTGCCTATTCCCTGACAGTGTGAGTTGCTTGAAGGCTGAACCCTTCTTTTCCTTGCCGTTCTATCTCTAGGATCTAACACTATACCAGTACTTTATAGGTATTTGTCAAATTTCACACATTTTTGCTCTGGCTTTTTAAAAGATGAGTTATTATTGATATATAATAAACTGTACATGCTTAAAGTATATAATTTGCTATGTTTTGACATATGTACACCAATAACACCATCACCACAATCAAAATAGTGAACATATCCATCACCGACAAAAGCTTTGTCATGCCTCTTTGTAATCCCTCCCTCCCATCCCCACCTGCTTTCCACCTACCATCCCCAAACAACCACTGATCTCTCTTCTGGCACCACAGATTAACCTTCATTTTCTAGAATTTTATAGAGATAGAATCGTACAGTATGTAATCTTTTTAACATCTTTATTAAGATATAATTCATACACCATAAAATGTATCCATTTAAACCACAAAATTCAACGGTCTTTAGTATATTTACAGAGTTGAGCAACTATCACCAAAATCTAAGTTTAGAATATATTCCTCCCAAAAGAAATCCCATACCCATTACCAATCATTCTCCATTTCCTCCCAAGTCTCTTGCCCTAGACAACTGCTAACCTACTTTCTATCTTTACTGATTTCCATATAAGTTAAAATCATACAACATGCGGCCTTCCATGACTAGCTTCTTTCACTTAACATAATGTTTTCCAGCTTCATCCCATGTTGCAGCATGTTTCAGTACTTCATTCCTTTTTAATCTGAACACCACTCTATTGTGTGGATATTACACATTTCATTTACCCATTCATCAGTTCATGGGCATTTGGGTTGTGTCTGCTTTTTGGCTATTATAAACATTCATGTGTAAGTTGTTGTTGTTGTTGTTGTTGTTTTTAGATTGAGTCTCACTCTGTCCCCCAGGCTGGAGTGCAGTGGCGCGATCTCAGCTCACTGCAAGCTCCACCTCCCGGGTTCACACCATTCTCCTGCCTCAGCCTCCCGAGTAGCTGGGACTACAGGCACCCGCCACCACGCCCAGCTAATTTTTTGTATTTTTTAGTAAAGACGGAGTCTCACCATGTTAGCCAGGATGGTCTCGATCTCCTGACCTTGTGATCCGCCCACCTCAGCCTCCCAAAGTGCTGGTATTACAGGCATGAGTCACCGCTCCAAGCTGGCTCGTGTGCAAGTTTTTATGTGAACATATTTTCAATTCTTTTGTTTCTATACCTAGGAGTGAAATTGCTGGGTCATATGGTTACTATGTTTCACATGTTGGAGAAATTGCAGAATTGATTCCGAAAGTAACTGCACCACTTTACATTCCTGCCAGCAGTATATAAGAGTTCCAGTGTCTCAATATCCTCCATTAACATTTGTTATTGTGTCTTTTTCTTTCTAATGAGTATGACTTGCCATCTCATTGTGGTTTTCATTTGCATTTCCATAACAGCCAATGATGTTAAGCTTCTTTTCACGTGCTTATTGGTCATTTATATATCTTCTTTGGAGAAACCAAATCTTTGCCCATTTTTCAATTGGTTTTTTAAATTGTTGAGTTGTAAGAATCTTTTATATAATCTGGATACAAATCCCTTCTTAGATAAACGATTTGCAAATACTTTCTTACATCACATGGGTTGTCTTTTCACTTTTTTGTGGTATTATTTACAGCACAAAAGTTTTTAGCTTTGATGTAGCTCATTGTATTTATATTTTTTTCTTTTTTACTCTTCTTTGACTGGTTTATTTGATTCAGCATATTTTGGGATTCATCCACATTATTGCATGTATTGTTTAATAATAGTTCATTTTTCTTTTTAAATAAGAAAAGCAAACATTTTACTTGAAATAATTAGAAATTTACAAGAAGCTTTGGGAGACTGAGGGAGGTGGATCACCTGAGGTCAGGAGTTCAAGACCAGCCTGGCCAACATGGTGAAACCTCATCTCTACTAAAAAATATATATATATATAAATTAGCTGGGCATGAGGGTGCACACCTGTAGTCCCAGTTATTTGGGAGGCTGAGGTAGGAGAATCGCTTGAACCCAGGAGGCAGAGGTTGCAGTGAGCCAAGATCACGCCACTGCACTCCAGCCTGGGTGACAAAACAAGACTCCGTTTCAAAAAAAAAAAAAAAAAAAATTACAAGAAGTTGCCAAGATGGTACAGAAAAATTCTGCGTACCCTTCACCCAGTTTCTCTCATCTTACATGACTACAGCACAATATCAAGAACAGACTGACATTGCTATAAAGTATATGTATACTTCTGTGTCATTTTATCATATGTGTAGATTCATGTAACCAGCACTACATTCAAAATACAGAATTCTTCCATCACCACAGAGATCTCCTTGTGCTTCTCCTTTATGGGCATGCTTCCCCCAGCAATCACAACTTTTTCTCCTTTATTATAATTATGTCATTTTAAGAATGTTATAAAAGACAGGCACAGTGGCTCATGCCTGTAATCCCAGCACTTTGGGAGGCCAAGGCAGGCAGATCACTTGAGGCCAGGAGTTTAAGACCAGCCTGGTCAACATGGCAAAGCCCTGTTGCTACTAAAAATACCAAAAAAAAAAAAAAAAGTTTAGCCAGGTATGGTGATACACACCTTGTAGTCCCAACTACTTGGGAGGCTAAGGCATAAGAATCACTTGAACCTGGGAGAGGTAGATGTTGCGTGAGCTGAGATTGTGCCACTACACTCCAGCTTGGGTGGGTAACGAAGCAACTCTGTCTCAAATAATAATAATAATGTTATAGAAATGGAATCACAAAGTATGTGACCCTTTGATATTGTCTTTTTTCACTCATCAAAATCATCCAAGTTGCTGCATGTATCAATAGTTCCTTCCTTGTATGGATGTACCACAACCATTTCTTCCAAATAATCTTATTCGGGGTTAGCTGACATACTATGGGAGGCAAAAAATAAGAGAGAAATGCATGGATCTAGAGATAAGGGAAGGACTGAGGACACAAATCCACCGAAAGAGAGTTGTAAACAAAGATCAAAGAGTTCTCTGGAAAAGTACCAGGGACTGATGTCAATCTGAACAAAAGGAGTCGGACAAAAAGCAGACACTAGCTCTTCTAAGCTCATAGATAGCCTCATAACAATGCAGTTGAAGGTTCTGCCTCCTCCATGCCAATAGTGCATGAAGTGTGGTCAGAACTAACCATCCTCCCAGGAGATGGGTTAGTTGTCTTTTTCCAGTCAGTCTGACTCTAACGGAACAAGCCTATGTGGGCAGTCCTGCTTCAGCTCTGTTTTCTGATTCACAATGAACCAGGGATCACAGGCAAAGAGTACATGTGCCTCTTTTAGAATGGCTGCCAGAAAATTAATTTAATCTTGAGCCTAAAACAATAGTTACACCAAATCGATATAGTAAGAATAACTCTCTTGTCCATGATCTGGGAGAACCAGGCAGCAGGTCAGACGTCAAGCAGGGATGTACAACCATCATTTACAGCTCAGGGCTGCTCTTGTTCTAGGTTGCTTCTGAGGCATTCTGGAAGGTTAGGGGTCCTCAGGAGGCCCTTGCTCAATTATGATTACTATTATGAAATATTATTACACTAAAGGTTGATAATTCTCCTCTTAATGCCCCTTCCTTAATTTATTTTCCTTTTTACAAAAAATAGCGACATGTTCTCACAATGATGCCCAGGCTGGTCTCAAACTCCTGGCCTCAAGCAGTCCTCCCACCTCAGCCTCTCAAAGTGCTGGAATTACAGGTGTGAGCTACCATGCCCAGCCCCTAATTTTATATGAAGGGGGATTACATGTTTTTCAAGCATGTAACATTTAAATTATATTGGTATCTTATATATAAAGCATTATACCTTAAATACTAAAAACCTAAGTGGGAGAGAAGACATGTAAGTCCAGTTGTCACCTGAATAGATACATGCGTGTGATGTGGAGAGGAAGGGAGAGATATTGTAATGCCACTGTCAGGAGGGTGAAAAAGCCAGCATGAACCTCCCAGTGCATAAGGTGTTATGGATGGCTCCAAATGTGGATTCTTTGAGTCTTTCCGTTTTGAGAAAGTAAGGAGACCTCCCCCAACCTCAAGGCAAAATGCTGATTTGGAGAAGAAGAGGTTTCTTTCATATTTGAGTGGTTTACAGTTTAACTACATCACAGCGAGAGCTTGGGTTCCTACCCAGAAAGAAAGAAAAAAAAAATGGTATAATCCAGCCCTTAATTAGAAATAGCTGTGTGTGGCCGGGAGCGGTGGCTCAAGCCTGTAATCCCAGCATTTTGGGAGGCCGAGACAGGCGGATCACGAGGTCAGGAGATGGAGACCATCCTGGCTAACACGGTGAAATCCTGTCTCTACTAAAAAAAATACAGAAAACGGGCCGGGCGAGGTGGCAGGCCCCTGTAGTCCCAGCTACTCGGGAGGCTGAGGCAGGAGAATGGCGTAAACCCGGGAGGCGGAGCTTGCAGTGAGCTGAGATCCGGCCGCTGCGCTCCAGCCTGGGCAACGGAGCGAGACTCTGTCTCAAAAAAAAAAAAAAAAAAAAAGAAATAGCTGTGTGGAATTTGGTGGGTGGGGGAGGGGGGAGGCGGGTGTAGCAAAAACACATATCTTTATCAATTTCATTTTCTTAAATTTTTTCTGGAAGCTTCTGAACTGTGCCATTGCCAGTTGTGTGACTCTTTCCTGTGAACTTAAAATGACAAGGTTCATAAATTTGGAAAGGAGAGCTTTATTTCTCATAAAGGATTGCAGCTTGCAGGGGGCTATTCTGACAGGCTGGGAAGCATAGCCTCCAGCCAGAAGCCAGAAGCAGACACTTCAAGAGGGAGAAGAATAAGACAAAGATGTATGGTGAATGGGGGTGGCCAAATATATATATCTTAAATAAGCTGTAGGAGGGATCATGAATATTCATAAAAGAGAAACATGCATGTGAACAGCTGAGCTTCATGCCTCTCCATGGGACCCATGTTCAAAAAATGGCAGCATTAGCATGAACCAAGGATGGCATTTTTAAAGCAGAGTACATGAAAACCCTCACTGTCCATCCTCCATAGACTAGCCAGAACCATTCTGTAGTGAGTGGTCTCTTATCAGGAAGGAATGCAGTTCAGCTGTTTTGTGAAAACCACAAAAGGGAGCCGCAGCATCAGTGATTATCAGTGGTGGAGTCTTTCAAACGGGCTGGTTTCTGTTTAGTCTTAGGGAAGAAAGACTTAGGGCGTTCGGTGAGATAGGGGTTATAACAAGGCATGTTTAACCTCTCATCCTATTATGGCCAGGAACTCAGTTTCCAAGGCTTCTCTGAAGTCCCCTTGGCCAAGAGGAGGTCTGTTCAGTCAGTGAAGGGGCTTAGAATTTTATTTCTATTTCTCACTCTTCATCAGCAATCTAGGAAGTTTCTTCACTTATTTAGGTTAGAGCCCCTTATTCCTGCATCTCCTGTCTTCCTCTTTCTTGGTTTACCCCTTTCCCTCTTTTTAATGAGACATCTTCTAAGAGTTTTCTGAAAAAGGATATATGGGAACAAAGTTTTTTGAGACCTAACATGTCTACTCTTATATTCAATTAATAGCTTAGTTTGGTGTAGAATTCTAAAGTGGAAATCATTTCTCTCTGAATTTCTCTCTGAATTTTGGAGGCATTTCTCCAGTCTTATCTTGCAATTTGAGAAGTCAGAACTAGTAGGATCCCTTGTCCTTCATATTATAACCTGTTTTCTTTTTCTCTCTAGAAACTCTTTCTACAAGGTTCTGAAAATTCGTAATAATGCACCTTTTTGCTATGGTTCCATTTTCATCCATTGTGCTAAACCCTTTCAATCTGGAAATGTATGCCCTTCATTTCAAGAAAATTTTCTTGGATTATTTGATAATTTCTTCCCTTCCATTTCTATATTTTCTTTTCCCTGGCCTCCTGTGATGCAAATGTTGGACTCCTAGATTAATTTAATTTTATTTTTCTCTCTTCCTAATTCTATCACTTTATGAGAAATTTCTTCAGCTTCTGCTCTTATTGAATTTTCATTTGATATTATACTTTTAATTTCCATGAAATTTTTTTCATTGTCTGAATGTTCCTTTTTAAGTGCATTCTGTTGTTTCTTAGATGTAGTATCTTCTCCTGTTTTCTCAAAGGATATCAATGATAGGTCCATTTTTTAGTTTACTTCTCTTCGCTTGGTCTTTGTTTCCTCATTTATTTATGTGCATGTTTGTCTGCCTTTCTTCTTAGAAATATATGGTAATCCTTAGATATCCACTCATATTTAAGAGTGGGGCCCTAGAAAACTGATTAAAAGCTTTAAGTGAATGAGTAGACATTGTCAACTGTGAGAATTCACTGTAGACTGACCTGGCTAGAGTTTGTGTTGAAGAATCCATGATGCTACCAACTTTAGGATTGTCCTTTTGGACTGCTCAGAGAAGACTCAATTTGCTGTCAAGAATGCTGGCAATATTCAGCAATTAAGTGAGGGAGAGAAAGGTTGAAGCTTTCAATATTCAGTGTACAAAGTTTCCCTTAATTCTTATTTTCATATAGCACCTCTATTTCACTGTGCCTGTTGTCCCCCAGTCCAGAGACTACCTCTAAAGAATAGACCAGGTTTCATTAATGTCAGGAGGCGCAATGACCCAACTGCACAAAATGAGGAAGACATCTGTGGGCCTAAATACTTGCTAAGCAAATTTTTAACCCGCCCCCTTTTTCTTAGCTCCACCTTCACCTCCACTTGTGGAGGTACTTATTGTCACTAATAGTTGAGTGGGGGTTCTGGTGAAAATCTTTTGGGAGCTCTGTTGCAAATCAAATTATTTTTCAGATTTCCCTTGTGTCACATTAGGGTTCAGCTTTATGAGGTCTACCAAGTCAGTCATTGCTTTCCAGCTTTCAGATTTGTGTAACTGTTGTCTCTCCTCTCATTCTTTTTGTCTTTATGGATTTATGCTTGTAAAAAGGACTCCCCTTTACTGTTGCTTTTGTGGGGTTTCAGGGGTAATCAGATAGAAACATGTGCATTCAGCCAGCCATTACAGCAAAAGCAGTATCAATGACTTGCAAAGGCTTCAGGAATTACTGGCTTTGGCCCAATGTTCCCCATATGAAAGTGAAAAATGGTACCAAACCTGCAAAGATAAGCACTCAGAGTAAAACAGTAATGATAAATAACACTACTACCTCATGGTAGATAGTCACTATTTAGCAGGTAAGAAAACTGAAGTCCAAGATCAAAGAAATAAGGCAGTATGTAGCAAGGCCAGATCCCAGGATCTGTCTGACTCCAGCCACACACTGTATCTACTAAATCATCCATTCTCGAACTTCAGTGTGCATCAGAATCATGTGGAGAGCCTTTAAACTCATTCTGGGGTCTCACCTCCAAAGTAGATTTAATAGGTCATGAGTGGGCCCTAGAGCATATATATTTCTAACAAGATCCCAGGTGATACTTGCACTGCTAAGAACTTTGAGAAGAGTGGTATGATGATTCTCTAACTTCTACTGCAACTCCTTATTTTATTTCAGAATATGTTGTTAAGCTGTATGAACATAAATGTTGGTTTTGTCTTGCTCTTCACAGCCAAGGCTGACTGGCTTATTCATTGATCACTTTTTCTGGAATAAGGATAGGCAAACTGAAAAGAAAAAGTAACTACCTAATAAGAGCCACTATATATTTTCTAAATATAGACTTTAACACCCTCCCTTTCTCTCTGTTTTTTTCTATCTCCCTTCTCTTCAACTCTACTACTCCTACTATCCTGCCACCCTGAGATTTCATAGATGCCAACGGGAAAAACTGAGAAAGTAGAAGCCCTTTCCAATCTCTGCTTTTAAGCCAGATAGTGCCTGAAATTCAATATCCATTAAGATTACACCTTACTGCTGCTTATTTTAAGGAGACTTAATTTGTTCCCTCTTTTGCCAAAAAAGAAAATAACTCTTATATGAATTTCCCTTAAAACAAAATCTCCAGTCTTATCATCCTTAATTCCCCATTAGTCATTTGATTAGGATGAACTGCTCATTAAGTAGCTGTGCTGTTGGCTGTGCAGCGTGCAGGAGAGAGTGTCATTAACACATACAGCATTGGCACTGAGCACTCAAAGTGGTCCAGAGACACTCTCTCACTTCCAAGTCAATAATGAGATAGAGTAAATACAGTCTAAAAAGGCAGAAAAGGAGCTCACAAGTTAAATTTTCTGCTTTCTATGTTAAGGGAAGCCAAGCAAATCCCTATAGGTGATTTCTGCACACACAACATTTCTCTTGATAAGGAAGGAAAGATGGGATCTTCAGAGTTATACTCTTCTGGGTTCAAATTCCAGCTCAGCTGCTTAGAACTGTGTGATCAGAGGCAAATAACTTTACTTCTTTTTCCTCTGTTTCTGTCAATCTAATAAAAAGAGAAACGTCTGCTCACTTCCCCCTGGGTTGTTGGCAGAATTAAATCAGATTTTGTGTGAAAGTATCCAGAATACTGAGCTGGCACATAGAGACTCCCAATGTTATTTACTCTTTCCGTTAATCATCCTAGAGTCAACTATCATGACAGTTAACGCACACTGGACAGCATGTCATGAAGACAGTAACCTAGAACACTAACCTGAACTGAATTAAAAGACTGCTGCCTTTTAATTGCACTGACTCAAAATTTATCATTGCCAAACAATATTGGAGTCTAGAAGAGAGATGTTTTCAACTAAGCTCATCATGCACAGAGGCCTTCAAAGGAATTTCTAAAATCCATAAACACTAAGAACTTTGACTTGTTATGAAGCTATTCATGGATGAGAAGGGGCTGAAGAGTAAGTGTAGACAAGGGGAGAGTGTGAGGGGGTAGGGAATAAGACCTGAGAACCAGACTTAGTCCTTATTCTATTTCATCCAGCCCATGTAAGAGCAACACATCTAATTTTGTTAATGTAATTTTTTTGGTCTTTACTGTTGTTATTGCTTTTGCTTCTTCGAATGTGATATTGGTGGAGTAGGTGTGAGGATAGTGTTTATACTGGCATGGTAACTGACAACTAACTTTTAAATTATTTCCCGTAACTTAAAAACCATAGCCAAGAAACTCACTTCCTGGGCAGAAATGGGTAGTGATACGGTTTGGCTGTGTCCTCACCCAAATCTCATCTTGAATTGTAGCTACCATAATTCCCACGTGTTGTGGGAGGGACCCTGTGGGGGGTAACTGAATCATGGGGGTGGGTCTTTCCCATGTTGTTCTTGTGATAGTGAATAAGTCTCATGAGATACGATGGTTTTATAAATGGGAGTTTCCCCACACAAGTTTTCTCTCCTGTCTGCCACCATGTAAGACGTGCCTTTTGCTTTCCACCATGATTGTGAGGCCTCCCCAGCCACACGGAACTGTGAGTGCATTAAACCACTTTTTTTCATAAATTGCCCAGTCTCAGGTATGTCTTTATTGGCAGCATGAAAATGGACTCATACAAGTAGTAACAATGGGAAGAAAAAGAGGTATCTACTCATTGCCATGCTAGCAGATCAATCCAGCATAGGAGGAGGATGCACAGGAGAATGCTGAGTCTATGCTTTGGAGACAAGAGCTGCAATTTGGAATACTGGCTCCACTACCCACTTCAGGATAATCATTTACTCTCTTTAAATTTCTTTGTATATAATAAATAATTACCTTATATTTTTTAATAAGTGGAATAATATATAAAATGCTTATCACAGTATCTTGCACATAATAAATGCTCAATAAGTAATAATAATTAACAGCAGGATAATTAAAGACTAAAGAATTTTCTCGAAAGTTAATTATTTCCTGGAAATGTTACCTCACTAACTTTATCATCAGATGTCTTAATTCAACAAACATTAAATGCTCAGATATGTCATGTGCTGTTCTGGGAAGCAGCATGGTATAGTAAAAATAACTCAGGTTCTGATGAGAAAGCAGCACTGTAATGGAATTCATGGCCCCGAATTCTTTACTGAGTCAAGTAATGAGAGCGTCAGTTTTCTCATTTATGAAAGGGGAAGGATAATCCTCACTTCTTAGGGTGGCTGGGAATATTCAATTAATTAATACGACAAATGTCAAACACAATGCTGGATGGAACAGATTTGCAGTAAATCTTAGTTTTCTTTCCTGAACCACTCAGTGTTCATATTTTTCCATCAATCATCTCTGGATTCTGGTTTCTTCAGCTCTTGGCTTTGAATGATTATACTCCTACTGTGATAAGTTGGCCTGTGCTTTTCCTTAAATAGAAGACTTTCTGGAGTGTGGAAATTTTGGTGGAGTCACTTCAGAGGCACCTTCCTCTGCATTCAGTGGGTGCATTCAGTTTGTCAATGCTGTTGACAAGCTATTGAAGAGTCTGTCTCAAAGAGGTGAGTTTGCTCTGGTTCAATGATCCAAGGGCTTCTCCGAGTGTAATGTTGGAACAGCAGCATCACATCATCTGGGCATTTGGTAGAAATGCAAATTCTCAGGCCTACCCCAGACCTACTGGATCAGAATCTCTGGGGATGAGACCCAGGAATTTGTTTCTTTCAAATTCTCCAGGTGGTTCTGAGGTATGTTAAAGTTTGAGAAACACTGGTTTATGCTATACCAATAAATACTCAGTACTTCCCTAATAAGATTTAAGTATAACGTCCTCCCCCAAGCGGGGAGGATGGCCAGATGAACAAAAAAAGATACTGGGCCATATTGAGAATGCATAAGGAGACTCTGAAGGTAGCTAATCTTACTCTACTGTACAGGAAAATGGCCATGAAGCCAGGTGAGATTGAGAGAACCATCCCACAGATTAGCAACACCTTGATGGAAATAAGTACACTCAGCTCTGAATTTCCTGCCAGTGGAACCGAGTATCCCCATTTTTCTAAGAGATGGTTTAATTATTTTTTCTCTTTCTCCACTTCTTAGCCCTTTACAAATGCAAAAATACCCTTTTATCACCATGACCCCATTCCACCAGATACTCTCTACAGGGCTAGTTCACCTAACTCCTCAAGAGTCAACAGTCAATTTACAGACCGAAGCATGCCCACTATGGAACTTTCACCCACCAGGCCACCAGGAGGTTGCCTTGAGATAGCAGCTGATTTCTATGAACTCCCCCTACCAGGAGACTGCCTCATGATATGAAACTCCATCCCACCTAGGGCGCTTTTGGCCTAGTCCTGCCCACGAAGGTGCCAGCAGTCACCAGCTAAACCACCCAGTAGATAAGGCACCGGAGGTAACACACAGATCCCACCCCCTTGCTCACTTCCTCCCCTGCCTTTTAAAAGTGTCTGATTTCTGTTCCAAAAGCAAAGTGGTATATTTAAAGGCGGGACATCTGTGCTTCTTCCTCTAAGCCAGCTTTGGAAATAAGTCACTTTCTTTTTACCAGATCTCACTCTTGTTAATCAGACTCTGCAAGCAGCGAGCGATTAACCCGCATTTCGGTTACAACAGCACTATCCCCTCATTTCTCTTCAACACATCAGCCATTGCCATGGGCACAGAAAGTAGCCCCCCAAAACAGAGAATATAAAACATAGATACATTCCCTATTTTATAACAAGAAAAGCCTAAAAACTCTCATTTAATAACCTGCTAAGAATAGCATAAATTCCTACACCACATTCAAACTCGGCCGTGTTGGTGCATGTCACTTAACAAGCACAGTTCTTACAGGGGAGACAGAAGGTTATTTTCAGCTACTTCTCAACTGTCGAATAAAACAACAGCTCCTGCTCCACAGTAAGCCATTAACAATGCAGTCTGTGCCACCTCATTTCAACCAGTGTTTTAATAGCACCACAGATAAAAGCACAGCAATTTCCACAGGCAATTACTTCTGCAGATGAATCAAGAAGGTCAGAAACAGGTTGAAAAGGTCTTCAGATAATTTGCCACTTTTACTTATTTTGAACTCGCTGAGTTCCTGATTGCAAAAAGACAACCATTTAGTTACAATGCACATGGCTAAAGGTAGACTGGCTTGTAGGTTTGCAAACCCAGGTCTTGCTTTACTTCTTAATGAGAGCTCTAAGTTTATTTTTCTCCAATATGAGTCATCAAAGGGAATCTAATTAACAAAGCCATTTAAAATAACACAATTTTAAAAGTCATTTAAACAAGCGTGTTAATCTTAACTAGGTCCGTTTTCCAATAGTAGTTAACATCTACTTTTAAGTTAGAAACTCTCACAAAACTCGATGTTTATTTTTCTTCTAAATCTCAAAACAAAAATAAAAGTGAAAAACTTTGCAGAAGCCACTACTATCACCACGAACTACATTGAAACATCATAATAATTGGACAGAAAGTGGCTTTTAAAGAAATACTTCTTTCAATAGAAATAAATTAAAATCACTTTGCTAATTTTTGCCAACTCTAATCTCAGTACCTCTAGCATTTGCTAATTTTCCACACTGAATAACCATAAGTCTTTTAGTTTATCAAAGGCAGAATTGGAATCCTTTAGTTGCTAAGTTACACTGCAAGTTATAGTGGTGCCTCTTCTCCACATTGCCTCCAAAATAATAGATCCCCCTAACCTTTTACCACAGAGGATGCCAAGAAGTAGAGAATTGTGAGCCTATCATATCTGACAAAACTATTCATCTTGTATAAGTCAGTGGTCCTAATCCTGACTCTGTTGCTGAGCTGTAGGACAAGTGACTTTCACTCTTTGGGCATAGAAGGCCCAAATATTTGTTTAATGAATGAATAAATGAATAATAATAACAACTGATGCTTATATAGCTCTAATCATATGTGAGTCATTGTTGTAACTACTTTGCATACATAATTTATCTTAATGGTAGATACTATCATGATATCAATTTCACTGATAAAGAATCTAGTCAAAAATGTTTAAGTGACTTCCCCAAAGTCACACAGCCAGTAACAGATGGAAGAAAACACCCAGGCAGGTTGGCTCTGAAACTAGTCAAATACCTCTCGAAACAATAAACACACATATCAACTGTGTGCTAGATACTGTCCTAATGCTTCACATATACTGACTCATTTAAATCTCTTTACAGGCCTATGAGATAGGGACTATCATTAGTCTCATTTGCACATGGGACACAGAGCGTTTAAGTAACTTAGCCAAAGTCACATAGTTAGTAAGCATACATAGAGCTAGATTCAAACCTAGGAAGTTTGGATACAAAATCTATGCCCTGAACCTTTGCACCAGTGCTTCTCAGCCTTAGCAGCATTGCCATTTGCGGCCAGTTACTTGCTGTGGGACACTGTCTTGTGCGTTGCAGCATGTTTAGGGACATCCCTGGCCTCTATCTACTAGATGCCAGCAGCACATCCCAGTTGTGAAATGAAGGTGTCTCCAGACATTGATGGCCATGCATCTCTTAGACGGCAAATTTGCCCTCATTTGAGAACTACTGCTCTAAGCTCTGCTGTTTTTCCTTGAGTAAACAAACTTGTCAAATGGGGAAGTCAGACAAGAAGCAGGACTCCCTGGGGCTCAAAGGGGGTCTAAACTTCCTTTGAGCCCTTTGAGCTCTAATATATGACTATGTAATTAGAAAAAATTGAAATGGATGATATTATACAGGGTCTATTCATGATAAAAACTTGGCTTTTCTCATCTTCTTGGCGCTAGAAAGACAATTTCCAGCCTAATAGTGATGTCCATAAATGACTTTAAAGACGTCTTATAAGCCTAGATATTTCTCATTCACAAAGATTTTAATCAGGTAGGAAATAATTATCTGGCCATTACCCACATCATGAATCTCTGCTGTTTCCATTCTACCAAATCTGCTGCATTATAGTAATCAGAGCTTTGCAGTCACACTGACTATTCCGGCTCTGCTACTTACTTGCTGTGTGAGTTTGAGCAAAACACTTAGTGTGAGTTCAGTTTTCTCCATCTGTAAAAAGGAGATAATACCATCTGCCTTATAGTAAGATTTTGGTGAGGATTAAATTTGATGATATATATAAAGTGCCCCATGTAGTATGTGTTCAACAAGTCAGTTTTTTGCTATGTTATTACTATTTAAGGTACAGCTCAAAACATAATTCTTCCCAAAAGCTTCCCAGAACCAACACATAAGACTTCCCCACTCTATCCCTAAGTGTAGCCCAGATGTGGTCATCAACAACACCCAGATGGGCCCTACCTACCTGGAACAACAATGACCATTGTTCTCAACCAGGGGAATATTAGAATCACCAGAAAAGCTTTCTAAAAATTATGTTTTCTCAGGTTTACCTACAGCCAGCAGTGTGGTGAGAAGGGAGTGAGCAAGTAGATTTTTTAAAACTTCTCGTAACTCTTACAGGCACCATTACCTCATCCACGTCCGTGAGCTTCTAATTTAGTTTGCACGTAACCACTGGATGCCTTATTTTTAAAAAGTCTAGTTAAGTTAAAGTATTTTAATATGTTTAAGGAAAGTTGTGTGACGTCCTTACAAAACAGATTGTAAAACAACAGGCTTAGCCAAAGATGTGCTTAATGCTAACTGGGTACTAATGATTAAAAAAAAGAAAATAGAAGGAAGAGTTAATTGAAGAAATTAGTAACTAAGGTGATACAGCAACTTTTTCCTAGTTGAGAGGAAATAATCATAGGCTACAGTCGGATTTCGCAGAGTCTAGGAAAATATGACACTCTTTGTTTTTCCCTTTTTCTTACTTGAAAGAGGAAGTATAAAGCAAAAATGTGTAGAGCAAAAGGTGATTTTAAGCCTTGAAATCAGAAAGGTCATTATTCTTCAGGAAGAGAGATGGCTCAGGAAGACTGGCCAAGTGTCAGGAGGAGGGAAGTGAGCCTTCACAAGGGCTCTGAACAGCCAAGATTTGAGTGTCTGCCATGACACCTCAGACCAGCTTCCTGCCCTGAATTACTGGGGCTTCAAGGCAATCATGGCTATCCTGGGAGTAGAGAGAAACATGAAAATTAAGCTAAGCAGTGACTAGTAGTAAGAAAAACCGTTTAGGAAAAAAAAACCAGCATTCCATTTGTATTTAGCTGTTTGATGGGGGTATTTATACACCATGATAAACTTGTCAAAAAATAAACATTAGAAATCATTGGCTTCTACTCTTCTGTTAATAGTGTTGCTGTTGATGAAATTCTCTGGGTTTTCCATTCACCACAGCACCACCACAGAACAGTTGACTTGGTGTAGCTGCCAGGACTGTAATAGTACTTAGGAAAAAATAATCATCCCAGTCTAGGTCACAAAAAGGGATTTTGGCTTCTGAATCGTTCTTGATTGCTTGCTCTGGGGGAAGCCAGTGGTCATGCCGTGAAGACACTCCAGCAGCCCCGCGGAGATGCACGTCATGTGAGGGAGTCACTTTGGAAGTGGCTCCTCCGGCCCAGCCATGCCTTCAGATGACAGAAGCGCTAGCCAGTATCTGACTGCAACTGGGTTGCTCCCAAATTCATCATCCATGGAAGCCAGAAAGATAAATTATTGATGTTGTTTTAAGCCTCTACATTTTAGAGTAGTTTTCACAGAATAGATAACTAATCCAGAAATGTTGTGTCTGTTTCAACTTAAACATGAGCATTTTATTAACTTGAGAACTAGTTTGAGAAAACATTTTATAATTGCCTTATGCAGCATGTAGTAGACAGAAAACAATGGCTACCCAAAGATGTCCACATCCTTTTAATCATCCTAATTTCTAGAACCTATGAATATGTTACCTTACAGGGTAAAAGGAACTTCACAGCCAGGCGCGGTGGGTCATGCCTGTAATCCCAGCACTTTGGGAGGCTGAGGGGGGTGGATCACGAGGTCAGGAGTTGAAGACCAGCCTGGCCAACATGGTGAAACCCTGTCTCTACTAAAAATACAAAAATTAGACAGGCGTGGTGGCACACACCTGTAGTCTCAGCCACTCGGGAGGATGAGACAGGAGAATTGCTTGAACTCAGGAGGCATAGGTTGCAGTGAACCGAGATCATGCCACTGCACTCCAGACTGGGTGACAGAGAGAGACTCTGTCTCAAAAAATAACAATAAAAAAGGAACTTTGCGATTGATTAAGGATCTTGGGATGAGAAGATTACTGTGGATTATCCAGATGGATCAAAAGTAATCACAAAGGTCTTTACAATGGTAGCGGGGAAAGGTCCAAGGCAGAAGTAGGAGATATGATGACTGAACCAAGAGGCTGGAATGATGTGAGGACGGTGATACAAGCCAAGGAATGTAGGTGGCCTCCAGATGCTGAGAAAGGCCGGGGGACAGATTCTTCCCCTGAAGCCTCCAGTAGGAGCACAGCCCTGCTGACACTTTGATTTTGACTTTTGACCTCCAGAACTGTAAGGGAATAAATCTGTGTTGTTTTAAGCCACTAAGTTCACGTTAATCTATTATAGCAGCAATAAGAAACCAATGCAAAGCACTTAAATCATACCATCTTAAGTTTTTCAAATCATACTAATGGGTAATGAAAAATGATCTGGGAGCTGTGAGATTTCAGGTGAATCACTAAAGTGCATTGAACCTCACCTTGTTTTGCCTATAAACTGATGTTTGATCACAGTCATCTTGGTGGTCTCCCAAAGGCCCCACCTGACAATACCATCACACTGGGGATTAGGGCTTCGACATAGGAATTGGGGAAGGGAGATACATAATAGGACTGATATCACCATTCAGTCCATAGCAAATGGTAATAATAGAAATTAGACCAACTTTCAGTCGGTATGTTAATATTTTAAAATTCTCTGTAGAGAATCCACTCATGCAGACCATTCCCACTCCATCCCTCTTGGGATGCCCCTGCTCCTCCCTCGTTTCTGGTTACAACAACAGGTCAGGGTATGGTGTCAGAATAATAAAGTTTTTTCATTTCTAGACCTCACCATATATCACCTATAAAGTGCAGTTTGGCCACGATCATCTTGGTGGTTCATGCAGAAACATCTGTAGTGGGTGAGCACATACTTGCCACACAGGAGAGCCAGGAGGAGTGAAACTTAGGGGGAAGCTGGAAGGAATGTGGAGGAGTAGGGCAGATTTCACAACTGGCGATTTAATCAGCAGCAGTACACTCCAGCTAAAAAAATTGCAGATCATATGCCCTCTTTGGAAATTGAAGCTGTACAACTATTTAATTTGAAATGGAATAGGCTTTTAGACAATCACTTGGTCCAGCAGATTAACTCCAGCTATTTATTTATTTATTTAAGAGGTGGGGTCTTACTCTGTCACCCAGGCTGGAGTGTGGTGGCATGATCATAGCTCATTGCAGCCTCGAACTCCGTGGCTCAAGTAATCCTCCCACCTCAGCCTCCTGAGTTGCTGGGGCTACAGGTATGAGTCACTGTGCCCAGCTCTATCTCTTCATTTATTTCACAAACATATGCAAGCCTCTCCCTTGGGTGGGGAATGGCACTAGCTCTCAAATGCAATGTCCAATAGGACCTCGTCCAAGATGAATAGACAAAGAAATGTGGTATGGTCAGGGTGCTGTGAAGGGGTACCCAGTCTAGACTGGGGTGATGGGGATGGGCAGGGCATGCAGTGGGCCCAGAGAAAAATTTTGAAAGGTAAGTGGGAATTAGGGGTATGGCAGGGAAGTGGAGAAGGCAGACTCTCAAGCAAAAGCAAATGATTCAGAGCCCTGGGATATGGATGGAGAGTAGTGAGAGACAAGGATGAAGAGGCAGGCAGGGGCCAGGCGGGAAGCCTTATGCCAGGCTAAGACACTTAGATTTGCCCACGAAACCATTTTCAGAGCTTCATTAAATATAATGAGAGTACAGGGACTGGCTTTTGCTAAAGAATTTATACCTACTCAATTATTTCCACCATTTAATTCTTATTGCCTGGGTTAAATCCTGGCAGAGTAATGAAATCACTGGATAGTCAGCCAATTGGTCAAAGAACACAGATTGAATGCCCAACTCCCTCACTTATAAACTCTCCTTCAACATTTTTTATCAGTCCTGTCACTCAGGCTAAACACCTTGACATCATTTCTGCCTATCGCTTTCCTCACCCTTCTCAGTTCAATTAACTCAAAACCACTTCTGATGTCTCTGGATTCCATTTTCTCTATTCCATTCCTGCTACTCCTTTCGAATTCAGAACCATTCTCTCTCAATGACCCACATGTCAATAGCTTCCCATGCCCTTGCCCTCTCTTCAGTTCCTCCCAAACCACCTTTAATCCTGCCTCTATTTCAGTAGCCATCTTCCCAAAACACTGTTTTGGTCATTCCCAGCTACAAACTTCAGAAGTGCCCTCACTAAACTTAGCATCAAGTCTATCTTCCTAAGCATGGTGCCTAAACATACAGTTCCAACCTGCCTTTGCAAACTTGTCTGCAACTACTTGCTTTCACACTTTCCTGCATCCAGAATTGGCTCCATGGGCGTGTGACCTGTGCAGTCACATGGGCCCCTACCCTTAGAAGGTCCTATGCTTGGCTCAATGCTCCACTATTGCTGTCTTGAAATTCCTAACAATTTTCAAGCAAGAGGACCCACATTTTCATTTTGCACTGGGTTTCACAAAATTATGCTGCTGATTCTGCATGCTTTTCACACCCCATCTGTACCCAATGTTCATATGTTGTTCCCTCCACATAAAAACTCTCATCTGCCCATTTCTCTGTGCTAGAACCTGATCCCTCTTTCAAGACCCAGCTCAAATATCATCAAGCCCTTGTCAGTCTCTCTAAGGTTCTCCTCTGGGCTCCCCAAGTACTTTGCTTTCACTTCTGTCTCAACACGCCACACAATACCTGAAACGTAGTCATGTGCAAACATGCCTTATTCCCCCTACCAGAAGAGAAAACAAGCCACTCTAGGATCGGGGTGGGAGGATAGCTTTTCACTTCTGCTGTTCCTCAATGCCCGGCACAGAGTAAACTCTCAATACGTTATTGATGAACTGAATTTTACTCCCTGTATTACACAATGATTTCTTGGCCACCAGTGACTCCTCTCTGTGTGAGCTGCTCCTGGATCAGCTCCAGTCCTGCTGACTATGTCCATGGTAACTTTGGGTTACCTCAGAAACTATGCTAATGTAAAAATGGGTACCAGGCAGCCAATTAGTTCAGGAGAGTGAAATGGCTTTGTAAGTGGTCATACATGTGAAGAGTTATATGAGTGAAAAAAATCAACCCAAATTTGAAAGTCAATAGGTCAGTGAAATGTTCCACAAAAGAGAACTGATTCCCAGTTGTGTAGAAAATTGCTCTCAAAGTAAGTGGTACACTGTAAGAAGGCCCAAGAGCCTTCCTGAGGTTGAAGACTCACAGAAGTAGCCAGTGGAACTCAGCTGTAACTGTCTTCCCCTGAGGCCCATACCGCATTAAGGAAAGTCCCAAGTATAATGCATACTCTCCCTGTGTTTTTCTTACAGCACATGTTAATCCATTAGGACCTCTTTCTTGCTTAAAACCCTCCAAATTCTCTCTTACTAGAGAACAGAGTCCAAATGTCTTAATACAAAATAGGAAACATGTATTGAGTGCCTTCTTTATGCCAAGTACTATGCCAAGTATTTTAGAGAGATTATGTCATTAAATCCTCACAGCAACCCAATATAGACGGTGCTATTATTATCATCCCTATTTTAAATATTTGGAAACTGAAATAGAGGTCAAGTAAATTCCTCCAAATCACACAGCAACCAAGTAGTAGAGCCAAGATTTGAACCCAGGCAGTCTGAGGCCTGAGTGCTTTATTACCCTACTGGCCCTTGCCTACCTAGACTGCTTCATTTTTCACAGCTCTCCCTTGTCTCCTGCCCTTCACTGAAGCCCATCTGAACTGTGCACCGTGCTCCAAATGTGCCCATTTTTCTTGCTCAGGCTTTTTTACTTCTTCTTGTTGTTGTTGTTGTTGTTGAGACAAGGTCTCACTATATTGCTCAGTCTGGTCTTGAACTCCTGGCCTCAATCAATCCTCCCACCTCAGTCTCCCAAACTGTTGAGATTACACGCATGAGCCACCACACCCTGACCTCTTGCTCAGGCTTCTAAACCTTTGTTCCCAGGAAGTCCATTATCCTAGTAAATGTGACCCCCCTAAATCTGGGCCTCAAATTTATTGGTCCTAGGACTCCTTTCCACTTTTAAGAGATTGAGACCCTCAGGTTTAATTTCTAATATCATAAATATAAACAGATATAATCTTATGTAGATTATATAAAGAGGTAGACATCTATGTAGATATAATCTACATAAGATTATGTCTACAGATATATATCTACTGATATTTATAATATTAGAAATTAAACTTGAGAAATTTTAGAATATGTGTTTATTCACTTAAAAATCTCCTCACTGCATGTTAATATAGATAACATAGTTTATGGAAATAATGATACTGTCCAAAATAGAAAATAATTTGTAAAAGAAATGTTGTTGCTTTACATTGCCAAATCTTTTTAATGTCTGACTTAATAGATGATAACTAGATTCTTATATCTGCTTCTACACTCAATCTAATGTGACCTGTTGTTTGGGTTGAAGTATATGAAGAAAATCCAGCCTTACACAGACATGTAGTTGGAAAAGGGAGGGGCATTTTAATAGCCTTTTCAGGTAACTAGGGATAGTCTTCTTTGATACTATCCTAGAATTTAACAAGTGATAATCCCTTACAGTTTAGTTGTAGTGTGAAATCTGAAACCATATCAATGAGCTTTTCATACTCTTATTTCATACGCATATTATTAATTGGTCTATCTCAGATTTTGAATGGCTCTTTTACCCAGCATTATTTTGTAATATCATGCATTGGTCATTTGGAAAATATGGATTTGTTGACTTTTGCAGATCTTTTGAAAAGTCAATATATTTCACTAAACATTTTAAAAATCACATTTGTTAAAATCACCAATCTTATAAAAAGTCTTTTTATTGGAAACTATTGAACTCACAGCGGCAGATACCAGTTTTTCATCACTCTAATTTTTGCTTGAAAGCTTTAATTTTATCATTGGCAACAAATACTTTCCATTATTTTCCTTGAAGTGATGGGTTCACCTCATTCAGTTTCAAGAAAATGTTCTGCCAAATACCCAAGTCTGAATAACCATAGTTTGACAGCCATTCTTTTGAGTAAAAATGGTGTTCCATGAAGACAACAGCTACATCAGCTTGGAATACAATTGCACAAATGCTGTTCCTTAAAACAACCTTAATATGAAGTGCTGGTCTATAGTTCTCATTCTGTCCCACAGAATATTAAGCTACATTCAAGGATTGGGATTTCATAAATTAATAATTTATATTATGTTATTAAGTGAAACTGGCTTTAAAAATATATGAGTACATGGCAGTAAAGAATACAGTGACTACTAACAAAGTTTGAAGCTGCCTTACTTCATGCTCAGGTGTCCGCCATTTCACACACCTTTGCTTTTGTACTATCAGTGTAAATATGAATGCAGTGAAACAGGCAAATATCCTAGTATTATAAAAATAGTTTTGACCTCATGAAGTCTCTGAAAAGGCCTGAGACCATCATAGATCCACAAATCATACTTTGAGAACAGTTGCCCTGCATTCCTCTTTACAGACAGTTCAAATGTCACTTCCTCTTCTTCTGTGCCACCAATGTACCTTGTGTAAATTTCTGGTATTAGTACGCACAATATTTTATTATAGACAATTGATCATATTCTGTTTCTTACAGCTATCAGTAACTTCAGGGCAGAAACTCACATGGTGTTCATGCAAAGTGTGCATATAGGCATTTATTATGAGGAACTAGTATTTCACTTATGTAATTGTTTATGATTATGGAAGACGAAAGTACAAGTATAATAGAGATACTCTATGTTAATCACTTGGGTGTACAATTCAAATAAAAAATGTGCATGGTGTTTGTATTCTTTACTTTTTTCTGTTTGTTCTAAATCTGTTTACTGAAATATAAATTTATGTCTGCTGAATCTAATAAAAAGGGGTTTCCATTTTATTCTTTTTGAAGTTTTTAATTTTAATTTGTTATATTTTCACAAAAGTATTAGTGTGAGATGGACTGAATATTTTTTCAAAATTAAAAGCTAGTTCTTCCCCACAGATAGCCTGAGAAGTACTGAACTAAAGGACTAAGAAAAGGCCATATGCTACTATTCTCATTTTTGTATTTCAGGATGATTCTCCAGACCCATCATCAGCAGGTGAGCTCTGAAATTCTTTCTACTGGCAACAATGGGTTTATGAGGAGCTATCCACACCCGTTCTCCGGTTCTCTCCCATCCCCATCCCCATGACTTTACAAGATGATTCCCTATGGAAGTAGTAATACTGCCCAAAAAGAGTAAGGTAAAAATAAGAAATATGGAAACTCAAATCAACTCAATGCATTTCAGATGATAAAACCAACTGTAAAAGACTCAATAAAAAAGACCAAACAATGTAGGAAGCATGACACCCTATCCTTCACGTAAAGGAGAACTTTAAAATTATTTTTACTTTTCCTTTCCTTCTTTTGAAAGAGAGCACAGCCATCAGAAAGAAGCTAGCAACCCCCAGTTCAGCCTTCAGGATTTCATTTGAGAACATCTAAGAAGTCTTTTTCTTCTCTCCATGAAATTATCTGCTAAAGCAGTTCTGCAATTATTCTGAACACATAGAAACTAAAATGACTTACACTCTGAAAGTTACATTTCCAACTGACTATGTGTGAAAAGCAGCTTTGTAAAATGTGCTTTTGTGTGCAGAACCCAGTGAGCAATTACCTATCCCCTCCTATCCAGGCTGTGCAGGCACAGAGCCTGGGCAGCACCTGTGCCAAGGCTGCCAGTGCCTGCAGAGTTGGCACATAGACACTTGGAGTCTGATGGGAAACACATTCACCGTCAAAGCCCTAGTTTCTTAAACCTGGACTGAATATAAATTTACCTTTTACAATTTCATAACTGTAATTCCAACCTCTTAGAAATATCAGCTCGTGGCCAGGCACAGTGGCTCATGCCTGTAATCCCAGCATTTTGGGAGGCCGAGGCAGGCGAATCACCAGGTCAGGAGTTCGAGACCATCCTGACCAACATGGTGAAACCCCGTCTCTACTAAAAATACAAAAATTAGCCAGGTGTGGTGGCAGGCGCCTGTAATCCCAGCTATTCAGGAGGCTGAAGCAGGAGAATCACTTGAACCCGGGAGGCAGAGGTTGCAGTGAGCCAAGATCACGCCATTGCACTCCAGCCTGGGCAACAGGGTGAGACTCCATCTCAAAAAATAAAAAAAAAAAAGAAATATCAGCTTGTAAACCCCCTCTATGACTATGTATTCTCTCCTTCTAATTTTATCATACAGCAAACATTAACATGTACTAGTACTTTTGAAGAACCTAGGCTGAGAATTGGTAAGATCAAGGATGACCAGGACAATTTGTATGCTAAAAGAGCTTTTATATATGCTGAATAATTTTTTTATACTTTGTATTTATTGATTATACTTTACAGTCAAACAACACAAATGACTTCATACCACTGAAATAGGCAGAGGAAGGATCATTCCCATTTGCTTGAAGAGGAACCGAAGACTAGGACGTATCACATCATCTCCTTCTGTTAATACCACAAGGGGGCTAATCCAGAACATAATGGTAGTTAAGAGCATAGCTTTGGGGTCAGAGGGTTCTGGTTCACAAACCAGTTCCAATAGTCATTGCCTTGGCTTCTTATTTTAGGCAAAATTGCACTTCTGTGCCTCAGTTCTCTCTTGTTTTTTTCTGTTTGTTTGTTTTTTGGAGACAAAGTCTCACTGTTACCCAGGCTACAGTGCACTGGCGTGATCTTGGCTGACGGCAATCTTCGCCTCCTGGTAAGGTTGGCAGAGTGATTCTCATGTCTCAGCCTCCTGAGTAGCTGGGATTACAGGCATGCACCACCACACCTGGCTAATTTTTGTGTTTTTATTAGAGATGGGGTTTTACCATGTTGGTCAGGCTGGTCTCGAACTCATGACCTCAGGTGATCCACTCGTCTCAGCCTCCCAAAGTGCTAGAATTACAGGCATAAACCACTGCGCCCAGTCTCAGTTTTCTTATGTATAAAATGGAGATAAATAATACCTGTCTCAATTGGTTACTGGAATATTAATTGAGAAAATGTTCATGACGATGGGAGGAACTCAATAAATGATAGCAACTACACTACTTTATCAAGGGTCCTTTACTAAGCTCCCACTTACATGTACTGCAATATTTAAAAAATAACAGATATAGGAACTCACAATGTAATAAAAGGATAAATAAGCAAAGAATGTAACATAATAAAACAAAAATGATAAATTGGGCATTGATAAGGACTGACTCCTCAACGTTCCCATAGTAACATCTAGATCTCAGAACACTTATTGGATACACTATCATTGTCAGGGTCTCTAACCATCCGCCCATTCCACCCCACCCCCACCCCAGCAGATTACGAACTCCAGGTAATTTTTCCTCTTTTGCTAAATCCTTATTTACTATACAAGCCCTGACAGACCACACAGCCCAGGAATGAGTGAGCCAAGGACAAGAAGCCTTGGGACCTGCCGTGTAGTAGGCACTCAACAGAACATGTTGAATTAAAGTAAGTTGTTGATGACTAGGTTGTCTTTTCTAAAAATGTGTTTTTGGGGGCTACTCCTGCATGTAAAAGATTCCTGGGGCTCCACTCTCAGGTAGAGTCCACATCTTTTACGACAGCAGCAGCTAATGCTCTGAGCCATCCCCAGCTAAACATCGCTGTTCAAAAGCAGGTCCTTTCAGAAATAATTTGCAATGACTTCCTGAATAACAATGAACAAAAATCATTAAAACTGCTTCCAGGCTAACAGATTAGAAGATTCTCCCACAAGTTGAGAAGGCAGGAAAGGAAGGCCATCATGGAGGTATGCATGGCTTATGTTTTTAAGTATGTTGTGTAGAGTATTCAATGTTATTCAGGATCTGGCCCCTGCATCTCTCCTGAGGGCAGTGGGACTGACACACGGGGCACTCCAAGTGATCTGATTCAACAAGAACTCTGGTCTAAGAAGGAAACTGGAGTTCCCGCTCAGCAAAACAAAATACCTATCGTTTTGCTGACTAGCTTATCCTCCTAAGAAGGCATTCAACAGATATATTTGTTAACCAACTAATGTTAATATATATAGTTGTTAACCGACAAATGTTAAACATCCCTGGGCTCTTTCCCTCCTTGTGTACAGTACTTTCCCTATGGTAAGTTCTAGTACCAACAATGTCTTGTTTATTACATTCCCAGCGCTATTTTTAGGGTCCTTTACAGATTGGTACCCTGTATTGCGGCCAGGCTGTCTGCCTTTTCATGTGCCCCCCTACAGAGTCTATTATCAACAGAGCAGTCAGTGACTTCTTAAAACCTAAATCAAATCATGTCCCCTCGACTCCCCATGTCACTCAAAATGAAAGCTGAAGCCATGATCCAGAATTCCCTCTGACCTGCCCCCTGCTATCTCTCTAAGACCATCCTTCCACCGTGGCATCATTGCTGTTGCCTAAAGACATCATCCTGCTTTTAGGGCCTTTGCACTGGCTGCTACCTGTATAGGAAGACTCTTCCCCCAAATAACTCTAGTACTAACTACATCTCTTTTAAGTCTTGGCTCAACTGAATTTTTTAAAAAGGCTTCTCAAAGAGGTATAACATTGTATTTCACTGTCAACACCTCCTCTGGCACTTGCAATTTCCTTTACCAAACTCTATGATCCCCAACTCCCAACAGCACTTACTACCTTCTAATGAACCATAAAATTATTCAGTTTATTAATCAATCACATAGCCTTTAGAATGTGGGAAAAATTGTTCTATGCGCTTTAGAAATAAATAATACAACTTTTATTATGTGTCTTATCTTCTGATTCCCTCCACTTGAGTATCTGTTCCACAAGGGAAAGTATCTTTGTTATATTCACTAATGTAAATCTGGTGCCTAGACTACTGCCTAGCACCTCAAGGGTGCTTAATAAATATTTATTAATAAATAAATGATTCCCCTACTAGTTCCTTTCACAGAAATATCCTTAAGTTTCCCTTACCCATCTCAAGTTCTGGTGTCTCTCTGTCTTTTCACGGACCACTCCCTCTCCCTGAAATGCCTTCCGTGTCATCTGCCTACAAACTCCTACTCATCCGTTAACTTCGTTCAAGCATCACCTCCCACGAGAAGCTTCCCTTCACCAGATGCAGGCATAGTCAAGAGCTTCTTCCTCAGTGAAGCCACATCAAACCAAGGATGGCTTCCTAAAGAAGCCCAGCTCTGGCAGATAAAAGCGTCTGTGTTTGCCTTGCAGAGTCATTTCCCCTGAGGGTCAGGGTAGAGCTGACACCTAACCAGCAAGCACAGGGTGGGTTGGAAGACCTCAATAAGACATTTTCCTGGAGCATAATGTGCTCCATCAATCACACAGAATAAACCAGATTCTGTGTCAAATAAGGAGAAAGGAGAGGAAGAAGAAACCAGCTGCTCCATCCAAAGGAGCAATTAAAAGATGTTTGAAAATAAACAGCAAAGGCAAAAGAAAAATTTTAAGTAGACAACGACTTCCTATGGCGGGTATGAAAAATGACGAGGTCAATCCAAGACAACTGAGTCATTCGGACCACAATCTATCTCCAGCGACTCCAGAGAACTACAAATTTTTCTCTGTCCTCATCTCTTGGAGGGACACAATCCTAACGCATTTAATTTATGTCATTTTTCTCCTCTGGTACTCCCAGGAGGTTTGAGAGTGCCATTTAAAAACTCTAAAAGACCAATAAAACTGCCCCAGCTTGGCCAGAGTTGAGGTTCTTGTACAGGGCAACACCATCAAACTTCAGTTATGGAATGTATTTAGGTAACCAGCACTGGTTTTAGATTTCCAGAGATAATTATCTGAGTTTTCAGGCACACTGTCATTAAAAGCTGCTAAAGAGCTTTATAAATACCTACTGATTATGGTCCCTCAATTCTAAGTCTGACCAAGCATTTGAGAAAGCATGACTTTGTCATAAAGACACCTGCAAACACAGACTTCTCCAAACATATAGGTCAATTACTTGCTTTGTGGCTTATCCAAGGAAAATACTGTTGCCAACTTCTAACTGATGCTTTATTCTGCTTAAGTTCAAGTTATCTTAGCTAACTCAAAGCCTAAATAGGGGTTAAAATACAAAGCCTTTTAATTATCCTCATCAATCATCCATCCAAGTTTATATTCAGAAAATATATTCCCATTTTTAGGTTTCCAGAAATAAATTCTTTTACTAGGCATAATTTCATTGAAAGCTTTTAATGAGTTTTGGAAATTACCATCCTTCCCAAGGAGGGTTCAAATCAGATTAAGATAGACTGAGAAAGGGAGCTGAGATTAGCCTCTGCCAGAACACCAGTTACTTCCTATCACCAAACAATGGAGGAAGTTGCAAATAGCTATGAATAGATGCCTCAGTAGGCCATCTGGGCCATGGCATAGCACTTGACATGGGGCAAGCACATGAGATCTAATAGCTGCAGAAATCATCTCCTCATACTTCCTCCTACAGCGTTCTTAATAAGGGTAACCAAGAGTAAATATTTCCCCTCGTAGACAGCCTTCTAACTCTGTTTACTCTGTTACTGACCAGCTCAGGTGTTGGAAACATTTCCCCTCTAGGTCTTCTCCACTGAACATAACTGCACCTTCTGAGATACACAGGAAGAGTCTGTTTTTTCTCTTCATGAAATTCTTCAAGTACTTAGAGTAATGCTGCCTAACAGAACTTTCTGTGATGATTGAAATGTACTGTATCTATGTGCTGTCCAGTATGGTAACCACTAGCAACACGTGGCTAGTGAGTCCTTGAAATGTGCTGGTACAACTGAGGAACAATTTTTTTTATTTTTATTTAATTTTAATTAATTTCAACTTAAATAGTTATGTGCGGTTAGTGGCTACTATATTGAACAGTTCAGATTTAAGGACATTTCTCATGATTTGCCAAAAATCTTCCCTTTTTCAGATAAACAGCCCTTGCTTTTAAATAGTTTCTCAAAAAAAAAAAAGAAAGTCTTCTAGAATCTTCTCCAGGCAATCAGTTCCTCTCTGATACGTCCCAATTTGCCAAATTCCTATAATGTACTAAAACAGAGAACTCCTGGTAAGGTGGGACCTAAAAGGCTATGCTCTCTTATCTGAGCCTGCTTAGATGTTTGAGAGTCCTCTCCTTAGACCCAACCTAGCCAGGATGTGGCATATACTGGGCACTCAGGGAATATTTGAAGCTTATGTTAATATTGCAGATATTGTGGCATAACTTGATAAGCCTATTTTCCCAATTCTCCAGAGTCTTTTCAGCTCTACTTTTTAAAATTCCTGTGTTCTGATTTGTTTTGTTGGCTTTGAGGATTTATGCCTCTCCAGTACATCAGTTGTTCCTTCATTAAGGCTGTATATAAATACGTTTTTTTAACTGAAAACAAATATTTTAAAAGATAACCAGGATTATTTGGTGTCCATCAGGGAACAGATAACAAAAGGTAACCTCAAAAAAAAAAGCCAACGTCTCTGCAGGAGAATAAAACTTCAAGGTAAAGACCTTCTTTCAGAGATCACAAATGACATCAATCAAAGTCAGAGAAAGTTAAATTCTTCGTACTTGACAGAGCAGGACCCGTTTTTATCACTCACTAGAAGTGTACTACAAGCCACCTCAGAGAGGTTGCAGATAGTCTATGCAGTGAAATGTTTTATATATTATACAATAAAGCAAATATCAGCAAATTACAATAGCTGTACTCTTCTAGATAAGTCATTAAACAGGTGGTGCATTTCTCAAATATATATATATAATTTGAGGAAGTTAAATAACGTTAGAGATGCCTTTATCACTATTGCTGATTGTTCTTCAAAGAGCCAGCAGATCCCTAAACATTTAGCTTTAAGTTCTTCTTCTCCTCACACCAGATCATTAATAATCTGTAAACAGTCCCTGGGAAGAACTAAGAGAAGGCTATTTTCAGGAATTTGAGTAAGTACACTTACCTGTAAAGACGTTTTGCAAAGTGAATAATCACCAGTAACAGATCTGAGAATTACTAAATATGATATATTTATAAACCAGGTTTCTTAAAGTAGGGCACACAACCTGAGAATTATTCTAATGCTAAGAATTCATTACAAAGCCACTGCTATAGACTAAAAGTTTGCGTCCCTTGAAAATTCATACATTGAAATCCCAATCCGCACTGTGATGGTATTAAGAAGCAGGGCCTTTGGTAGGTGATTAGGCCATGAGTGCAGAGCCCTCACCAATGGAAGTAGTGCTCTTGTAACAGAGACCCCAGAGAGTTCCCTTGTCTCTTTTACCATGTGAGGACACAGAAAAAAGATGGTGTCTATGAGCCAGGAAGTAGGCCTTCACCAAACGCTGACCTGTTGGTGCCTAGATCTTGGACTCCCCAGCTTCCAGAGCTGTGAGAAATAAATTTCTATTGTTTGTTACAGTAAACTATAGCTAAGACAGCTACCTTGTATGGCTGACAGAGACACCCTCCCTGCCCCCACTTTGCTGAGCTTCTGTATGTGAGTCATAAAGCTTTCTGAAGATAGGAGATAACTGAACTGATGATCTTCAGTTGAGTGACTAAAAACTCACAGAATGCCTTTTGTTCCTTGTAGTAAGTAATTCTTTACCAAACTTAATGTATGCAAATCCTTTCTGTGTATGTTCAATAAAAATAAATGGCTACGTGCTCACATGTAGGCACAAATAAGATAAGGTCTCTGATCTCACTAAGGCTCTTAGTCATCTTGAAAAATCTTTAGGCACAGAGTTTAGTCTCTTATTTTGTGAGACCAAGTATTAATTTTAACACAAAAAGTATAAAGGCCATTAAATACACTCATGTGTGCCAGAACTCCATGAACTCTAATTAAATTTTAACCAGAACACTAACCTGCACAGATTCAAGGGAAACATTTACCTTCTTAACACTTATCTTTTCAAGTAAATATTTTATCTAAATTATGATTATTTCTTATTTAGAATCTTTGCAAGTCTCTACCGCTAGGTGCAAGAATATCTTCCAGGCAGTCCTAGAGAATGTTGTACCAGAACGTGGAAGAGAGGGGGAAAGGCAGAAGAGGAAGCCCAGAGTGGTAGAGCAATTTAGACCGTAGCAACAGAACCACTGAGTGCCTGTGAAAATCTACATGTAATATAGTTAGACACGTCAGAGAAATTGGATCAAAGTGAAGAGTTAGGGAGAAATACTGATGATCTTAATTGGTTCATTACTTCTTATTTATTTAGAGGTAGGAATAGGATGGAGAAGAGGACAACTGAACAGGGCTTCAGTTCCCAACTGGTTTCTGGCCTCAGTGAGAACAACTCCTTAAAAATTTGATTTCAGAAAGGCCTGGCGTGGTGGTTCAAGCCTGTAATCCCAGGACTTTCGGAGACCAAGGTAGGCAGATCACCTGAGATCAGGTGTTTGAGACCAGCATGGCCAACATAGTGAAACCCCATCTCTACTAAAAATACAAAAATTAGGTGGGTGTGGTGGCACACCCCTGTAGTCCCAGCTACTAGGGAGGCTGAGGCAGGAGAATCACTTGAAGCCAGGAGGCAGAGGTTGCAGTGAGCCAAAATTGTACCACTGCACTCCAGCCTGGGCAGCAGAGCGAGTCTCCGTCTCAAAAAAAAAAAAAAAAAAAAAAAAAAAAAAAAGGATTTCTATATTGGGCTTCATGTAACCTTTTGTTTAATAAGATAAATACATTTTGAAAGCCTCTGAGCTAAATGGCTATCCCCCACAGAATTTATAAGGAAGAGAGCAGGGTTTCAATGACAGTGAAGAGGGTAGCTTTGTACTTAGGCATATAGGTAATAGAACTGGAAAGTGCTATTTTTACCTCTAATTATTTGTGCTGAAATCTATTTAAGAGACTGCACAGAAGTTGTATAACCTTATTGACAGTAATCATTAAGCCTGCCAGGAAATTACCTTAAGTCTCAGAAGAATGCTGATGCACTTTGGCAGAGTCCAAGTGGAGTCATACAAACTTCTCATCTGTTAAAGCCCCTCAATTTACTGTAGAGCAAAATGATTCTCCTCCTTCATCTTCCCTGTCCACTTTCTAGCACTTTCCAAAAAAAGAGGTCTAGACTACAGTCATGCTATACAGAGACTATCCCCATCAGGAACATGAAAACCATGTGTAAGTCACAGCACTTTTGCAGTGAATACCAAGATAAAAAATATACGGTATCTCTCCTCACGGAGCTGGGGTCTGATAGGAGAGAGAGGTACATGAATTGTATAGAAAGACAAAGAAAAGCAAATACTAGAAAGACGAGGGAGCAAATGTTCAGTGTTGGCATGGATGGTAGGCAGAGGTACTGGCCACTGAACCAATAAATAAATCAATTACGCGTATCCTGGAGAAGCAGGAAAAGCTGGGACCATTGCTTCAGATCAGGACCCTCATTTCTTTTCTAGACAATTTTAACACCCTCTAAACGTGTCTCCCTGCTTACTTCATCTATTCCAGCCCATTCTCTACAACACCTGCTTAAAATCCTTCAATGGCTCCCAACCAAACGCAGAAGGCAGCACTGCTTACTATGACACAATGTTCTTCATGATCTGAATCTTGTCCACCACTCTGGCTTCATTTCTAAAGAATATGGGGCCTTCCTCAAAGGCTCCATGCTCTCAAATATATCTGGGCCTTTGCACAAGGTGTTTCTTCTGTCCAGAACATCTTCCTATTCTCAGTCTGCAGTCTGGCTAACTCCCTTCATTCCTGGAGATTCAGCTCCTCTAAAAAGCTTTTCTGGACAGCATATGGGCTGGGCTAGTCACCCTTTCCCTGTGTTCCCAGAGCTCCCTGTGCTTAGCTCTATTGTAGTATTTGGCACTCTGCTTGTATCTGTCACGATATTTTCATCTGTATTAACTCCCCAAACTCAGATTGTGAATTCCTTAAGGGTAGAACATTCATTATCTTTGTTATCACCAACGATTCGTGCAGTACCTGGCACAGAATAGGGACTCAGCAAATGAGTCCAATAAAATATTGACCTGAAGATCCATGACAGAGAGAAAATCAATAAAAGTAAGGGGGAAAAATGTTAAAACTTTTTCTGTCATTTCTGGCTGGGAAACTAGAATCAAGTCACTTCATTACTCTGAAACTCAGGATTCTTACATGACAACAATGATTAACAGACTACACAAAGTAGTAGGAAGTACAAGAACCTTGGAATTGGCTATCCCTAGAACTGAATCCTTCATTTAGGTACTTATAGGCTATATGATTTAGGGAAAGTCATTTAGCACCTGGATGCCTCAGTGTCCACATGAAAATGGGGATAATAACAGTACCTATCTGATAGAGTTATTTAGAGGGTTAAATGAACTATTGCCTTGAAAGTATTTAGAAAAGTGTCTGCCACACTGCAACTAATAAATGCTAGGTATCACTGTTATTTTATGAAAATGCTTTGCACAATAGATTCAATGTTATTCCTGTTCAACTACCATTGAAATTCCTCACAAAATTAGAAACAACTATTTTAAAATTTGCATGGAATCAAAAAAGGGCCCAAAGAGCCAAGAAAATCCTAAGCAAAAAGAACGAAGCTGGAAACATCACAGTACCCAACTTCAAACTATACTACAGGGCTACAGTAACCAAAACAGCTTGGTAGAGGTACAAGAACAGACACATAGACCAGTAGAACAGAATAGAGAACCAGAAATAGGACCATAGAGCTACAACCATCTGATCTTGGACAAACCTGACAAAAAACAAGCAATGGGGAAAGGATCCCCTATTTAATAAATGGTGCTGGGTGAACTGGCTAGCCATATATAGAAAATTAAAACTGGACCCCTTCCTTACACCTTATATAAGAATCAACTAAAGATGGATTAAAAACTTAAATATAAAACCCAAAACTATAAAAACCCTAGAAGAAAACCTAGGCAATACCATTCAGGACACAGGCATGGGCAAAGATTTCATGATGAAGATACCAAAAGCAACTGTAACAAAAGCAAAAGTTGACAAATGGGATCTAATTAAACTAAAGAGCTTCTGCACAGCAAATGAAACTATCAACGGAGTAAACAGACAACCTACAGAATGGGAGAACATTTTTGCAATATATCCATCTGACAAAGGTCTAACATCCAGCATCTATAAGGAACTTAAATTGGTAAGAGAAAAATGACCCCATTAAAAAGTGGGCAAAGGACATGAACAGACACTTCTCAAAAGAAGGCATTCATGTGGCCAAAAAACATATGAAAAAAGCTCAACATCACTGATCATTAGAGAAATGCAAATCAAAACCACAATGAGATACCATCTCACACCAGTCTGAATGCCCATTAAAAAGTCAAACAACAATAGATGCTGGCAGGGTTGCAAAGAAAAAGGAACGCTTTTATACTGCTGGTGGGAGTATAAAGTACTTCAACCATTGTGGAAGACAGTGTGGTGATTCCTCAAAGACCTAGAGGCAGAAATACCATTTGATCCAGCAATCCCATTACTAAGTATATACCCAAAGGAATATAAGTCATTCTATTATAAAGACACATGCAGGCATATGTTCATTGTAGCAGCATTCACAATAGCAAAGACATGGAATCAACCTAAATGTTCATCAGTGACAGACTGGATAAAGAAAATGTGGTACATGTACACCATGGAATACTATGCAGCCATTAAAAGGAATGAGATCATGTCCTTTGCAGGGACGTGGATGGAGCTGGAAGCCATTATCCTTAGCAAACTAACACAGGAACAGAAAACTAAACAATGCGTGTTCTCACTTACAAGTGGGAGTGAAATGATGAGACCACATGGACACATGCTGAGGAACAACAAATACTGGGGCCTGTCGGAGGGTGAGGGGTGGGAAGAGGGAGATAATCAGGAAGACTAGCTAATGGATGCTGGGTTTAATACCTGGGTGATGGGATGATCTGTGCAGTAAACCACCATGGCACACATGTACCTGTGTAACAAACCCACATATCCCACACGTGTATCCCTGAACTTAAAAAAGTTGGAAATTATTTAAAAAAAAAAAAGAAGAAGAAAATGCTTTGTAAATTGCCATATAAATGTCTATTTTCTTAAAAATAAAATAGCCTTTTTGAGATTATAGTAAGGAAAGTTCCCTGAGGGCTATAAGACAGAAGAACTTTATATCAAATACGACTCTAGTTTTTAAAGTGATACTCTACTCGATTTCATTTCCAAGTATTCTGTGTATCTTTTAAAACTCAAAAGATAGACTTCTAAAGAAAAACAATTTGTATTCATAGTGGGAAAAGTTGCCTTAGCATTCTTAAGTTGAAATCTATCTTCTCTAGGACAAATGAAAGAATCACCTGACTGCCTATCTAAAGGGAGATCTACCTGGAACAAAGGAATGGCCCAGGACCAATAAGCAAGTTATCCAATGCTGAGTGAGAGTGAGAGTGAGAGTGAGAGAGAGAGAGAGAGAGAGAGAGACAGAGAGAGACAGAGAGAGACAGAGAGAGACAGTCCTGATGTTTTCTGAAATGTTTCTCCAGGAAATATCTGATCATATATTTATTTTTCTCAGTCTATGACAACAGAGGTCAAAGAAAAAATGTCTCTCAACCACAGCATTAACTGCATTAGGGCATTTTTCTTTTGGTAAAGGCAATGCATACTCCTCAGATAATAACTCTGGAGCTGTTTTGTTTGTTGCTGTTGTTGGTGCCTTTTGGGTGTTTTTGTTTTTTTAACATGCTAGATCTAAAACAAATCAAACAAAAAAACAAAACAAAAAAACAAAACCAGCAGTTGTTCTCCTGAATGTTTTCAGTCTTTCAGGTGGTTAAATGAAGGGCCAAGAAAAGAAAATATATCATAAGGCAAAAGAAAGAAAAAACAAAGGAAAAAAACCATAAGAAACAGCTGACTGGGGCTGCTTCGCAACAGTTATTTGCATACATGCCTGGGGCAGGCAGGAGAGGGGCATTTGTGTGAAGGGAACCTGTGTGAACAGTGTCAAGCCTCTCCTCTGGATCCCATCAGGAGAGGGCAAAATGGAAATAACAACATCCCACCAGGTGGTCCTGGAATTAAATACTTGGAAGAATTCACTTCGAGCATTTTGCAAAGTAGTGTTGCAAAAGCAAGCTTGGCGTCTTCTCTAGAGATGTTGAAGAGAAACTAAAATTGTTTTCAAGGGATAGCCTGCATTAGCAGTTTTCAGCTTTCTGTGGAGGTTATCATTTCAGACTCCAAAAGGCCCCTCACCAGTCACCCAAGCTACCACTGCTTCCCTGCTACCATTAGAATAACAAAACTCAAACAAATCACGAGCTCACCAAAACTATCAGGAGGAATGATGGTGCAGTTTACACTGTTGGTGATCAGACTTCACTAACAAGGTCAAACTTGTGGATTTGAATCTTATATGGGCCTGTTGCCTTTCTCCTCACAGACAGACACCAGGGCAGCTGTCCCACAAACGTGGGCTGGTAGACTGAATGGAGATGGGGCAAAACAGAGCAGCAGCCTCTGCAAAAACCTGTTCCTCCTACTTAAAAAAACAACTCAAAATCTGGACCCCAAAAAAGGTCAGTCAGTAATGGACACCACACGAAGCTGGTTCCTGTTAAATACCCTTTAACTATTTAAGGTAATCACTAGCTTATGCCTCTTCCTCTTCCTCTTCCAAAGCGGATACTCTCATCTCAGTTCCATGCTTTGTCATTTATACCGGTCTTCCTCTAAAAGGAAGTCACGGTGGTTCAATAGCCTATTAATACCAATTAATACCATAAAAGGCCAGCCTTCAAGGCTCCCTGTAAGATCCAGTGGACTATAAGCTCTCAACTAATTCCTTCTAGCTCTGAGTTTCTGGGATCCTCTACATTGTCCAGAAAACCATCAGGGAATGGGAAGTTTATTTTACTCCCTGCACAGCAAATGCTGAATTTTAGAATATTGTTCAGGCTGGGAAAAATAATTAACTGCGAAATACCTTCTACTCCTATATAGCTAGATTAAATGTAGATATTCTTAAAACTACTTAAGAAATTGTAAAATCTCTCAGCCATCCATGGTGATAACTTTATACGACTGGGGACATGGGAAAAAGTAACAGGCCCATGCAGATCCAAAATCTTGAATCTATATGGGAATAATCACTGCTATTATTATACCCCAAGGCTTCTATAATCTCTTATTTTAATATGGGGAAAACTGTTCACTAATAGGTTTTTTCCTGTATATATATAGGATCTGTCTTCTTTTCTAAGGACGAATGAACCCTAATAAATTATGACCCTAATGAATTGTTAATACTACTGGACTAAAGCAGTAGGGGACCAGGGACAGAGACTTGGTGTTGTCTTTCAATCCCATGCACACTCTGGAGGGGATTAAGAAATCTATGTGGGATAACACCGTGTGAGAGAATCCTGAAAACTTCTGATAAGCAGGTTTTTAATTGGCTATAACATGAGCTCCTTCTTCAACAAAATTTCTCCAAATGAATACCCATTGACTGCTCTAATTCCACTTACTGGAGGCTGTGGTGATAAACACTGACCCAACACGCACCTACTCAGTAAATGTGATGTACTTGCAAATTTGGCTTTGTCCCCACCAGCTCTGGATTTTCCATTTGCTCTGTTAGCCAAAAATAGCACCAGGGCACAAGAGCACGTTGCTTACCTCCCCTACCATGATCGTGGAAGCTCACCGACAATCACATAAGGTCTTAGTTATTTTAATAAGACATGAAATTATTCCTTTGAAATAAGAATACTCTGCAGCATAGGGTAATAAAACCCAAAATATAACAAGTGTTATCTTAAAAAAATCAAACTCTTTATTTAGAGACACGAAGAGGGTTTGTCTAGGTTGGCAGATAGACAGGGAACACAGATGGTGAGAGACCATGCTAACAAATGGACTAGATTTTAAAAATAACCATTATATGCTAGCCAAAGGTGCAATGATTTAATAAGCCGGGGATGGTAGAGGAATTCAAGCTCAACTGACATCTACTGAGTAGTTACTAAGTGTGGGGTACAAGGTTAGATCCTTTCATCATGGCATAGCATTTATTACTCATACCGCTGTGTGGTGTTACTATTTTTCAATTTCAGGTGATAAAACAGCTGAGTTTTAAGGAAACTAGGCTGAAAATCCCCTCAGCGATGATGAGGTTGGCAACCCTAATAGACCCACGTTCTAGATCATTAGTGCAAGAGTGGTCTCTAGCATCTCACCCATATGCAGTCCTTTACACCCCTGACATTACTGGCCTTCTGTAACACCTTACTGGCCTTCTGTAACAAGCCCTATAGCTAAAGTTGGTTTTTTTCAGTGACGAAAGTTAATTTGCATTGAGCAACCAGTACCATCTTCTCTGTCCCATCTTGTGAATAACAGCATACATCTGTGAGACAGTTGGCTGCAAGAACTCTAAGGAGGCTCTGTTTCCCATCTGGGAGATGGATGCCCCACCACCCACATTTCCTCGTTCGTTACATGTATTAACAAGTCAATAAGCCAAAGTTACAGAGAAAGTAGTCTTCCCTCTAAAATGTCCTCAGTGAAAGAAATAAGGAATGTGCCTGCAAATCATTCAAAGTCATCTAATACGGATCCATTACAAGACCCGCAGAAGGTAGAGAAAGCTCTCTTTGTGGAAGCAAGATAAAGAACTGATATTGCATTGGGTCAACTAGTGCATAGCTCTGCTGCTTAGGTTGAGTTAATGTGCTTGCAAGAAATGTGGGAGTGGCATTTCTAGACCACTGGACCATTCTGATAAACCGTTAAGTATACTAACAGTGATTGGTGCTCTATATGCTGAGCAATCACCCAGAAAATAGGCCCCCTGGAATATCCTATTGTATAATTTATTAAGAAACTAACCACTAATATGCTGAGCTCTTCAGAAGGTGGAAGAAGCAGGCTATTTGACAAACGTTTACACTCTCCCATTCTGGCTGAATGCTGATCTTTCTATGCTGTAACTCTACTCTAGTATGGGTTATCACTTAGGGTTTTGGGTTGGAATTCTTTTCTCTTTGAAAACAAATCTCCCAACACCTGACATACTAGGGATAAACTGCCCTAAGTGGACATTGAGACAGGGAGGTCAAGGCTAATTAAAAACAACCAAATGGCACACGGGATTTACCAAAGGTCACACAATCATGTCCATTTAATGCATGTTTGTGTAGAAAGGAGCACAGCATCAACACATTTACTGTCAGAGGTTGAGAGCAGCTGTTTGTTATCTGTAATAACATTTTGTTTTAGAAACACAGCTACCAGTGTCATCTAGTTCATCTCCTCTTAGAGCACAGATAGACTAAGAAGATGACTTGCCTTTATCTCTACCTCACACACAACTCTGCTTCAGAAACAGTCAGCTGCCTTGTGCAGGTGAATAGCAGTTGACTCTGAGTAAGAAGGGCTTAGGAGTTGGTATGGCTTACTGTCAATATACCAACTAATAATTTTTTTCCAAAAGACGCTGATTTACTGATGAGACCACAAAGAAGGACTTCTGTCACGGCCCATGTTTATCAATACCCTCCAGCAGCATCTGGTGCCCTTAGGGATTTCCAGCAAGCCAAGTTACAATCCTTTTTTGGTTTAGCTGGATTTTTGGTAAAAACAACCTGTTGGGGCAAGTGAAAAAACACCTTGGTGATAAATAAGATACTGTATGTAAAAGTTTCTAACACTGTGCCCGGCATAAAACTGGCATTCAAATAGGTTTCTTCCAGTTGGGTGCAGTGGCTCATGCCTGTAATCCCAGCATTCTGGGAGGCCAAGGCAGGTGGATCATGAGGTCAAGAGATCGAGACCATCCTGGCCAACATAGTGAAACCCTGTCTCTACTAAAAATACCAAAAAATTAGCTGGGCAAGGTGGTGCATGCCTGTAATCCCAGCTACTTGGGATGCTGAGGCAGGATAATCACTTGAACCTGGAAGACAGAGGTTGCAGTGAGCCGAGATCGCGCCACTGCACTCCAGCCTGGCAACAGAGCAAGACTCCATCTCAAAAAAATAAATAAACAAATAGTTTTCTTCCTTTCTTCCATCTCTCTTCTTTCATGAAGATTGTTATTTATTTTAATAATGCAGTAAGATGGATGGGAATGGGAAGACCTGCAAAGCATTTGTATGGGCTAGCATTTGTTGTACCTGGAAAACAAGTTTAGAAGTCACTGGAGTTACCATCATGAATTTTCCAAACTATGTCTCTACCTGTTTGATTCAACTCAACAAACATTTACTAAGTATGAATTATATGTCAGAATAGTGCTGGGGATATACAAATAAAAAACAAGGATTCTGCTCCATGTGCTCACAAAACCACAAGGAAGCAGCTTCCAGAGGCACATTTGGAGGGATGCAGGGAAGAAAAATGAGTGAATGCCTGCACTCCAGGACAAGAATTTAATTAACATAATCGAAGCATAATGAGACTAATTGTAGCATGTAAATATTGCCAATTAACCAACAAGTGCCCAATTTCCCCACAAATTTAAAAATTACAGCCTTTTTTTAATTATTGAAGGAGGGCAAAAGTCAGTGTCAACAAGAAAAGCAAGTTCTTTCCATACTGTTTACAGAGAGGTCAAAAGATAGCCCTGCCCCTCAAAATCTTCATGTAAGTACTAGATTTAAAAGCAAGGTGCGGTCAGGCGTGGTGGCTCACACCTGCAGTCCCAGTACTTTGGAAGGCCAAGACAGGCAGATCAATTGAGGCCAGGAGTTCGAGACCAGCCTGGGAAACATGGTGAAACCTCGTCTCTACTTCTCTACTAAAAATACAAAAATTAGCCAGGTGTGGTGGCAGGTGCCTGTAATCCCAGCTACGTGGGAGGCTGAGGCAGGAGAATCGCTTGAACCCGGGAGGCAGAGGTTGCAGTGAGCCAAGATTGCACACTGCACTCTAGCCTGGGCAACAGAGTGAGACTCTGTCTCTAAATAAATAAATAAAAGCAAGGTCACAAAAATCTCATCATTTGTGTGCAGAGGAACACTTAATCCAAAAGCTAAAGCAACCTGTTGTTTGTGTCATGGCTAAAGAACAAACAAGGGTAACAGCAAAGAAGCACAAAAATACCTCCATTAATTAGGGTCACGTTATTCCCACTGTAAATCCTAATCACTAGTTAGAAGTGAAGTTTCATTAAGGTCATTAGTGCCTATCAGGAAATTATAATATACTTACACTTAAATGTCATATTCTAATACTTCCCACAGGGACCTAAATTAAGTCAAGTTTCCATGCAATAATTCTTGTAATACATAAACCTATCACCTCCTTTTCTGTGTGTGTGTGTGTTGTTTTTTCAGAAATTTTTTAGCATCTCCCTCATGACCAAAAATTACCATGAGCAAAACTAGATAGAATGTAACCATTCCCCTAGCTGTAAGTGTGCAGGCCAGAGATGAAGAGTGGAAGACTGAAAGGGTGGGTCAGATCCTGGAAGGCAACTGTCCTTTAAGATGAAAAACAGTGATAACTGCTGAGAAATCTCAACCTTAAGTGTGTTGAAAGTTGATAATGTCCACTTATGTAGTGAAGAATTTGTGAAACAGGACTGTCAAAGGGAGTTATAGGTTCTTGGAAGAAGCTCCATCTTTTGAATCTTAATACCTTCTAGATAGTTAAAGATAGTGTCTTATACATAGTAATACCTTATAGATAGTAGACATTCAATAAATGTTGTCTGAATTATGTTACTCAACATACCATATCTCTTTCCTGTCATTTTACAATTTAGAAAATGATTTGACACCGAGAATTGACACCATACAAATCTGCCAATGCTCACATTTCTCTTACTGACTGGTTGGTCACATGGCTACTTTCCCTAACCCTTGTCTTTATAAATTCAATTCAATTTAATTTGCATTGAGTTGAGTTCTGTCAAGACTCAATAGTCCATGTTAACAACCCACATTCTAGATCATTAGTGCAAGAGTGGTCTCTAGCATCTAACTCACAAGCAGTCCTTTATATCACTGATATTACTGGCCTTCTATAATAAGCCCTATAACTAAAGTTGTTTTTTTCAGTGATGGAAGTTAATTTGCACTGAGCCATCAGTACCATCTTCTCTGTCCCATCTTGTGAATAACAGCATACATCTGTGAGATAGTTGGCCAAGCTACAATCTTAGTCATGTGACATTTTTCTGTATGAAAAACAAATTAGGTTCTTATGAGGCCCAAGCATGAAATTTTGGCTTCATAATAATATACTATATATTCGACTTCATAATAACATCTTACCAACTGGGCCCCCATGTCAATTTTTTTCTAGTTTATGATTCTTCTCAAATAAACTACAGATTCCTTAATTGCATGTGTGGCAGAGCACATTATTAGGTGTTATAGAGGTTACAAAGGTAAAGAGTTAAGTATCTTAGACCTTAAAAAGCTTAGAGTATAGCAGAGAAAGAAATGTACGCAACTAATTACAATTCAAGGCAAAGTAAAATAACTTTAAGAGAAAAACAAGATTAAGTAGCACACTAAAAGGCAATGCAAGATTACTTCTAGATAGAAGGATATCAACTGCTTCTTTAAAGATATGAGCATTGGAATCTGGCCTTACACATATACATACATATGTGTGTGTGTATTATGTGCACATATTAAAATATACATATACTTGTACAGAATCCTGTAAACATTCTACCATATGAATACAATTCAGACAGAATTAAAAACAACAGAATTCCCTCTAAGAATTTCTATAAGGATTCATTTAGATCACCATTGCCTCCTTGGAGGATTTGAATTAGAATAGAGTTTGTGAAACCATGGTTTTAAGCCATGAGCCTTTGTTTTGTTTTGTTTTGTTTTGAGACGGAGTCTCGCTCTGTTGCCCAGGCTGGAGTGCAGTGGTGCAATCTCGGCTGACTGCAAGCTCCGCCTCTCGGGTTCACACCATTCTCCTGCCTCGGCCTCCCGAGTAGCTGGGACTACAGGCGCCCGCCACCACATCAAGCTAATTTTTTGTATTTTTAGTAGGGATGGGGTTTCACCGTGTTAGCCAGGATGGTCTCGATTCCTGACCTCGTGATCCGCCCGCCTCGGCCTTCCAAAGTGCTGGGATTACAGGCGTGAGCCACTGCGCCTGGCCTTTTTATTTCTTTTTCTGAAATGGAGTTTTGCTCGTTCGCCCAGGCTGGAGTAAAATGGCGCAATCTCGGCTCACCATAACCGCCGCTTCCTGGATTCAAGCGATTCTCATGCCTCAGCCTCCCGAGTAGCTGGGATTACAGGCATGCGCCACCACGCTTGGTTAATTTTGTATTTTTACCAGAGGGGGTTTCTCCATGTTGGTTAGGCTGGTCTGGAACTCCCAACCTCAGGTGATCCGCCCACCTCGGCCTCCCAAAGTGCTGGGATTACAGGCATAAGCCACTGCGCCGGGCTGCCATGAGCCTTTTAATCAAGCAACAATTTAAATAGAAGTTCGATATGTAAAACAAAGAATGGCTACTTAGGGTAAGAGAGGAAGGAACTCCATCTACCCCACCCCTTTCCCAAACTTGCCCACAGCCCAGGGTGGAAACTCCTTGACAAGATGACCAACAAATCCCTTCCTGCTGTCACTATCTGTGATTTAAGTCTAAGTCCATGGAGCACATGGGAAACCACAGCACTGTGTCTCTTAGAAGGAACAACATGTTGTATGAGCCCTGGGATCTTCCCTGGGGAGCATTCCCTGTATTTAGGGGAGGAAGCTGAACATATGTGAGAAGAAGTAAAGCAAAGCACTTGTTTAAGTGCCTGTCCTAGGAAGAAAGCTTTCAAAAAAAGGAAAAAAAAGTCAAGGAAGACATCACAGAAGGAGAAAAGAGAACATGAGCTGTGAAAGACACTGATTAGCAGGAAGAGATAAAGCAAATAATTAATTTTTATCTAAAAACATTTGGAGCCAGGTGTAGTGGCTCGGGCCTGTAATCCCAGCCTTTTGGGAGGCCGAGGCGGGTGGATCACTTGAGGTCAGGATTTGAGACCCGCCTAGCCAACATGGGGAAACCCCATCTCTACTAAAGAAAAAAAAAAATACTAAAAAAAGTAGCTGGGTATGGTGGCACGCACCCGTAGCTCCAGCTACTCAGGAGGCTGAGGCATGAGAATTGCTTAAACCCAGCAGGCGGAGGTTGCAGTGAGCTGAGATCCTGTCACTGCACTCCAGCCTGGATGACAGAGTGAGACTCTGTCTGAAAAAGAAAAAATTTTTTTTAAAAAAAGCATTTGGATCTGTGTTAAACGCAGAACCCAGAAATTAACTGCTGAATCCAAAGGGGGCTTTGGAGATGTGCAGGCCTATCACTCCTCCCACAGTTCTGCTAGCTCGGCCTTGGCAAAGCAAGAACTCTGGAGGGACTCTGGGGCACCAGCTCAGGCCTGACGCAGCAGTCTCAACTGCAAGCCAAGAGGCAGAACAATGCCACTCTAACATCATGATTCACAATGAGTGAAAACCACAATAAAGCTTTTCATCAGAGGAAAGGGAAAATAGTCTTTGTTTATCAGCATCCTGGGGGAGATCAAAAGCCTACTTTCTAGAGCTTGTTCCAGATGTCTCTTCTACCTCTTTAGAGCCTACTGGCCTCCAACAGCCATGCTCAGTATCTCTCATTTCATGCACAAAAAGGTCATTTCAGGCACAGCAAGAGAGCAGGCAGCTCTCTGCATTCTCATGCTGCCAAATCAACCTTCTCACTCACCTAAAGGGCTGTTCAATATGTGTCTTCATGGCCCACGTATCCTCAGAAGACAAAGCCATGTGCTGTCTGCTCTGGGACACAGAAAAAGGAGTCAATCCAGCCTTCTCTCTGAGTTGACTAAATCATGCTACATGATTCTCTCTGGCCACAGCCCTGCCAGCCTTTGGAAAGCTATGACTCCTGAGCCCAAGAAGCTCCCAGCTAATAGAGAACATGTTGTTGTCTCCCTCAGAGTGTTCTTGGTCTAGTGTGCCTGGGTACCTTGTTCTTTAATTTTCTCATTTCTTGAGCTAAGACATAACTATTACAACCAAAAGAATCTACTTCTATCATCCCAACAGTGTGGCAGGAAAGCTATGTTCTTAAAATAAAAGTCACACAACACTGTAAAGTGAAGCAACACTGGATTTGAAAGTCAGGTACTAGATTAGTGTCATACCTCTGCCACTCACTAGGTGAGTAACTTTGAGAAGTCACATGACCTCTCTGACCTTTTGTTTCATCAATTGGAGATATACCTATTCAAAAATCAATAAATACCATCATGTGTCACTTAACAATAACATACAGTTTGAGAAATACATTTTTAGGTGATTCCATCCTTGTGTGAGCATCATAGAGTATACTCATATGAACCTAGATGGGATACCTACTATAATCCCAGGCTATGTGGTATAGACTGTTGCTCCTAGGCTACAAACCTGTACGCCTTGTTACTGCACTAAATGCTGTAAGCTGTAATAATACAATGGTAAGTATCTGTGTATCTGCAAATACCTAAACATAGAAAAGACACAGTAAAAATATGGTATTATAACATTTGGGAACCACCATCCTTTACATGGTTTGTTGTTGAGTGAAAGGTTATGTGGCACATGACTGTATTTACTGAGTCCCTGCCTACTACATGCCAGGAATCATGCTAAATGCTGAGGATATTCTGGTGAGCAAATCAGACTTGGCCTTTGCCCCCACACAGTTTAAAGACTAGTAGAAGAGAAAGAGAATAAATAAGGAAACAAATACATATTTACAAATTAGAAGTGTTTGGAAGGATATAAAAAAAAAACCAATGTGCTCAGAAAGAAAGCAAGATGGAGAATGAGGTTTTTCCCCCTCTGGGGGTACAGAAAGCATCTGTAAGGGGAGTATGTGTGAGGGAGGAAGAAAAGCCATCAGAGAATACAGTGGAGAAGGAGGATTCCAGGCTGAAGGAACATCATAGACAAAGGCCCAGAGGGAAGGAGGGACTTAGCATGTTCAAAAGCTCAAAGAAGTTCAAGTGTTTGGAGCTGGGAGCTTGGGAAGCAAGAGGAGGTGGTGCGAGAGAAGGCTGGAGAGGGAGCAGGCAAGCAAAGTAACTAAGTCCTGCAAAGCTGCAGTGCTGGGCCTAGCACATAATAGGCCATCAATCAACATGGGCTGCATGCAAAGGTTTTCTTTGACCAGGAGAATAAATTTTAATTTATAACCTAAATGACTTCTAGGAACCCTGCTATTTTAATGATTCTAGTCCCCAGATTGCTGAGGAAAAAAATTTTAAAGAGCCCCTTGTCCTTTGTGAACCACAAAATAAACAAAACCCCTGTGGAATGAGAATTTCACCCTTAGAGTCCCTACCTCATCCACCAAAGACAAGGAGGCACTATTTAAATAATATTTAGGCAAACATGCTTGGCCCAGGGGAAACAGTAAGTGCTTCTAAAGCTACAAACATTATGTAGGTTACAGGTTAAAATCATTTCATGGTTCCCTTTCTTTCATGAACAAACACTAGTTTTACTAATCAAGAAAAGATGTTAGAATTTCTTAGATATCCCATTAAAAAGACCCATACAGCCAAAGGCAAGGTGGAAATTCTAGGCACAACTATGCCATCTGTTCATGCTCAAAAGATGGGTTTCACATCACATCTTATCTGAGTGGTATGTCCTCTTTTGGTGCCCCTGTCTTCTATTCTTTCCCTAGTTCCAACATTTCCATCATGTGCTAGCTTTTCCAGTGGAAATCAAGCATGAATATAAGGCCACTGAAAAGCTCTACTGAAAAACCACTAAAATGTTCATTTTTCCAAGATAATGTTTGGCAGCCATGGTAAAAAAGTGCAAGAGATTTGTAGTGAGACAGAGCTGGATTCAACCCCCAGTTCTGCCACTTACTGGCCATGTAAACTTTTGTTCCTTTTTGAGTCTCAGTTTCTTTTTCTGTCAAGCAGAGATAACACCTACCTGACGGGGCCTCTGTGGCTTAAAAGGGATCACATCTAAAGCCCCTTACCCACAGTATGGAGCATAGTAGGCACAAAATAACAGAAAGCCAGGTTTGGAAGGTGGTCCAAGTTTGAGATGCAGCAAAGTCCTTGCAGCCAGGACTGCTCCCCAGAGGCTTGGCCACTGAGGCAGATGATAAACAGAGAGAGCTGGAGCTTGTCATGAGAGGCTAACCCTGCTGACTCAACAGTGCCAGACCTTTGCAATGGACCTCAAATCCCCCAGGGAGGAGGGATTTGGGTCCTCCTACAGGAGGACCCAGGGCTCCTGGTGGGCAAGTGCATTCCTTCCCAGGGACAAGGGCACTCTACAGAGCCCAGGCCCAGCCTGACTGGGTGCAACTAACCAGAGAAGCATTTACCTTTAGGAGCTTCAAAAGCCACAACTGCCCCTAGCCCAGGGTCAGAGAAACACAATCCTTGGAAGATTTATCAGGTCTTCCCAGGTCCCTGGTTTGCATCTTTCTTGTCAAATGGATCCACTGTTAGTCCTGTCTTTCTGATCAATACGTTTGTCTAAATTCTGCCTACAGACCCAAACCGTCCTGGTTCAAGTCAGCCCAGTTATCTTCTGCCTCTTGTGAATTATTTGTTAAGCATTTTCAATTCTTCGTCTAGGAGACTGATGACTCCAAATCAGGTGACATTTTAATACCCCTAGCAGTAAAAGCATTTATCTAAGCCAAAAAAAAAAAAAAAAAAGAAACCAAAGTCTTATCTACTGGCATAATGTGTTTATCTCAATGAGATTTATCACATAAATGAAATAAAAGAGTGCCAAAAATCATGTTATTCCAGAAACATTCTTCCCCTAATATTTATAATGGTATGTTAAGTAGGAAAAATTCAGCAAATGATCCATTTAGAGAAAAAGAGCCTTTATATTTGGAATCTACCCATTAACTTAAAATCCACAAATCTTGTTTTATACAATAATGCATTCCTCCCCCCAATCTCAATATATTATCAAGTTATAATGAGAAAGTTTATATCTCATTTCACAGAATAACAAAAATAGAAGGGTTATCCCCTCAACGTATAAATGAGGAAACTGGGACTCAGAGGCCAAATTGCTTCAGATTAACTCAGCTAGTCCAAGAAAAGGGATGAATAATCAAAGCCTAATTCCAGTATGGTCAAAATAAGAAAATAGAGAAAGGTACCTGGAAAATCTACAACCAAAGGCACAGGCTCCCAAAACCTGAATCTACAGAGCCAACTTTTACCCATGGCAGCTTTGGGAGCATCTCTGAAGAGCAGAAATGTGGCAGAACTTATATCTGAAAGGTCTGGAGGCCAGGCTGGAAAGTGGTAGCTGTCCACCAGTTACAACCAGGGGCACCAGTTACAACCTGGGGCTGGCCCATCAATGGTGTGGACATTGTGGCCATGGTTACAGTGACCACCTGAGGAGAAGGGACAAGTCTAGATTCCAGGTGTCTGTCGATTTTTAGGATGTGGTCTTGACCATATTCTCCTCCTACAGGCTGAGAACTAAACATAAAATGGAGCAGGTTAAGTGTATCAAGAACACAGATTTAGCCAGAGAACGCAAATGTTCTGCTAGCACCACGGAGATCTCATATATGTATAGGTACAGAAAACCAGACAATTGACCTTAGCTCTGGCTTGAGCATCATGACAGCCCCTGGGCTGGGAAGTAATAATTCAGACAATAGATGTTTAGCTGATGATAAGTGTCTGGGGCTCACCTCTTAGCCTATCCTTTGCAATTTCTTTTTATTCATTTTAACCTGATATCCCCTGCATACAAATGTTTAGTGATGAAGGAGGGTAATGGCATGAATGTGAGAAAGTTCTGGAAGTTTCCTCCCAAGAGCATCAGCTACAGTTTTATCCACTTCAGAACAAGTAAACATACCCCAGGCCAGAGACATCACCAGTTACAGGCAAAAACACTCATTGACAGCCAGAAGAAGAAACCACAATCAGAGAGAGGGATACTGCAGAAGGGGGATTAAGACACTCTCTCACACAATTTTCTAAGCAAAGAATTTAAAAGACAAGAGACACGACCCCAGCCTTTCTTAAATCCCTTACTATTGACTGTAAGCTTCTAAGCAAAGTTTATTTCCCCTGTGCCTAAATAATACTCCACCCACTCCGGTGGCCAATAGCTCCATCAAAAGTGTAGGCATTGTGGCCATGGCTACAGGGACCACCTGGGGAGAAGAGAGAAGTCCAGGCTGTAGATGTCTGTTGATTTTTAGGATGTGGCCTTGACCATATTCTCCTTCTTTAGGCCTGGAACTAAACATAAAACATAGAGCAGGTAAGTGTATCCAGAATATAGACTGAGCTATAGAGTGCAAAGTTGCTCTGCTAGCACCATGGAGAGCGAAGCCCAGTCTCAGGAGGCTCATGTGTTATTTGGGGTCACCTGCCCTCCCCACTCACCTGCTGCCTTTCTATAGCAGAGTGTCACGACTCAGCTGGGAGTGCTGTGATGGCTTCACACATAGTCAAGGGGGCTGGACATTGCTATTAATATAACCCACTTTTCCCCTTAGTACTTTCTCCCTGCAGTGATTCATTCCACCTGAAAGTACTTGAGCTGTACCTGGGTGGCTCATTTATTTGCAAATAATAATTTCACAAGCATTAAAAAAGTAGGCAATTAGCTTATTCTTAATCTTAATATGCCACCTGGTTAGCAGGTGGTCTCCTGCCCCAAGAAATGATGGAGGCATTCTGGAGTCATCTCTACCTCTTGCTGTACATGTTACTTTGCCTCCATCACCAAGACCCTTTCAAATGTTCCTCCTTAGAAAATCTCAAGTTCTCAACTGAGCTTGTTATAGAAAAAGAGTTACAAACCCTTTGGGCAGCTGCCATCTAAAAACTCTGTTTTCCATATTTAGCTAGAGACCACAGTTTTCACTGAACTCATTCGTAATGTAAGTACCAACCACTCTTTAGAGAAATTTGCTGGAAGGGATGTTTCATGTAGCACTCCCAAACCAGAGCTTGCCTGGAATAATCCCCACTCACATGATGTCAAAAGAGCCAGAAACAGCCCCTGGAAAAACTGACACACCAGTTGCTCTTTGCCCTTCAAATGAGCATTAAGGATAGATTTCTGCTGCTCCTCCCTAACCCCCACCCCAAAACTGCTTCTCCCACTGATTTCTAGGGCAGCTTACCTGAAGGGTGAGGTGATGAGAAAGTTGATCAAGATGAAACATTAAAGCTAAAAAACACAAATGAAGGCAAGGACACTTGTCCAGCCTCTTCTTGCTCATTCTCCAGCTCTGTCTCTGCCATGTGCACAAATCACCCATTTAGGCACATTTTTATCCCAGAATTCTAACTCCTCTCTGTTCAAGCCTTTACGGTGACCACTAGACAGTACCCCCACCCACCCCTACCCTCATGCTAGAACTTCCCGTCAAGATAAACTAATCTTGGTAATGGTTCTTACACAGAGGAGCACATTGGAATCACCGGTAGAGGAGGTATGTTAGAGATATTAGAGAAATTTGCTGGGAGGGATGTTTCATGTAGCACTCCCAAACCAGAGCCCGCCTGGAATAATCCCTACTCACATGATGTCAAAAACAGCCCCTGGAAAAAGCTGAAACATCAGTTGCTCTTTGCCCTTCAAATGAGCATTAAACCCACTATATATGTATCGAGAATATATTTATTATATATATAAATGTACCAAGAATATATATTTTTATATATATATAAATGTATCGAGAATATATTTTTTTATATATATATATACACACACACACACACACACACACACTCATACCTGGTGTTTACTCTGGAGGTGCTCATTTAGTAGGCCTATAATGGAGGTCTTGAATCTAAACCTTTTAGTAGCATCATGGATAAGTTGGATGCCCTCTCAGTTGAGATGCTCTAGCTTAGAGCCTTCCTGGGGGCTTGTGAGAAATACAAAGCCATGAGCCTACCCCATGCCTACTGTGTTAGAATCTGCATGTTAACAAGACCCTCAGGTGATCTGTATGCACATTAAAATCTGAGAAGCACTGGCTTAGAGCACATACAGGTCAATAGGTTACTGTTCACAGCAGCAACCACATGTTTAGTGCTTTATATAATGAAGACTTTACCCTTGTTAAAGGAATTTCAAATATCTGGGAGCTTGATCCTACAGAAGCAGAGAATAAATATGGGAGCCCGAGGCCTTATAGGCACTCTAAAAATCACATCATGAGTCATGGGGACAGATGTCTATTTTGTTTATGCGTAAGGCCGGACCTCTGAATTTTCTTTTCTTTCTGAGACAGGTCTTATTCTGTTTCCCAGGCAACAACAGTTTTCGCGTGGGGGTGGGGGTGAGGGGGGACTGTCTGGTGGTTACTGTAAAGGCTTGAACAGAAAGAAGTCAGGGTGAAAATGTGCCCAAATGGGTGATTTGTCCACATGGCTGAGACAAAGTGCAGTGTTGCAATCTTTTTTTTTCTTAATTATGCATTTTAAACATCAATATGTACATTTGTTTTTACAGTTATAAATTTTCTCATCTGTTTTAGACAACAGCTTGTAATAGTTTTGAATCCATTAAGATGTTGCTTTCAATTTGAAATATTTTGTATATACATGTATATAAAAATAACCCAATGATGACTCATCTGACAGATGTTTAAGATCAATAAAGGCTTATTTTTCAACATGCAGTTAGGAAGAAAGGGAAGCAAGCCAACCTCTCTACACTCTCCTTTGCTGGCTTGTTTTTGCAGTGGTATCAGTAGTGTTTTTGGAGGGAACCACATGCCTTCAGCCTATCTAGTTAAGATCAGATACCACAATCAACAAGAAGGGCAGAAGAGATGGGGAACGGGGAGTGGGTAAGTGTTAAATATCAACTTTTGAAGTGTGCATTTTGTACTCTTTCTAGGTACAGGATTAAAAACAGGCCAATGAGGAAAAAATTGTTATAATTGTTATAAATTGTTATGTTGTTTTAAAACTGCAATCAAATCAAGACATAATAGCTGAATTAAGTTCTTTTAATAGATTGCACATATAGATGTTTAGCCATACTCTTAGATCAACTCTTTAACAGTAGAACTTCATATCCAATTAACATGGTCTAGATACCACCTTTCTTATTTTTTACAGTAAAGTCTGGTATTTAAATACCTACTTCTACACTGACAGCTTTAAGAAAAACAGGACACAGAGGGAGTTGTCATTTTTAGCAGCAATGAAATACCACCAACCCATTTTTACATACCAAATTCAAGTCCCTATCAGAAGTGAGTGGACCACAAAGTCACCGGTACAAAATTGCTAGTTCATTTTTAAATCAATAACTTGAAATTACCCTTGCCCCCAACCCCATTACATCTTTTTCTAAACAGCAAACTTTTTGCTGTTTTATACATAGGCTAGCAGGCTTGTTTCAATATGAAAGTGCTAACTCATTTACAGAGTTTTATAATCAGTTATGTAGTGCTATAATAAATGTCCAATAATCTACATAGGAACAATGATGAGTAAAAATGATGATTGAATAAGGCTATCAAATTACCTTATCTTATTTACATATAAAGAATAGATACCCAATGGTGAGGAAGAGACAGAAATTGAACAAATTCTCACAGGTTTAAAAATTACATCTACCTTTGAGTTTTATACTGTAAATGAGACATTTTAAGTAGCCCATGCCTATTTTTTCCTCAGAAAAAGAAAAGTTGCCTTCATGACATCCCCTCTTGTGTCAGATTTCCACAGTGTCACTTTGAAGCTTCAGAGTCAGGATCTTACTTTCTTCAAAAAATAAAGAAAATACACCCCCTAAGGTACCTCCAATCCTCCCCACCCCCAAAATCCCGCCGGTTTCTTTTCCAGTGCCAGGTTGCATGGTCAGGTCCTATCTCCCGGGATTATTGTTGTGATTTTTTTTTTCTGTCCATCTATTGATCATTAGTTTAGAATAGATAACATGAACCGGTTCTGGAACCACTGCTAGGAGGAACACAAGCCCTTCACTACAATCACACAGCAGGAAAGAAAGAGATAAATCAATTCATCCCTGGTGCTGGGCCTCCAAAATTGAAAGAATTTGGCACAACTGGAGCACTGAATTTGTATCCTCTGTGCGTCTCAATCATTTTGGATTCATGGGCTGCTCTTCTTTGATCAGCCAGAGTTGCTACGTCTGTAACTATTTTCTTTGTTCTTCATTCAGACCATGAGTCAGAGACTGATACCACACAGGATTATGATTTTGAATAGTCTGAAAGATAGCTTTAAATATCTGATACTCAACAACAGGGTTATCTTCGTCATCAATGACTGTGGAATAGCCTTCCTGAGCAGTTTCTTCAGCATCATCTTCTTCCCAATTTTCATCATCTCCATCTTCACCTGCCTGCTTAGCCAGAATCTCCAAATGTTCTTTCTCGTCTTTATCAATATCATCTTCATCACTCCCCAGTTCCTCGGTTTCATCATCATATTCAGCTTCATCATTATCACTGTCATTTTTGGACAAAAGAGCATGGCAGGCATATGCTCTTTTCAATTCATTCAATAAAAGGATAAAAGCTGGCAAAATCTGTCCAGAAACCTGATTCAAACCTTGGAGTGTCTGTTCCATATCAATAAGAGCACAGAGACTAAGACCACACATATTTCTGTCATGACGCCTCAAGAAACAGTCAACATCATTAAGCCACTGTCTCATAAAATTATTTGTAACTGGTTCAACATTATTAGGGAAGTGAAGATTTTCTAAGGTATTGAGTAATAGGTATGCATTATAATGCAAAGCTGCAATTGCAACTTGCAGACATATAGTTCAAAGTTCACTTGTCTTAACCTCTCGTCAGTCTTTCTAAGGCTGCTTGCACGAATAAGGGAATGCACTGGTCAATGTTACGCCCTTTGCACTGCAGAATGATGACCTCTAACAATTTTGCCACATGACACTCTGCATCTTCTCCTGCAACTCCTGTAAGAACCTTTTTGCACATACTGTATATCATTTCAAGATACTTGGTATCAGACAGAAGTGTCTTGCTAAGAACTGTTACATAATTATAAAGGAGCGGCACCATATCTGTAAAGTAATCAAAGCCATCTTGCTGAAAGACTTCAAATACAAGGGGTGGTAGCTGCCACATTTGTGGAGACATTTGTTGACATGTCAGGCTACACGCTAAAGAGAATATCTCCTCATAGGATTCTGAGACATGCTGTTGTAAAACAGTACCAATGACCTGTAAGCAGATTCCCTCAAGCTGTTGGGTTATCTCTTTATGATCTTCAACTACAACTAAGAAGTGTGTCAGCTATATTCAGAATTCCCATAGCAGTAACTGCTTTGTCATCACTACCTTCTTTATCAGGCCCGATCTGGATTACTTGGCTAAATGTCATTGCCAACTATTGTGTCATTTCTACTGCAACAAGAGTAACTTCTTCACTATTTTCACAGATCATTTTCCAAATTACATTGGTAAGGTCATCATTTTCTGTTTCTCTTATAATATGAAGAAGAGCCTGCATTACACGTCTGATGAATGGTGTGATATATTCTTTAAATTTTTCTTGATTGCTGATCAATACTTGAAAGACAATGGCAGCTTCCACTTTCACAGGCATGTCTCTATCATCAATCAGACATCTTCTTGTTAGCTCTAAAGCTGTCTGAAGGTTCTGATCACTTTTGAACTTTACTTCACAAAAATAGTGAAGCACCCAGCAAGCCCTTGCTCTCATAGCCTAGTTCACTGCTGAAGAGAAAGAATACATGATTCTGCAACATGTATTCCATCTGATCTTTATAGATCTTCTTCTTCAGAAGTATTTCAGCTCAAGACCCAATCATATGCAGGGCTCCATCTGTTTTTCAAAGGTCAGCATTTGGTTCTGTAAGAATCCGGTAACAAAATCCCAGAGTCTTTTGAAGTACCTGTTTCCTCTTACTACAGGCTGTAAACAAAAGCTTCTGGGCAGCAGTGGTAAAAGAAATGAAATCTTCACACACATCAAACTTCATGCGTATATATTCGTAAGGGTCTTCTTCCCGAAGTTCCTCATCAGCATCTGTATAACACATCAATGGAAAAATAACATCTTGGATAATGCCTTGTATATGGGGTTTCAGATTCTTCCAGGTGAGAGCATGAGACACTCCTTGATTAATAGAATTTAATGTCTGTTGTAAAACTTGAGGAACCATATATTGCTTCTCCTTGTATTGTTATAACACCTTTAATAAAACTTGCTGGACACCAACAACAAATGCCTTCAGAAATACTTCAGCCAACTTACTATACTCCTAGGAAACATTGCCAGGGCTTTCATATCTTTCAAAAAGTCTTGCTAAAATATGTAAGGCCCACTTCTTGCATTTTCACTATGGTAACTCAGGTCGATCGTCTTCTTCAATTCGAAGTGTTTCAGTCTTCAAAATTTCTATCCATTCTGTCAGGTTCTGTTGGTTTGTCAGTTCCAGTGGCAGTATATGCTGAATAAGAGCATAGAAGATCTTGAATATTTGTTTCTGGATGATGACAGACTGATCAGACTGGTCAGAAAGAAGCTGGATAAAATGATCCTTTAGAACTGGCAGAAAATGCTGCATTGCTGCTACTAATGGACTCCACTCCTCTAGTTTTTTATACTCATAATTTTTCCAAGCTGATAAAGGCAAAGAAGAATTCCTAGCCAACAAGCACTGTTATCGTACTGAAGATAAAAGCCAATTTTGTCCACAATGGCTGTCCAGCAGCTTGGATAATCATGTTTGATGATGTGATGAATGCATGTAGTAAGCTGTACCCTGATGAGCTCAGGAGAATGGATAATGGCTTCTACAATATTTTCTCAAATACAATGGCAATCTTCTTCTGGAATAGTATAAGGGGATATATACCCTTGTGCTGTTTCTCGACCAAGCCAATACTGTGTTATATTTTTCAAATACGTAACACCTGCCTGTCTCACAGGTAAATCCAGTTGTTCCAAAAGTAATCTGGAGTAGCAGTGAGACAAAATTCAGAGACTTGTGTGTTTCATTGAGCTGGCGCTCCAAGGTCTCTCGCAGGGCTGGGTCCATGGTGCCCTGCAGGGCCTCAATAATGGTGTTGGGGTCCATCGCAGCACAGACTCAGTCAAACCCGGGGCTTCGGTGCTACTGGGCCAGGAAGAGTGCTACTCACTGCACACATGGACCTGCCGCAGCAGCAACTGGCGCAAAAGGGCAGTGGTGCAATCTTAACTCACTGCAACCTTGAACTCCTGGGCTCAAGTGATCCTCCCACCTCAGCCTCCCAAGTAGCTGGGACTGCAGGCTCATGCTACCATGCCAAGCTGACTTTGTGTTGTTGTAGAGATAGGGTCTCACTAAGTTGCCCGGGCTGGTCTCATACTCCTGGTCTCAAGCAATCATCCTCCCTCAGCCTCCCAAAGTGCTGGATTTACAAGCCTGAGTCACCATGCGTGGCCAATATTTTCAACAGTTAGAGGCAGGAATGAAAAACAATTCCTTTTTGCTCTGCTCAAAATAAGTATTTGTGAGCATCCACTTAAGAGTTACTGTGCTAGATGCTGGACATACAAATAGAAATAAGACCCAGTTCCTGCTCTTGTGGAAAGGGCAACATTAGAGAAATGTTCAGGAAATGGAGCAAAGGCCCTTATCTCAGCTTAAGGAAGTCTTAGCTCACTATTGTTTGGCTGAATCTCAAAAATGTACAAACCAATAGGAGTGTCCCCTTCTTCCCCACAGATTCCCTGAAGCCAGTGAACTGTATGGCAGGAAAACCAAATACTAACTGTGATTTGCCCTGTCCTAGAAGGCAAGAGAAGGGACTTCAGGGCATGCATGTCAAGTTAGGCTTTGATGACTTGTGTTAGAAGGTTCAGGAAGAAAGAAGCATCACTTATCCCCTATGAAAAACAGGAATGGCCAAGAGACCTTCCTTGAATCCATGAAGAGCTTCCAAAAGGAAAAATTTTAAGTTTAGGGATGATAAGGAGCAGAAAGGCTTGGTCTGCTTTACCTGGTGAGCCTATCAATGTACCCATCAAGCACATGCTCGTTACCCAGCAGAGTGTTGGGCACTAGGGGGTGAAGGAGGATGGAATCTAAGATTACTTCTAGCTCTGAAAACCTCAAGACCATCTAGGTTAGGCTCTTCATTTTACAAAAGACAAAGTGCAGACCCAGAATAGGCCTTATCCAAAATCACATTACTAGCTCTTGAGTACAGGATTACTAGCAGGCTGCAATCTGGGAAGATGGCTGAAGTACACTCGACACCATATAAAACTCCAGCATCAGTACTTTGGGCAACATGTAGTCACCAGAGGTTTCTGAGCTGGTGACCAGCTTAGTCAAAACCACTTTCCCCCTTGATAATAGTAAATGCCATTTCCAGTTAAGTTACAGATGACAGATTTTAAGTAATGTTTCCATGTCTATGTGTGAGATCTGAATGGTACCTCCATTACTGGCATTACATTTTATTCCTCAACCCTCCTCTTCACAGCTCTTATTAGGAAAGCAGGGAAAGTCAGGTGATGAGGCCCACAGGAGCTGTGCCTTGCCAGTGTTCCCTCATGAAAGGCTGCAGCCAGAACTGTGTCCTTCCTTCTTGATTCAGGTCTCTATGCTTAACTTGTTCACCCTCTGTTCCAGAGCATTAGGTGCTCCAAGTGAAGTACTTTTGAATTCTGTCAACCCTGACCTCTCCCCTGTCATGTAGAAAGGCCTCAAGTGGTAGTTTCTGGGGCTACTGATCATACAAGCACATGCACCCTTCTCAGGAGAGGGAAATTAGAAAACTTGCTAACTAGAGGTGCCATGGCAGGTGCCAACTGGATCAGTGCAGGATGGAATAGCACATTCCAGAGAGCCTCATGAGTCCACTGCTAAGGGTAGAGCTAATTTACAAGAAACATGCAGAGGGTTTGGCTGGATCCCCTCTGATACTAACTGAGCCCAGCTCTCATATGCCTATGGCATGGAACGGATGGTGCTGGGGCAGGCTTCCCTCAGCCTGACAGCAGAGCAGCTGTCTCTACTATTGAGCCAGGTGTGACCCCAGAATGCCGTCTCTACCCCCTCAGCATGGTAGCAATGCCATGGCAGTGAGGATGTGGGGAATGAGGAGCAGCTTAGGGGAGACTAAGGCATTGCAGGGCTGAGGTCCACTATGCAGCTCCAGGTCCCCCTACCACGCTCCTTCAAGAACGGAGTTGGTAGTAAAAGATTATCACCAAGTTCCTCTCAACTCAGCAAAACAAGTGGGGAAGTGAGAAAAGAAAGGAGGAGGAAGATAGCTTCCTGTGCTGTGAGGACTAATTGCAAGCAAAACGTGTGTCAGCTGCCACTGCACACAGTAAACACTCAATGGATGGTAACCTTAAGGGTTTGGGCTGCAGCTTTAGTGCCCAAATCCTATGCCTATGGAGGGACTGAGGTACTTGGACAACAACAATCAAGGCAGGTGGAGAAAATCCTGGTTTTGATTGTACCAAAACAAATCACCTCACCCTTAGCAGAGTAAGACAACTAGCATTTTACCATGTTCACTGATTCTGAGCATGAGAAATTTAGAAAAGGCCCAGCAGGATGGCTTGTCTCTGTTTCTTGACATCTGGAGCCTCATTCAGAAAGATTCAAAGATGGGGTAACTTAATTGGAATCATCTATGAGCCATAACTGGTGGTTGACCCATGCTGTCAGCTATAACCTGAAGCTGTAAGCTGGAACACCCATACATGGCCCTTCCATGTGGCTGTGTGAGTTTCTTTACAGAATGGTAGCTGGGTTCCTTTTTTTTTTTCTTTTTTTCTTTTTTTTTCTTTTTTTTTTGAGATGGAGTCTTGCTCTCTCTCTCAGTCTGGAGTGCAGTGGCGCAATCTCGGTTCACTGCAAGCTCCGCCTCCCAGGTTTACACTGTTCTCCTGCCTTAGCCTCCCAAGTAGCTGGGACTACAGGCGCCCGCCAACATGCCCGGCTAATTTTTTGTATTTTTTAGTAGAGACAGGGTTTCACCGTGTTAGCCAGGATGGTCTCAATCTCCTGACCTTGTGATCCACCTGCCTCAGCCTCCCAAATGCTGGGATTACAGGCATGAGCCACTGCGCCCGGCCGGTAGTTGGGTTATAAGAGTAGGTGTCCCAAATAAATCACGCAGAATCTGTATGACCTTTGATGACTTAGTCTATCACTATAATGTGACTTCTGCCATAGCCACAAGGTTTTCCAGGTTCAAGGGCAGAGAACAAGTATCAAAGGCAAATTTTTAAAAGAACATGTGGAATGGAAGGTAATATTAAAGCTATCTCTGGAATATACAATCTGCTTCATTTGTCAGGCTAAATATATGCTCCCATAGTCTCCCAATGCAGAGATATTATGTGCAATGTCTGGAACAAATATTTTCATATGACAGCTCATTAATTCAGTCTTTACAATAATACTGCAAGGTAGTTTATTATTACTCCATGTTTTACCTGAAACTGAGCTCAAAAAGTTTAGACATCTTGACCAAGGTCATATAGTTTTTAAGCACCAAAGCAGTATCAAATTCAGATCTAAATCTGTTAACTACTTATTAAAACTCAAAGCTCATAGTCTTTAGAGGACATTTTGGGTCAAACTAAATGATCTTGGGTTCTAGGGCAGTAGGAATAAGGTGGCAAAGAAAAAAAAAGGCAGCTGTTCATTTGATGCCTAAATGTTCACAGTGTACATACAGTGCTGAAGCTAAGCTTTGTAACTCTTAAGTGTTATTTTTTTCTAATAAATGCATTTTATGTAAGGGAAGACTTTGAAAAACAGTATCTCCAGATAGAATGGAAACTGGGCCACCTTACTAGTCTCTCCTACACCCCAATCGCATTTTCCAAAGTAGAGAGAAAGGTACAGTTCAGAACCTCTGTTTTTCAAACTGGAATAAGGCCCTCTCTTACTTTTCCCCCAACTCTTTAAGATAGATCATTTTTATTTTGAAACTTAGCCTAGATTGTGGGGCAAAGAACAATCAAATGAAATGGGTGAATTCCCATTTTGATCCTTATTGTCATTCTCTATCTCAGGTAGCTGATGGATCCAGGCTAAATGTGAGTCAAAAAGTATGTTACAGATCAGCTTTAGTTGAAAAAAAAATGGGTATATATCAATACAACTCAATGGGGGAATAAAAACTTTTTCAACAAATAGTGTTAAGACAACTGGATATCTGCATGCAAGTGAATGAAGGTGGACCCCTACCTCACACCATACACAAAATTTAACTCAAAATGGATCATAGTCTTAATTGTAAAAGCTAATGCTCTAAAACTCTTAGATGAAAATATAGGGGCAAATCTTTATGACCCTGAGTTAGACAAAGCCTCCTTAATTGTGACACCAAAAGTACAGTCTACAGAAGAAAACTAGACAAATTGGACTATGTGAAAACCTAAACTTTTGTACTGCAAAAGATACCATCAAGCAAGAAAAAATGCAACCCACAGACTAGCAGAAAATATTTGCAAATAAAATACCTCATAAGAGATTTGTATACAGAATATATTATTAAAAAACTCATAACCCAATAGTGAAAATATTAATAACCCAAAATAGGCAAAGGATCTAAACAGACATTTCTCCAAAGAAGATATAGAAATGGCCAATAAGCACATGAAAAGATGTTCAACATCCCTAGTCATAGGGGAAATGCAAATCAAAACCACAATGAGACATCACTTTACACCCATTAAAATGGCCATAATCAAAACGACAAGTGTTAGTGATGATGTAGAAACATTAGAACACTGAAATTGTTGGAAGAATGTAAAGTGGTGCAGATGCTTTGGAAAACAGTTTAGCAGTTCCTCAAGATGTTAAATGTGGAGTTACCAAATGACTCAGCAATTCCACTCCTAAGTCTATACCCAAAAAAGGCAGAAACAAATGTCCATATGAAAACTTGTACATAAATGTTCAATAACGTTCAGAGGAGCATTGTTCATAATGGCCAAAAAAGTGAAAACAGCCCATATACCTGTCAACTGATGAACAGATGAATTAGATGTGGTACAGCCATACAATAAAATATTATTCAGTAATAAAAAGGAATGAAGTACTGATAAATGCTACAAAATATTAGAACCTTGAAAATGTTATTCCAAGTGAAATAAGCCAATCACAAAAGACCACATATTGTACAATTCTATTTATATAAAGTGTCCAGAACAGGTAAATCTAGATTTAGAAAAAGTAGATTAGTGGTTGCCTAGGCCTACAAAATGTGAGGAGAAATGGAAAGCGACTGAAAATGGGTATGGGGTTTCTTTCGGGAGTTATGAAAATGTTCTGAAATTGATAGTGGTGATGGTTGCACAACTCAATAAATGTACTTAAAACTACTGAATTGTACATTTTAATTATGCAAATTGTATGGTAGGTGAGTTTTATTTCAATATTTATATCCACACACACATACACATATATGTTTACACACACACACACACATATATATATGTCCAAAGCAAATTCATATTAAAGTGGGGGCAATGTCAAGAATAGAAAACCACCCACAGATGCTCCTCTGCTTTAGCCTGACATGTGGCTATGTGACCAAAGGTACTGTGAAAAGCAATTAGACGGTGCTTTCTGAAAAACAATTTTATTGAGGTATAATTTACATGTGACAAAGTACTTCCATTTGAATTCATAGCTTGATGTGTTTTCACAAGTGTGACCACCATATAACCAACACATTCAAGATACAGGATATTTTTTTACCCCCAAAAAAGTCCCATGTGCCCCTCTGTCCCAAAATGACCAGCCCTAGGCAACAATTGAGCTACTTTGTCATTTTAAGTAAGTTTTGCCCTTTTCTATAATTCCAGATAAATTAAATCCTACAGCATGTACTATTTGGGATCTGGACTGTTTTATAACTCAGGATAATATATTTGAAATTCAACTATGTGTCATGCATATCTCTAATACATTGCTTTTTTATTGCAGAGAGTATTCCCTTATATAAATAGACTAAAGTTTGTTTTGCATTCATCTGCTTAAGGACATTTGATATTTTTCCCTCATTTTAGTTATTATGAACACTGATATACAAGTTTTTGTGTGAACATATGTTTTCATTGCTCTTCGGTAAATGAACAGAAGTGGAAACACCAGGTCTTATAAGTGTATGCCTAACTTTATAAGAAATTGCCAAGCTGATTTCCAAAAATGTTAATACTATTCTACGTACCCACAAGCAATATATGTAAGTCTTTTGAATTTTATTCATCATAGTGGGTATCTCATTGTAGTTTTCAATAGCCTTTCCTTGATGACTAATTAAATGAAGCATCTTTTCATGTGCCTTTGGCCATTCACGTGTGCGTGTGTGTGTGTGTGTGTGTGTGTGTGTGTGTGTGTGTGAAGTGTCTGTCCAAATCTTCCGCCTATTTAAAAAATTATTTTTAATTGAGTTGTATAAGTTTTTTTTAATACATTCAGGATTCAAATCTTTATCAGCTTAGTCTGTGGCTTAAAATTTCATTTTCTTAATGGTGTCTTTCTTAATAGTGCCTTTGATAAAGTCCAATGTATCATTTTTTTGCTTTTATGTTTCAAATGTCTTGTGTCCTAAGAAATCTTTGCATATGCCAATGTTGAAAAACTTCTAGTTTTACAGTTTTAATTTTTATGTTTCAGTATACTACCTATTTTGAGTTAAATTTTGAGTCTAGAGTAAAGGGCTGAAGTTCATTTTTTGTATATGAACATCCAATTTTGTAGAACCATTTGTTGAAAGACTATTTCCCCACTAAAATATCTTCTTAACAACATTTCATCACAAGATTCCTCATTTCCCTTTTATAGTCACACCTACTTCCTTCCAACTTTCCTTTAATCCTCTTCTCATTAACTCCTACCAACCACTAACCTGTTTTCCACTTCTATAATTTCGTCATTTCAAGAATACTGAATATATGGAATCATAAAGTATATAACATTTTGGGATTTGCTGTTTATTCTTTGCATTTATCCATGTATGATGCTCTTCCTTCATTTGTATAGATTTAAGTTTCACTGATAGTGTTTGTCTTGCATCTGAAGAACTTGCATCTTAAGTCCACTGGTGAATAATTCTGTCAGCTTTTGTTTGCCTGAAAAAGTTTTCATTTCATATTTATTTTTGAATGGTATTTTTATTGGGTATAGAACTCTAGGTTGACAGTTTGCTGTTTTCGTTACAGCTCTTTAAAGATGTGATTTCATTTTCTTCTCATTTAAAAGTTTCTGACAAGACATATGTGAGTATTGTTATCTTTGTTCCTCTGTATGTAATTTTTTTGTCAGCTCTTAAAATTTTCTCTTTATCAATTTTGTTCAGTAATTTGATCACGAACTCCTTTGTGTTTTATCCTTCTTGGAGTTGTTGACCTGCCTGGATCTGTGAGTTTATAATTTTCATAAAATATGAAAAGTTTTTAGCCACTAGTTGAAATTTTTTCTGCCCTTCATCCTTTCTGGGACTCCAATGACATGCATATTTACAACAGCTGTTCAAAAGACCCTGTCTGTCAATTCTATTTTCTCTGTCATTTTAGGTCTATTTCCATTAACTGATTTTTCTCCTAGTTATGGGTCATGTGTTTTGTTTTGTTGTGTTGTGTTGTGTTGTGTTGCTTTTAGGCAAGCCTGGTAATTTTGGATTGGATGCTGGACATTGTGCCTTCATATTGTTGACTGCTGAATACTGTCCTCTTTAATGGATGTTGAACTGTGTTCTGACTGGCAGTTAACTTAATTACATATCAGTTTGATCCTTTTTTAGGCTTTATGAAAACTTTATTAAGTAGACTTTACTCTAGGGCTTATTTAGTCCTATAACTAAGCTGTGACTTATTTTGGAATGCCGTCAATATTAAGCAGGACCCTAAACCCTGGCTGGTCATAACTCAAACTTCTACCAGCCCTGTAATGCCTCTGGAAATATTCAGCTTACAGATACCTGGTAGTTCTTTGCCTGGCTTATGCAGTTTCAGCCTACATATAGCAGTGAGCTGTAGTTGCAAGAGGAACTCTGTAAAGATCCTCAGCGTTTTCTCTACTGAGCACATTCCAGCCACTCAACCTCTTCAAATTCAAATTTTTGTCTTCTCAACTCTGTGATATCATGCTCTTCTCGAGTGTGTATTGTGGTCCAGAAAGTATCTCCGGGCAGAAAGTTGGTATTATCACAGGGCTTATGTCATTTGTTTCCCTTCTCTGAGGAGTCACAGAACTGTACTAATTACCAAAAGGAGTTTTTATAGATTTTTGTCTGGTTTTCTAGTTGTTTACAGTAATAGAGTAAGTCCAACTCTAGTCACTCTCTTGTGTCTGGAAGTAGAAGTCACTGATATTATCTATGTTAATACAGTGAAAAAAAAAACCCAGTGTTGTCCCTCTCTCCATCCTCACCCCCACACCTCCACTGCTAATACTGTCTCTGTGATGTGCAATATCCAAGGCTTGATTTAGGTCTAATGAATATCTCTGAACACAGTACACTTTGGGTTTCCCAGCACAAGAATTGAAATGAAAAAAGCACAGGGTACTCTCCCAGCTGAGATTCTCAGCCTCTTTTTTCCCCTACTGTGAACAGTGTCACCCAGGTGCCCTCACTCACCTATTTTAAATACACTCGCCATATCTGCTAACAGCTTCAGCCTCTGTTAATCAGGTAGCTTTTCATTAACGTTCTTATCCTTGTCCCAGCATCTTATTAGTCATGCTTTATTAGTAGACATGTTAAGTCTCAAATCTTAGTTCCTGTTAGCTTCTCAGTATCTGTTGTCAAGTTGAAGATCCCAGACAGAAGGAGATGAGAACTAGTTCATTACAGAGTGACTCTTTCTAATAAATCTCCTTGGTTCTCTATGATACTTATATATTCTTCCCACTGTAGTTGCCTTTTTCTCTCTATTTAGAACCAATACAAATCATAGAAATGAGATCATTCAGCTTAAGGGTATATTATCTTCACTTCAGCCCGTCCTTCTTTAAGATGAACAATGCTGTCTTTAGATTCTGATACTGGCTCTGCCACTTATTAGCTGGATAGCCCCAGACAATTGACTGACTGAGTTTGTTTCCATACTTACGGAATAGGAAAAATATATTCTGCGTATCTCACGGAGTTTTTTAAGGATTAAGCAAGATAATCTGTGTTAAATACTTTATATAGTGCCTGCACCATGGTAAATGCTTAATAAATGTTAGCTATGATGACAATGATGGTGATTAAAATGGTCTTTCCATACACTCTGCATACCATCCCTCTGACTGACCTGAGGATTATAATTATTCCCTAGCTACTAGCAAAGAAGTTTCAATCTCCCTTCACTTCTGCTTTTAAACAGTTTTCTATTTTACAAAAAAAAAAAGAGTGTGTTCTTTTCTTCCTTTTTCCAGCTCTTCATAAACACAGTGTATTAGTCCATTCTTTCATTGCTATAAAGAAATACTTTAGACTGGGTAATTTATAAAGAAAAGAGGTTTAATTGTCTCATGGTTCTGTAGGCTGTACAGAAAGCATGATGCTGACATCTGCTCAGCTTCTAGGGAGTCCTCAGGAAACTTACAATTATGGCAGAAGACAAACGGGCCGCAAGATGTCTTACATGGCAGAGGAGGAGCAAGAGAGAGAGTGGGGAGGTGTTACACACTTATAAACGACCAGATCTCATGATAACTCACTCACTCACTATCATGAGAACAGCACTGACCAGATGATGCTACACCATTCATAAGAACTCTGACCCCATGATTCAATCACCTCCCACCAGGGCCCACCACCAATAGTGGGGATTATTATTAAACGTGGGATTTGGGTGGGGACACAGATCCAAACCATATCACATGGTTTTTCATTTCTATGACTCTTCTATCCAATGTATTCTTAATTCCCTTTAATCAAGCTTTTATCCTCAATACTTTAATTTTCTGTAAAAGTTACCAATCATCTCTGAACCACATTAAATGTTATTTTCAAAGTCCTACTATTCCTTTCAAGTCCTACTGGGCTTTCTGTAGCTTTTGACAGAATTGTCCATTTTCTCAATTTTGGCTACCATGACCACTGAACTATCATTTTTCATTTTCTACTGGTGGCAGATTAAATTACTGCTATTACTTCTTGCTTCCCCTAAGCAATATTATCCATTCTCTTGCAATGGCCTTGTATGTAACAGAATCCCCTGCTTCTTGTCTTTCAGGCTTGACCATATGACTTTGAAAAATGAGATATTGGAAGGCATATCATGAACAAAGATTTGAAATGTGCTTGAATAGTTGGAGTTTCCCTCTTTTAAAAATTTTTTATTTTTTGAAATTTTTTTTCATTTGTTTTTAGAGACATCTCACTCTGTTGTCTAGGCTGGTGTTCAGTAGAGTGATTATAGCTCACTGCAGCATTCAACTCCTGGGCTCAAGTGATTCTCCCTCCTCAGACTATCGTGTAGCTGGGACTACAGGTGCATGCCACTGTGCCCAGCTTTTTTTTTTTTTTTTTTTTTTTTACTTTTTATAGAGATGGAGAGGGTCTCACTGTGTTTGCCAGGCTGGTCTTGAACTCCTGACCTCAACTATCCTCCTAACTCAGCCTCTCAAAGTTCTGGGATTACAGGCATGAGCCACCAGGCCTAACCCTAGGGTTCCCGCCTTATGCCCCTGATTCAAAGACATAAAAAGAACAGAAAAAAAAAAAAATATGTGAATCAAGTCACTCCAGATACAGTTGACAGTAAATAATCATAGGGAGATTTATGAAAATGAAAGACTTAAAGAATTTCAGGCCGGGCGCGGTGGCTCAAGCCTGTAATCCCAGCACTTTGGGAGGCCGAGACGCGAGGATCACGAGGTCAGGAGATCGAGACCATCCTGGCTAACACGGTGAAACCCCGTCTCTACTAAAAAATACAAAAAACTAGCCGGGCGAGGTGGCGGACGCCTGTAGTCCCAGCTACTCAGGCAGGAGAATGGTGTAAACCCAGGAGGCGGAGCTTGCAGTGAGCTGAGATCCGGCCACTGCAGTCCAGCCTGGGAGACAGAGCGAGACTCTGTCTGAAAAAAAAAAAAAAAAGAATTTCAAAAAGTCAAACAGACCAATAATTACAATAGACAATGAGATAGTAGTGAAAAAATAGATAAAATATTGTAAATATAATTCAGTTAAGTGGAATTGAGAGGCTATAATTCAGTTCTTAAAGCTTCTCAGTGATTCTAATATGCAGCCAAGTTTGAGTGACTGGTCTCAGTTTTGATAGTTTAAGTTCAAGGCTAGGGATTAGTTTAGCCCTGAGCATGTGACATAATTCTGGCCAATGAAGCATAAAGGAAAGTCTACTGAGGTTGGAGAATAGAAGTTTCTTGGAAAGTTTCTTCACTTTTAAAAGGAGTCAAAGAAAAAAAAAGTCTTCTACATCTGCTGGGCACTGTAGCAGCTGCATGTAGCCCTGGAAGTCTGGCAAAGGGTAATGCCCACGTGGAGGTAAAGGACAGGAAAGACAGAAGAAATCTGATGCTGTCTTTGAGTCACTGAATTAAACAGTGCTGAAGAAGCTGTACATTAGGGCATCTCACAATGTAAGAGAATAAATTTTCCTGCTGTTTAAAACAATTGAAGTTAGACATTTCTATTATTTATAGATGGAAGCATCCTGATACTATGACTAGCAGGATTCATCCTAGAAATATAAGAAGTGGCCAATATTAGAAAATCTGGCAAACATGCCATACTTTCTTCTGTATATATTCCAGAATAACTCTCTCAAAGGTCTCATGGAAACATGAACAGGGATATTCATCACAACACTGTGGTACCAAGGCAACAGAGGAAACCTAAGTCCACCACCGGGAATTAGATAGGTAAAATGTAGTCATTTTGCACAGCACTGAATATTGTGCAGAACCATGTCAGGAACAATACAATAGATTTGTATATTTTTTTCATCAATATGTACACACAAATTCATATACATATAGCAGCATATATATATATATATATATAGCAGCATACATACATATAGATATATCAGAATAGCTATAATGCCAAAGATCATAGTGTCTAACGAAAAATAAAAAGAAATATATTCACAGCACAATATCTTTTAAGTAAATTAAACTCATATACCCCTACAAATACACATACCTCACTGTATATTTCTCAGGGATACATATATCTCAAAATATACAGATTGAAGGCAGAATGGTGGATTAAAGGGGTAAGAACAATAACAAAGAAACAACCAAGGTTGATAGTGTTCCATACACTTAGGAGTATGATTAATTCAGTTTCCTATACTTGAAGGGAAGGAAGGAGGAAATGGAGGGAAGGAAGGAGGAAATGGAAGAAAGGAAGGAGAAAGAAAAGAAGAGTAATGGAGACCTATCAATGTAATTCACCACATTAAGAATTGAAATGAAACATATGATTCTTCTCAAGAAATACAGAGCATTTGATAAAACTTTCATGAATTATTCTTAATAAGCCAAGATTAGAAAAGCAGTGCTTTAATCTGGAAAGAATATCTATCAGAAACCTGGAGTCCAAATTACCTTCAATGGTAAAATTTCAAAAGCTTTCCCATTCAAGTCAGGAACAAGCAAGAAAACCTATATGACCACCACTGTTGAATATTCTACCGAAGGTCCAAAAAATACAGTAGGAATGAAGAGTTGTAATGATTAGAAAATGAGTTAAAATTCTAAGTGTAGGTTATATATTTGTCTATATGGAAAATGGAAGTCAATAATGAGTAAAAGTTATTAGAACTATTAGGAGGGTTTAGGAAACTTGCTGTTTATAAAATCCACACACAAAAATCAATAGCAATATTTTGGCTGGGTGCAGTAGCTCACGCCTGTAATCCCAGCACTTTGGGAGGCCAAGGCGAGCGGATCACTTGAGGTCAGGAGTTCAACACCAGCCTGACCAACATAGGGAACCCTATTTCTACTAAAAATACAAAAAAACTAGCTGGGCGTGGTGGCAGGTGCCGTGGTGGCAGGTGCCGGTAATCCCAGCAACTCGGGAGGATGAGCAGGAGGATCACTTGAACCCAGGAGGTGGAAGGTGCAGTGAGCCAAGATCACGCCACTGCATTCCAGCCTGGGTGACAGAGCAAGACTCCGTCTCAAAAAATCAACAACAACAACAACAACAACAAAATAGCATTACTTTGAGAAGCAATAATCAATTAGAATATCTAATAAGAAAAAACAGACCATTCATGATAGCAACAAACAGTGTAAAATATCTAGAAATAAAACAAAAATGTGCAGAGCATTTATGGAGAACATTATCAGGACTACATCACAGGAAATGTTTAAAAATTCCTGAATAAATGGAGAAATAAATCATTAATTATAAAACCCAACATTATTAAAATGTTAATTCTTCCCAAATTGTATTAAAAATTTGGGAAGGTTGCAAACAAACATCCAAGAGTTTTCAGAGCACTTAAACTTACTTGAAAATTCCAGCATAAGGTCAATAATATATGAATAATTAAGACAATTGTTAAAAGAACAGCAAAGAGAACTGACCCACCAGTTAAAATATATTAAATGTCTATATTAATTAAAACAGTAGATGTGGACACAGTGATATACAAAGATTGGTAGATCAAAGAACCCTAGAAACATCTCTGTTTGGCATCTCAAATTTTACAATTCGAAACCTGAATCCTTCATCTACCGTCCTCTCATCCTAAATCTACTTGTCTCTCTGCTTTCTCCATTTCAGTTGACAGCCACTGTTTGGAATTTGGTTGTTTAACAGTAGGAAAATTTCTTCTTCCCATTTCCCTAGGATTCAATTCCTAACTCTGCCATAATGAGACAGGTTAAGACATATTCCCTGAAATTACACTAGAGCCAGGGCTAACCAGGTCTATGAGAAAAATTGAAATCTTTTAAATGCTCTTCTCCCTACATCTACAGAGATCCCCTGAGGTTCTCCTTTCTCTGTGGGGTCTTTGCTTTTATAAGCTTCTCTTGAGAGGCATTGAAAATGGGACAGCATTTAACATAAACAAGCTGAAGAGGAAACCAGTGCAATCCCTGTTCTTTCAAGGAGCCATAAAGCGATGAGTAGCACAAAGTGCTCAAGCTCTGTATGGGGCAGTGAAGGACATCTAGTTTTCTCATGGAAACCCTTAGCACCCTTGGCGTCACTAAGTGCCATTATACCCCTCTAAGTGCATGGTCAAACGCAGGCATAATTTGTTCTGCCTCCAGAGGATTACAGTAAAAATTAACTCAAAATGGATAAGTATACCAGATTGCTTTCTCTACCCTGCCTACCTAAGCATTTAACTTTACTGCTCAGTCTCAGAGATAATGAGCTCACAGGTACTTCTCTCTTGAGGGAGATCTAAGTCAATTTAGCATGACTTTAATCCTCTGAATTAAAAAAAAAAAAAAAAAGTCACACAAAGACTGAATCCCATAGTTCACCAATCAGGACAAACACTTTGTTTGCAAAAAATGCCATTTGCTTTTGCAGGTGGAAAACTGCTTTCTAGAAATTTACTAATTAGAGCTGTAGTTGATGTGGTCATTCATATGAGCAAGAAGAGAAAGACAGAGGAATAGAGCAGAGACGTAAGTGGAACATGGAAGACTGGGCTGCAGGAGTCTGAAGCAGGACACTGACTGCAGTCTCACAGAAAGTCTCATAGGTGTATAAAACAGCAAGGGAAGTGGCTCTGAGTCTCAGCTGCCCTGAGGGAGGATGGATGATGCTGAAATCTCAGGAACTGGGCAGGTCATCAAAGCAGGTAGGGCAAAGAATGCATTTCCTTCACATTGAAGTCACATGATGCTCCATTTTCCACACTTGCATCAGGACCCATCTGCTTCATGAGAAACATTACTGACAATGATGGAACCCCCATCACTATCCAAAAGTTCCTCTCAAAATCTGCTCCCATTTTCACTGCACTATTCCATACCATTTATTCAACCCATTTATTTTACAACTAACTGAACATGTCCTATGTACATATCATGGTACAACTTTCTGAAGAAAGTATAAAGATATCTATAGCCTGTGTACTCAGAGCTCCCCTAACACTGGGAATAAATATTATTTAATTTTTTGTTTTCTACACTAGGTCATTAGCTCCAGATGGCAGGGACCTTGCCTATCTTGCTCATCATTGCATTTCCAGCATGATACCACCTGATATACAGGTGATAATGAATAAATGAATGATCTCTTTCCTTCTGTCATTAACAGTGTAAGTCAAACACAGATGCAAGAAATTAATTAAATGCATAAATAACAAAGTAACTTAATTCTCTTCCTGAATTATAAATCTGGTATATGAATTCAATATTATACTCAATTATTTATGTATGTTGGCCATATTTGAACTTATAAGTCTCCAGCTAAAAGAAATCATTTAGATATTGCTTTTTGAAAGGTGCCAAATTACATAATAAAGGGATCAATGCTCCAAGAAGATATAATAATCCTTAATGAGTATGCATCTAACAACAGAGTTTTAAAGTACATGAGGCAAAAACTGATAGGCCTGCAAGGAGAAAAAGATGAATCTACTATTACTGTTAGAGATTTCAATACCCTTTTGTAATAAATAGACATACCCAGGAGGCAGAGAATCAGTAAGGATACCAATGAACTCAATGGCATCATTAGTCAACTAGATAAAATGGACATGTAGAGACTAATTTGCCCAAGAACAGCAGAATACACATTCTTCTCAAGCTCACATGGAACAGTCACCAAGATAGAACACATTCTGGGCCATAAAAGACATCTTAACAAGTTTAAAAGAATATAAACGAGGTAATGTCTGCTCTCAGATCATACAATAGAATTAAACTAGAAATCAACAGAAACATAGCTGGAAAACCTTGAAATACTTGGAGAATAAATATAACTCTAAATAACACATGAGTCAAAGAAGGAATATCCAGAGAATTTCAAAAATACTTCAAACTAAAATTTAAAAAAAAACATCAAAATTTGTGGGATGCAGCAAATACAGTGCATAGAGGAAAATTTATAGCATTGAGTACCTATATTAGAAAAGAAGAAAGATCTAAAATCAATCACCTAAGCTTCCACCTTAGGAAAGTAGAAAAAGAAGAGCAAATTAAATGCACAGTAAATGGAAAAGAAAAGAAATTATAAAAGGTAGAGCAGAAATCAATAAAATTTAAAAATCAATAATCAACAAAACCAAAAGCTGGTTTCTTGAAAATATCAATAAAATACATAAGCTTCTAGCTAAGCTAATTCTAAAAAGGAGAGTGTTGCAGGAAGTCAGGGACCCTGAACAGAGGGACTGGCTGAAGCCGTGGTAGAAGAACATAAATTGTGAAGATTTCATGGACATTTATTAGTTCCCCAAATTAATACTTTTATAATTTTTTATGCCTGTCTTTACTGCAGTCTCTGAACATAAATTGTGAAGATTTCATGGACATTTATCACTTCCCCAATCAATACCCTTGTGATTTCCTATGCCTGTCTTTACTTTAATCTCTTAATCCCATCATCTTTGTAAACTGAGGAGGATGTATGTCGCCTCAGGACCCTGTGATGATTGCATTAACTGCACAAATTGTTTGTAGAGCATGTGTGTTTGAACAATATGAAATCTGGGCACCTTGAAAAAAGAACAGGATAACAGCAATGTTCAGGGAACAAGGGAGATAACTTTAAACTGTGACTGCCTTGTGAGCTGGGCAGAACATAGCCATATTTCTCTTCTTTCAAAAGCAAATAGCAGAAATATTGCTGAATTCTTTTTCTCAGCAAGCAACATCCCTGAGAAAGAGAATGTGTCCCTGAGGGGAGGCCTCTAAAATGGCCACTTTGGGGATGGCTGTCTTTTACGGTTGTAGTCAAAGGGATGAAATAAGCCCCAGTCTCCCGTAGCACTCCCAGGCTTATTAGGACAAGGAAATTCCCACCTAATAAATTTTGGTCAGACCGATTATCTGCTCTCAAACCCTGTCTCTTGATAAGATGTTATCAATGACAACGTGTGCCTGAAACTTCATTAGCAATTTTAATTTCGACCCGTCCTGTGGTCCTAGGATCTCACTGTGCCTCCATTTGCTTTGTGATATTTTATTACCTTGTGAAGCATGTGATTTCTGTGACCCACACCCTATTCATACACTCCCTCCCCTTTTGAAAATTGCTAATAAAACTTGCTGGTTTTAAGGCTCAAGAAGCATCACAGAATCTGCCGACATGCGATGTCTCCCCCGGACACCCAGCTTTAAAATTTCTCTCTTTTGTACTCTTTCCCTTTATTTCTCAGACCAGCGGACACATAGAGAAATAGAAAAGAACCCACATTGAATATCAGGGATGGGGTTTCCCTGATAGGAGAGAGAGGACGTAAATTACTAATATCAGAAATGAAGGTGAGTACATCACTACAGACCTCATGAACATTAAAAGGATAATAAAGGAATACTTTGAACAACTCTATGCTCATAAATTTGATAACCTAGATGAAAATAACCAATTCCTTGAAAGACACAATATGCCAAGAAGAAATAAGCAATCTGAAGTGGTCTGTATCTATTCAAAAATTGGATCAATAATTAATAACTTCCTAAAACAGAAAGCACCAGACCCAGATAGGTTCACTGGTGAACTCTATCAGACATTTAAGAAATAAAAGACAACAATTATCTATGATCGCTTTCAAAATATAGAAACAGAATACTTCTGAACTCATTCTAGGAGGCCACGATTACACTAATGCCAAAACCAAACAAAGACATTACAGAAAAGTACACTCTTATATCTCTCATGAATAGAGATGCAAAAATCCTCAACATAATATTAGCAAATTAAATCCAACAATGAAAAAAAATAATTATACAGCAAAAACAAGTGGAATTCCAGATATGCAAGGCCAGTTCAACATGCAAAAATTTATTAATGCAATCTATTGCATCAACAAGCTAAAAATGAAAAATCACATGATTATATCAATAGATGCAGAAAAAGCATATGACAAAATCCAATACCTATTTCTTATAAAAACTCTCAGTAAACTAGTAATACAGGGGAACTTCCTCAACTTGATAAAGAATGTCTACAAAAAACCTAAAGCTAACAACATAGTTAATGGTGAGAAACTCAAAAATTTCCCACTAACATTAGGAACAAGGTAAGTATGTCTCTTCTCACTACTGATTTTCAATATACTGAAACTCCTAGCTAATGCATTAAGATAAGGAAATACAAGATATAAAGATTGGGAAGAAAGAAATAAATTTTTTTGCCAATTACATAATTCTATATGCAGAAAATCTGAAAGAACTGATAAAAAAATCTTTCGGAATTAATAGATTATTATAGCAGAGTTGTAAGATACAAGGTTAATACATAAAAATTACTTTTCAGTATGTCAGCAATGAACAGATGGAATTTGAAATCAGAAACACAGTATCATTTATATAGCACCCCTAAAAATGAAATAGTTATAACTCTAACAAATGTGTATAAGATCTATGTAAAGAAAACTACAAAACTCTTACGAAAGAAATCAAAGAACAAAATAAATAGAGAGGTAGTCCATGTTCATGGTTAGGAAGGCTCAATATTGACAAGACATCAGTTCCTCCCAAATTGATCTGTAGATTTAACACAATTCCAATAAAAATTCCAAGCAAGTTATTTTGTGGACATCAACAAGCTGATTCTAAAGTTTATATGGAGAAGCAAAGGACCCAGAATAGCCAATATAACACTGAAGGAGAAAAACAAAACTAGAGGACTGACACTATCCAACTTCAAGACTTACTATTAAAAGCTACAGTAATCAACAATACAGTGTTGGTAAAAGAATAAACAAATAAATCCATGCAACAGTATAGAAAGCCCAGAAATAGACATACAAATATAGTTAATTGATCTTTGATAAAGGAGTAAAAGCAACAAAGGAGAAAAGATAGTCTTTTCAACAAATGTTGCTCAGACAACTGGATATCCACATGCAAAAGTATGAAACTAGACACAGACCATACACCTCTGACAAAAATTAACTCAAAATAAAGACTTACACATAAAATACAACCATACAACTTTCAGAAGAAAACTTAAGAGAAAATCTAGATCATCTTGGGTTTGGTGATGACTGTTCAGTTGCAGCACCAAAGGCACAAGAAAAGAAATAACGGATAAGGTGGACTTCATTAAAATTAAAATTTTCTCCTCTGTCAAAGACACTGTCAAGAGAATGAGAAGGCAAGTCACAAAATGGGGGAAAAAATTCCAAAAGACATATCAGATAAAAGATTGTTTCCCACAATAAATAAAGAACTCTAAAACTCAAAAATAAAAATAAAATCTGATTTTAAAATGGGCCAGACTTAATAGAGACCTTATGAAGGACAATAAACAGACGGTAAGTAAGCATATCAAAAGATACTCCATATCATATATCATCAGGGAAATGTAAATTAAAACAATAACAGGATTTTTTTTTTTTTTTGGAAACAGAGTCTCGTTCTGTCGCCCAGGCTGGAGTGCAGTGGTGCAATCTCAGCTCACTGCAACCTCTGCCTCCCAGGTTCAAGTGATTCTCGTGCCTCAGCTTCCTGAGTGGCTGGGATTACAGGCATGCTCCACCATGCCTGGCTAATTTTTGTATATTTGGTTGAGATGGGCTTTCACTATATTGCCCAGGCTGGTCTTGAGCCCCTGAGCTCAAGTAATCCACCCACCATGGCCTCCCAAAGTGTTGGGATTACAGGCGTCAGCCACCATGCCCAGCCAAAACAATAAGAAAACATCTTTACACACATATTAAAACGGCCCAAATCCAGAATGCTAACTACATCAAATGTGGTAAGATTCTGGAACTATGGGAACTCTCATTCATTGCTGGTGGGAATGCAAAATGGTATAGCCACTTTGGAAGACAGTCTGGTGATTTCTCACAAAATTAAACATACTCTTACTATACAATCCAGCAATCATACTCCTTGTTATGATTGGTAACATACTACTTACTCATATGAATTGAAAATTTATGCCCACACAAAAACCCGCACATAGATATTTACAGTAGCTTTATTCATAATTGCCAAAACTTGGAAGCAACCAGGATGCTCTTCAGTAGATGAATGGATAAACTGTGGTACATCCAGACAATGGAATATTATTCACTGTTAAAAAGAAACGAGTCATGAGGCCATGAAAAGACATAGAGAAAACTTAAATGTATATTGCTATGTCAAAGAAGCCAATATGAAAAGGCTACTTACTGTATGATTCTAACCATATGACATTCTAGAAAAGGCTAAACTATGGAGACAGAAAAAATATCAAATGTTTCCTGGAGTTAGAGGGATGAGGGATGAATAGGCAGAGCACAGATTTTTAGGACAGTAAACTATTCTGTATGATCCTATAATAGTGAATACATGACGTTATACTTTTGACCAAACCCATAGAGGGTACAACACCAAGAGTGAACCCTAATGTAAACTATGGACTTTGAATGACAATGATGTGTCAAAGTAGTTTCATCAACTGTAACAAATGTATCACTCAGGTGGGAGATATTGATAATGCTGTGCATGGCAGGGGATTAAGAGATACACGAGAAATCTCTGTACTTTCCACTCAATTTTGCTGTGAACCTAAAACCACTCTAAAAAATAAAATTCTATTATAAAATTTTTAAAAAATTTAAAGAGGTGCCCAAAGGAAGTGGTTTTCATAGACACGTGTAGTCACGGGTACAGATACCAAGCAGATAAGCAATATTCCTCAAACGGAGATTGAGCAAGGGTCATCCTCATCTGGGTGCGGGAGAAAAAAGTTAAATTCCCATCAAGGGAGGAGAGAATATCAGGATAGCTTCAGAGAAAGTCAGCTCTAGATAGAATCACCGTACCCCACCGCCATTGTATAACATCTAAACTCATTCCCCAGATTTCAGGATCAAAAATAGCCCTCGGAAATCAACAGTGCTCAGATAGACGGAGGCTTGCAGATGCCAGAACAGGCTCACATGACAAACCCACCTCCACCCCCTTTACTTTAAAGTATGGAACTTTTAAGATTAGAAGAGGAACTTTCTGGTTCCTTTGCTATGAGTCAGAGATGCTTCTGGTGTACTTGGAGCAGGCAAGAGGAGGAAGAAAGCACCAACATAAGGAGGATGAGGAGTAGGAGGGAAAAATCATTTTCTTTTCAGGCTGAATATGCTCACTGGAAGATTGCTGAGGTGTTTCTCTTTGTTTGGAAAGAAAAAATCAATGCTTGCATCTAAACTACATCCTAATTAGAAGCCACATTAGGCAAAATCTCTAAACCTTTTCAGCCCTGAGAAGCAAAAGCGTCATCACATTATCACTCTGCAAAATTGAATCATTAATACACAGTAAAAACATAGAAACTGTGAAAAAGACTGTGAAGTATGCAGCCACAGGAATGTATTATGGAAGAATGAGTAATAAGCTCCAGTAGCTGTGGTGGTGGTTATAATGAATAAATCCTAACAAATGAAGTCACCTGATTCTCTTCCTAAATTACAAATCCAGTAGATCAGAGACGAGTGCTAGGTATGATGGTGGGGAAGCAAGCATTTAGAAAAACTTCCAATCCAGAGGTCTAGGCTTTTTCAGAGAAATGAATGTAAATGAATTCAGTTATACGTGGAAAGCTCAGCACCTTAGAGCAGCAAATGTGTGCTAATGAAGGCAAAGGATCCCAACAGAGCTTTGCTTCTGATAGAGAAAAGCTCTTCTTTCCTGGCTAACACATGTGAGGCTAACCTAGTCTCCCTGTCTTAGGCATGTTGGTCCTTGATCACCAGAGGCACCAGAATGGATTTGGGGGTGGAGGAGTTTCTCTATGAACACATCCTTGGCACTAGAAAAATAACACAAAGCATATATCCTAACAATTGTTGGCCTTCTTCACGGACAAGGCACAATTTGCTTCATGTCCTGTTATGGGATGGCATGGGGATTCTAGAACCAGAAACTATGTTTAAATATTGACACCACCACTTACTAGCTATGCAATCTTGAGCAGGTTGCTTAATCTCTTTGCATCCCAGCCAGCCTGGCTCAAAGTGCATATAAATTATATTTTATACTTCATAGTGTTATTGAGAGGATTAAGAAGAGCCATGCAAAAGGCTTTGTAATGTGTAAAGAAAGAGCTATACAAATTCACAGGTTTGTTATTCTGTCTTGGACAGCCCATTTTCATTAATGCCAAGCAAGCTTGGTGAAGGTTGAACTGTCCAGGAAAAGAAACAGAGTATCTATAGACTCAGAAATACAAGATGTTCAATAGAAATTTATTACACTGATGAATAACTGAACAAGATTCATCAAATGATTAAACTTGGATGGTGAAACCAAGGGCCTAGATTACATCTGGTCTGAGGCAAACCTCTTCCTCCCAGCCCATGCTCTGGACAGTGATTCATCAGCCTCTCAGTTCTACAGACACTAACAGCTCTAAGCCATGTCCATGTCCTTGGATGCCTATGTCAGATCTAGTGAGAGGCATGCACAGAAAAAGAACTAGGGCACAGAGAAAACATGGCAGAGAAATTGTTGTATCCATAGGCACATGCATGCATAGAGCATGGTCATTATTGAAAGGGACAGAGTTGTCAACAGTCCTCACTCTAATGGCAAGTACAAACCAAGCCCCACCACAGGCATCTTTGGCTTCAATAGCATCAAGTCCAACAATGTGGTATCTACATCAAAGCAACCTCCTTCTCAAAAGAGCTTTGTTACTTGAGAGGATCCTCTCTTTCCTACACAACTAGCACCTGCAGCCTGTCTGGAGGTTTACAAAGCATTCCCGTATCTGTTATCTCAGTTAGCCTGTGAGAACCCCATGAGGAAGGCAGATACGTTCTTTTTAGCTCTGTTTTATAGAGGAAGGTCCCAGAGTTCAGAGAGCTTAAATGTTTTTGCCCGAAGGCACATAATTTATAAGTCATGGAGCTAGGCCCTCAAACTCAAACCTGACTTCAGATCCTAGAATGATCTTTCCTCAACCTCAGGATTACTCCCCACGTACTTTTGGTGAGAGAAGAGCAGCAGCACCCAAGAAATTTGTCTGCCATCCTCCACGCCTGTTCACTCTCCCCAGGCCTGGCCTGGAACCATACTTGCTTCAGAGAGGGAGTCACTCCCCTACCAAAGCTGTGCTGGAAGAGCTGCTAGACATCTCTCCAGAAATTGCCCTGCTCTCTGCCAGGCATTCATGCCACTATGTACTGCAATTCCTGAACTGATGGCTTAATGGAATATTCAGAAGACTGTCTTCCATCTCTTCTGGAGGAGACACCAGGCAGAGAGAAAGAAGTCAGTCATTGGCCTACTGTGAGTCAGCTTTACCCTTCCAGGACCAACTCAGGGCCGAAGTTCACTCACAGAGCCTTAGGCAGTTACTCAAACTTCTGAAGGGTGATTTCTCAATTTAACTATCTGAAGCCACACTTTTCCTATTTGCCTTCAGTAGGCACTGCCAGTGCACACAGATCCGGACTGAGGCCAAGAACAGACTCTGACCATAACCCCCTTATAATGGATCTTAAGATGGCTGAATAGGAACGACTCTGGTCTGCAGCTCCCAGCAAGATCAATGCAGAAGGCGGGTGATTTCTGCATTTCCAACTGAGGTACCCGGCTCATCTCACTGGGACTGGTTAGACAGTGGGTGCAGCAGCCCATGGAGGGTGAGCAGAAGCAGGGTGGGGCATCACCTCACCCAGGAAGCACAAGGGGTCGGGGAACTCCCTTCTCTAGTCAAGGGAAGCCCTGAGGCACTGTGCTGTGAGGAACAGTGCACTCTGGACCAAATACTACGCTTTTCCCACAGTCTTCACAACCTGCAGACCAAGAAATTCCCTTGGGTGACTATGCCACCAGGGCCCTGGGTTTCAAGCACAAAACTAGGTGGCCATTTGGGCAGACACTGAGCTAGCTGCAGAAGTTTTTTTTCATACCCCAGTGGTGCCTGGAACACCAATGAGACAGAACCATTCACTCCCCTGGGAAGGGGTCTGAAGCCAGGGAGCCAAGTGGTCTAGCTCAGTGGATCCCACACCAATAGAGCCCAGCAAAGTAAGATCCACTGGCTTGAAATTCTTGCTACCAGCACAGCAGTCTGACTGGGATACTCGAGCTTGGTAGAGGGAGGGGCGTCTGCCATTACTGAGGCTTGAGTAGGCAATTTTCTCTTCATAGTATAAAAAAGCTGTGGGGAAGTTCAAACTGGGTGGAGCTCACCAGAGCGCTGCAAAGCCAATATACCCAGACTGCCTCTCTAGATTCCTCCTCTCTGGGCAGAGCATCTCTGAAAGAGAGGCAGCAGCCCCAGTCAGGGTCTTATAGATAAAACTCCCATATCCTTGGGACAGAGCACCTAAGGGAAAGGGGTGGCTGTGGCCACAGGTTCAGCAGACTTAAACATTCCTGCCTGCTGGCTCAGAAGAGAGCAGCGGATCCCCCAGCACAGCACTTCAGCTCTGCTAAGGGACAGACTGCCTACTCAAGTGGGTCCCTGACCCCCGTGCCTCCTGACGGGGAGACACCTCCCAGCAGGGGTCCACAGACACCTCATACAGGAGAATTCCAGCTGGTGTCTGGTGGGTGACCCTCTGGGACAAAGCTTCCAGAGGAAGGAACAGGCAGCAATCTTTGCTGTTCTGCAGCCTCTGCTGGTGATACCCAGGCAAACAGGATCTGGAGTGGACCTCCAGCAAACTCCAGAAGACCTGCAGCAGAAGGGCCTGATTGATAAAGAAAAACTAACAAACCGAAAGGAATAGCAACAACACCAACAAAAAGGAGTTCCACACCAAAACCCTATTCAAAAGTCACCAACATCAAAGACCAAACATAGAAAAACACACGAAGATGAGGAAAAACCAGCGCAAAAAGGCTCCAAATTCCAAAAACCAGAACGCTTGTTCTCCTCCAAAGGATCACAACTGCTCACCAGCAAGGGAACAAAACTGGATGGAGAATGAGTTTGACAAATTGACAGAAGTAGGCTTCAGAAGGTGTGTAATAACAAACTTCTCTGAGCTAAAGGAGCATGTTCTAACCCAATGCAAGGAAGCTAAGAACCTAGAAAAAAGGTTAGATGAATTGCTAACTAGAATAACCAGTTTAGCCAAGAGCATAAATGACTTGATGGAGCTGAAAAACACACCACGAGAACTTCCTGATATATACACAGTATCAATAACTGAATCGATCAAGTGGAAGAAAGGATATCAGAGATTGAAGATCAACTTAATGAAACAAAGCATGAAGCCAAAATTAGAGAAAAAAGAATGAAAATGAATGAACAAAGCCTCCAAGAAAAATGGGACTATGTGAAAAGACCAAATCTACATTTGATTGATGTATATGAAATTGACAGAGAGAATGGAACCAAGTTGGAAAACACTCTTCAGGATATTACACAACAGAACTTCGCCAACATAGCAAGACAGGCCAACATTCAAATTCAGGAAATACAGAGAACATCATAAAGATACTCCTCAAGAAGAGCAACCCCAAGACACATAATTGTCAGATTCACCAAGGTTGAAGTGAAAAAAAAATGCTAAGGGCAGTCAGAGAGAAAGGTTGGGTTACCCACAAAGGGAACCCCATTGGACTAACAGCAGATCTCTCAGCAGAAACCCTACAAGCCAGAAGAGAGTGGGGGCCAGTATTCAACATTCTTAAAGAAAATGATTTTCAACCCAGAATTTCATATCTAGCCAAACTAAGCTTCATAAGCAAAGGAGAAATAAAATCCTTTACAGACAAGCAAATGCTGAGAGATTTTTGTCAACACCAGGCCTGCCTTACAAGAGCTCCTGAAAGAAGTGCTAAATATAGAAAGAACAACCACTGCAAAGGACCAGCCACTGCAAAACATACTAAATTGTAAAGACCATAGACACTATGAAAAAACTGCATCAACTAATAGGCAAAATAACCAGCTAGCATTACAATGACAGGATCAAATTCATACATAACCATATTAACCTTAAATGTAAACAGGCTAAATGCCCCAATTAAAAGACACAGACTGGCAAACTGGATAAAGAGTCAAGACCCATCAGTGTGCTGTATTCAGGATACCCATCTCATGTGAAAAGATGCATATAGGCTAAAAATAAAGGGATGGAGGAGTATTTACCAAGCAAATGAAAAGAAAAAAAAAGAAAAGCAGCAGTGGCAATCCTAGTCTCTGATAAAACAGACTTTAAACCAACAAAGATTTAAAAAGACAAAGGGGTAAAGGGATCAACACAACAAGAAGAGCTAACTATCCTAAATATATATATGCGTTCAATAAAGGAGCACCCAGATTCATAAAGCAAGTTCTAAGAGACCTACAAAGAGACTGAGACTTCCACATAATAATAATGGGAGACTTTAACATCCCACTGAGACAAAAGATTAACAAGGATATTCAGGATGTGAACTCAACTCTGGACCAAGCAGACCTAACAGACATCTACAGAACTCTCCACTCCAAATCAACAGAATATACATTCTTCTCAGCACCACATCACAGTTATTCTAAAATTGACCACATAACTGGAAGTAAAACACTCCCCAGCAAATGCAAAAGAACAGATATCATAACAGTCTATCAGACCACAGTGCAATCAAATTAGAACTCAGGATTAAGACACTCACTCAGAACCACACAACTACATGGAAACTGAACAACCTGCTCCTGAATGACTACTGGGTAAATAACAAAATTAAGGCAGAAACAATAAGTTCTTTGAAATCAGTGAGAACAAAGAGACAACGTACCAGAATCTCTGAGACACAGCTAAAGCAGTGTTTATGGGGGAATTTATAGCACTAAATGCCCACAGGAGAAAGCAGGAAAGATCTAAAATCAACACCCTAACATTACAATTAAAAGAACTAGAGAAGCAAGACCAAACAAATTCAAAAGCCAGCAGAAGACAAGAAATAACTAAGATGCGAGCAGAACTGAAGGAGATAGAGACACAAAAAAACCCTTCAAAAAATCATTGAGTCCAGGAGCTGGTTTTTTTAAAAAGATTAACAAAATAGACCACTAGCCAGACTAATGAAGAAGAAAAGAGAGAAGAATCAAATAGACACAATAAAAAATTATAAAGGGGATATCACCACTGATCCCACAGAAATACAAACTACCATCAGAGAATACTATAAACACCTCTATGCAAATAAACTAGAAAATCTAGAAGAAATGGATAAATTCCTGGACACATACACCCTCCCAAGACTAAACCAGGAAGAAGTCGAATCCCTGAATAGACCAATAACAAGTTCTGAAATTGAGCCTAACAACCAAACAGCCCAACAGGCTGAAACAGCCTAACAACCACAACAAAACCCGGGACCAGACGGATTCAAAGCCGAATTCTACCAGAAGTACAAAGAGGAGCTGGTACCATTACTTCTGACACTATTCCAAACAACAGAAAAAGAGGGACTCCTCCCTAACTCATTTTATGAGGCCAGCATCATCCTGATACCAAAACCCAGCAGAGACACAACAAAAAAAGAAAATTTCAGGCCAATATCCCTGAAGAACATCAATGCAAAAATCCTCAGTAAAATACTGGCAAACCGAATCCAGCAGCACATCAAAAAGCTTCTCCACCATGATCAAGTTGGCTTCATCCCTGGGATGCAAGGCTGGTTCAACATATGCGAATCAATAAACATAGCCCATCTCATAATCAGAACCAATGACAAAAACCACATGATTATCTCAACAGATGTAAAGAAGGCCTTCAATAAGATTCAACAGCCCTTCATGCTAAAAACTCTCAATAAACTGGGTATTGATGGAATGTATCTCAAAATAATAAGAGCTATTTAGGACCAACCCACAGCCAATGTCATATCGAATGGGCAGAAGCCGGAAGCATTCCCTTTGAAAACAAGCACAAGACAAGGATGCCCTCTCTCACCACTCCTATTCAACATCGTATTGGAAGTTTTTACCAGGGCAATCAGGCAAGAGAAAGAAATAAAGGTATCCAAAAAGGAAGGGAGGAAGTCAAATTGTCTGTTTGCAGATGACATGATTGTATATTTAGAAAAACCCCATCGTCTCAGCCCAAAATATCCTTAAGCTGATAAGCAACTTCAGCAAAGTCTCAGGATACAAAATCAATGTGCAAAAATCACAAGCATTCTTATACACCAATAATAGACAGCCAAATCATGAGTGAAATCCCATTCACAATTGCTACAAAGAGAATAAAATACCTAGGAATCCAACCTACAAGGGATGGGAAGGACCTCTTCAAGGAGAACTACAAATCACTGCTCAAGAAAATAAGAGAGGACACAAATAAATGGAAAAACATTCCATGCTCATGGATAGGAAGAATCAGTATCATGAAAATGGTGATACTGTCCAAAGTAACTGATAGATTCAATGCTATCCCCATCAAGCTACCATTAACTTTCTTCACAGAATTAGAAAAAACTACTTTAAATTTCATATGGAATCAAAAAAGAGCCCATATACCCAAGACAATCCTTAGCAAAAAGAACAAAGCTGGAGGCATCATGCTACCTGACTTCAAACTATACTACAAGGCTACAGTAACCAAAACATCTTGGTAGTGGTACCAAAACAGATATATAGACCAATGGAACAGAGCAGATGCCTCAGAAATAACACCACACATCTACAACCATCTGATCTTTGACACATCTGACAAAAACAAGAAATGGGAAAGGATACCCTATTTAATAAATGGTTCTGGGAAAACTGGCTAGCCGTATGCAGAAAACTGAAACTGGACCCCTTCCTTACACTTTATACAAAAATTAATTCTAGAGGGATTAAAGACTTAAATATAAGACCTAAAACCATAAAAAAAAAAACCCTAGAAGAAAACCTAGGCAATATCATTCAGGACATAGGCATGGGCAAACACTTCATGACTAAAACAACAAAAGCAATGGCAACATAAGCCAAAATTGACAAATGAGATCTAATTAAACAAAAGAGCTTCTGCATAGCAAAAGAAACTATCATCAGAATGAACAGGCACCCTATAGAATGGGAGAAAATTTCTGCATTCTGTCAGTCTGACAAAGGGCTAATATCCAGGATCTACAAGGAACTTAAACAAATTTACAAGAAAAACACAACTCCATCAAAAAGTGGGTAAAGCATATGAGCAGACATTTATAAAAAGAAGACATTTGTGCAGCCAACAAACATATGAAAGAAAAGTTAATAATTTGTGGTCATTAGAGAAACACAAATCAAAACCAAAATGAGATACCATCTCACACCAGTTAGAATGGCGATTATTAAAAAGTCAGGAAACAACAGGTGCTGGAGAGGATGTGGAAAATAGGAATGCTTTTACACTGTTGGTGGGAGTGTAAATTAGTTCAACCATTGTGAAAGACAGTGTGACAATTCCTCAAGGATCTAGAACTAGAAATACCATTTGACCCAGCAATCCCATTACTAGGTATATACCCAGATTATAAATCATGCTGCTATAAAGTCACATGCACATGTATGTTTATTGTGACACTATTCACAATAGCAAAGACTTGGAACCAACCCAAATGTCCATCAATGATAGACTGGATTAAGAAATTGTGGCACATATACACCATGGAATACTATGCAGCCATAAAAAAGGATGAGTTCATGTTCTTTGTAGGGACATGGATGAAGCTAGAAACCATCATTCTGAGCAAACTATCACAAGGACAGAAAACCAAACACCACATGTTCTAACTCATAGGTGGGAATTGAACAATGAGAACACTTGGACACAGGATGGAGAACATCACACGCTGGGACCTGTCAGGGGGTGAGGGCAGGGGAGAGGGATAGCATTAGGAGAAATACTGAATGTAAATGACGAGTTAATGGGTGTAGCAAAACAACATGGCACATGTATACATATGTAACAAAACTGCACGCTGTGCAGACGTACCCTAGAACAGAAGAAAGAAGGAAGAAGGAGGAAGGAGGAAGAAGAGGAGGAGGAAGAAGAAGAAGAAGAGGAGGAGGAGGAGGAGGAGGAGGAGGAGGAGGAGGAGAAGGAGAAGGAGGAGAAGGAGAAGGAGAAGGAGGGGAAGGGGAAGGGGAAGGGGAAGAAGAAGAAAGAAGAAGAAAGAAGAAAGAAGAAGAAGAAGAAGAAGAAGAAGAAGAAGAAGAGGGGGGGAGGGAGAGGGAGAGGGAGAAGAAGAAGAGGAAGAGGAAGAGGAAGAAGAAGAAGAAGAAGTCAGGACACAACAGTTGCTGGAGAGGATGTGGAGAATAGGATTATACACTGTTGGTAGGAGTGTAAATTAGTTCAACTACTGTGGAAGACAGTGTGGCGATTCTTCAAGGATCCAGAACCAAAAATACCATTTGACCCAGCAATCCCATTACTGGGTATATACCCAAAGGATTCTAAATCATTCTACTATAAAGACTCATGCACACCTATGTTTATTGCAGCACTATCCACAATAGCAAAGAGTTGGAACCAACCCAAATGCTTATCAGTGACAGATTGGATAAAGAAAATGTGGCACATATTCACCGTGGATACTATGCAGCCATAAAAAAGGATCAGTTAATGTCCTTTGCAGGGACATGGATGAAGCTGGAAACCATCATTCTCAGCAAACTAACACAGGCACAGAAAACCAAACACCACATGTTCTCACTCATAAGTGGGAGTTGAACAATGAGAACACATGGACACAGGGAGATGAACATCACACACCGGGGCCTATCAGGGGGTCGGGGGGCTAAGGGAGGGATAGCATTAGAAGAAATACCAATGTAGATCACGGGTTGATGGGTGCAGCAAACCACCATGGTGTGTATATACCTATGTAATAAACCTGCACGTTCTGCACCTGTATCCCAGAACTTAAACTGTGTGTGTGTGTGTGTGTGTGTGTGTATGTATATGTGTATATATATACCCCTTATATCCTGTCCCACCATTCCCTGGAAGTTACACCATTCCCTGGAAGCCTGAAACTCATTTCTAAAACAGCCTCATTGCTTTTGCCTATCAGTAGCTTCTTCTAGGTTTAGTCTTTCCCACTTTTCTGCCTGAAGAAATGCCAGTTTCTCCTTTTAGAGCTATTAAAATGGCACCTCATTCCTTCTTTCAATCACTCATTTATGCAAGCAACAGCAAAGCCTTCCTTGTCTCTCAGAGGCAAACAGTCAAACACCCTCACTGACAGCTCCCCCACACATGCCCCCATCCCAGCATGGGTCACACCGTATTTTTTTAAAAAGCACATTTATCTATGTAAAAATGTATGAGTTCATTTAAGCAGTAATACTGAGTTAAAAATTAATACAGGTTGAACTTCGGTAAAAATGGACCCAAAAGTATGGACCCAAAAATGGCAAAAATGAACCCCAAAAAACTAAAGTTTGGGCAATAATACAGTGGAGTCTACTATCCCCAATCACCTTTGACAAGTCTTAATTGGTCTTGCCTCAAGAAGTGTTCCCAAAGACCTTTCTGTCTTATTGCCACTGCCATGCCTTAATTCAGAACACTGATCCACTCAATAAGCATTTGTTGATCACTAACTACATACCAGTTATCAGTATATATAGTCCCTGCCCTCAAGCTCAAAAATTCCTAGAAGAGTTATACAAGTGGACAATTATATTATCATGATAAACGCAATGTAGGAGATAATCACAGACAGCCTAGGGAAGGATACTGATTCCATTCTAAGGGGTTGGAGGAAAAGTGGTGGTCATCTGAACTGAGTCATTAAGGACTGCTAGGAGTTAAAAGAAGAGAAGAAAGTTCAGGCAGAAAGGCTAGTGCTCTTCATCCCTTTATAGAGCTTCATATTTTCATTCAGTATCATTTTTGGTTTGTCTGAAAGACATCTGTTTACATTTTTTATAGTGCTGGTGTATTGATGATAAACTTTTTTCAGATTTTACATGTCTAAAATATCTTCATTTAAATCTGGCTTTGAAAGATATTTTTGCTGGATATAGAATTCTAGGTTGATAGTTTTCTTTCAGTACTTTAAAGATGGTGCTCTATTGTTTTCTACTTGCATTCTTTCTAGCATTCTTTCTAACAAGAAATCTGTCTTTGTTCCTTGTTATGCTGCATATTATTTTTCCTATGGTTACCTTTAAGATTTTCTTTTCATCACTGATTTTGAAATTTTTATGATGTACCTTGGCATAGGTTTTTTGTGTGTTTTCATGTTTCTTGTGCTTGGGGTTTTCTGGGTTCTTGGATTTGTGAATTCATGTTTTTCATCAAGTTTGAAGATTTTTCAGCCATTATTTCTTCAAATACTGCTTCCACCCTCTTTCTCTCTCATCCTTTGCTTTTATTTTTATTTTTTAAATTATAAAAGCAGCTTTGCAAGGCAGAGTAGGCTCAGAAAGATTTCCCTCTCTTCTCCTTTGCAGACTCCAATTATATGTATATTTGCCCTGTAAAGTTGTGTCATAGCTCATTGATGCCTCTTTCATTTCTCTTAAATTCTTTTCTCTCTAGGTATTTTATTTGGATAGTACATATTGCTATGTCTTCAAGTTTATTAATCTTCCCTTCTGCAATGTCTAGTGTCAATTCTGCCATTAATCCTACCTAATGCATTTTTTATCTTGGACAATGCTTTTTCATCTCTAGAATCTTGATATGAACAAAAAATTTACCATGTCTCTACTTAAATACTGTAACATATGGAATATAGTTATAATAACTAATGTCTTTGCCTGCTAATTCTAAAAACCTGTAACAGTTGAGTCCATTTCAGCTGACTGATTTTTCTCCTCATCATGCATTGTATTTTCTTCTTTCTTTGCTTAATAGGTCATTTCTATTGAATATCAGACATTGTGAATAGGACTTCTGGGTTACTGGGTATTTTTGTATTCCTACACATATTTTTGAGCTTTATTCTGGAACACAGTTAAATTATTTGGAAACAACTTGATCCTTTGGGTCTTACCTTTAAGATTTGTTAAGTGGACCCAGAGCATTCTTTAGTCAAGAGATAATTATTTCCCACTGCCAAGGAAAGACCCTTCTGACTACTCAATCCAATATCCCGTGAACACAGCTGGCCTGGTGGGAAATGAACTTCTTCCCAACCTTGTGCAAGCACTAGTCACTGTTTGTTGTTGTTGTTGTTGTTGTTGTTTGTTTGTTTGTTTGAGACGGAGTCTTGCTTAGTTACCCAGGCTAGAGTGCAGTGGCGAGATCTCGGCTCACTGCAAGCTCCGCCTCCCGGATTCATGCCATCCTCCTGCCTCAGCCTCTGCAGTAGCTGGGACTACAGGCGTCTGCCACCATGCCTGGCTATTTTTAGTAGAGACAGGGTTTCACCATGTTAGCCAGGATGGTCTTGATCTCCTGACCTTGTGATCCACCGCCTCGGCCTCCAAAAGTGCTGGGATTACAGGCGTGAGCCACCGCACCTGACCAGTCACTGTTTTTTAATAATCCTTTTGAGTCATTCTTCTCCTAGCTTTGGGCAGTTTCTTCATTCACAGGTGTTGATTAGTTATCTATTGAAGGCTTGAGGAAGATTCTCTGCAGTATCTTCCTACTTTTCTCTTTGTGCAGCCCTCTCCTATTTGATACTTGCTATGGTCTGAATATGTCCCTCAAAAGTGCATGTGTTGAAAACGTAATCCCTCTGCCCTCACAAATGGATTGATGTCAGTATCTTGAAAATGAGTTGGTTATTATTGGAGGAGCTTTATTGTGAAAACGAGCTCTCTCTGGCTCTCTTGCCCACTCACCATGTAATGCCCTCTGCCATATTATGATGCATCATGAAGGCCCTGACAAGATGCCAGCACCATGCTCTTGGACTTCCCAGCTTTCTGGAGGAAACATGAGCTAAGTAAACTCTTTTCTTTTTAAATTATCCAGTCTGTGTGGTATTCTGTTTTAGTAGCAGAAAACAGACCAAGACAATACTCTCTTCTGTCATATCTAGCTGCCTTGATCAGATCCACACTCTCAGGTCCATCTCCTCAGATTCTGACTGAGTTCCCCAACCAGGATGCAGAAATTCTCTCAAGGCAGTAAACTGGGGTAATCATAGGGCTAACTTCATTTATTTCTGCATCTTAGGGATCACTGTCCTTTGTTGCTTGATGTCCAGTATCTTGAAAGTATTGTTTTATATATTTTGTTAAGCTTTCTGTTCACTTTTGTTTCCTTTTTTTTTCAGATAAGAGGGTAAATCTGGTCTTTGTTATATAACCTCGGACAAATTAATCACAGTGTATTTTAACACTGGATTTATGCATTTCTCTTTCTACTAGACTCTGAGCTCCTTAACAGTAGGGTCTGTGCTTTATTCATTTTTATATCTTCACACATGCATGGCACACAATGTAGATGGAATAATAATTAACAAAGGCTAATTCTATATCATAGATGTAGGCTACCTTTTTCCATTGCCTCAATTACAATGGGGATGGCAAGAGTGGTCCATTGGATATTTACAGCATCTCAGGATGCTGTAAAGAGAAAGAGACCACATAGGCCCTCTCCTCTGGTTTATCCCTTTATAAAACATGGAATCCTCTAATATATTCCTAACAAAGCAGCAAAAGCTAAAATGGTGTTTAGGTGGAGGAGGGGGAATGAGAGATGAAGTACCATGTCTCCCCTTTGCAACAGAAGGCCTCTCTGACCCATAATTATCTTCCCACCCACACCCATTACCAACAGGGGTCTACAGAGACATCAGCAAACATAGGAAAGGGATAAAAGTTGAGAACAGAAGACAGAATATAGTTTCAGAGAAGAGAAATTTCTCAAACTTAAAAAAAAAAATACTCTTGGACGTGGCTACCAAAAAGATGGACCTAGATTGGCAGGACTGTCTCTCTGCTTTTGCTTTTCCAACAAAGCCACATCACATGCAGGCACAGGCATTTACATAGACACATCCTAAACCATACTGCAGCTGAGATTAACATAGACAGATCATCAGATAAGCAATCCTACAGTAATACTGCAGACAACCACAAGAGATTCTGAGTAATTTAGGATGTCAACAATTGTTACTGGTATTGCTTATCAGAGTAGGGTATGTGAGAAGAAACTTAATAAGAGTTAAACATGTAGGAGGTTTTATACCAACAATCTCAGTTTTTATGCAAACAATTTCAATCCTCCCCATTATTGGATATTAGCTGATATAGGACCATGTTCCCCTGTTTTATGTAAGAGAACTAAAATCCACAATGATTAAATGTCAAGTACAAATTGGTTTTCCTAGTCCTTAATTCTAAGACCTTGACCTGAACCACTCTAAACCATAGGTAAGTGATGAAGCTGGTGTCATCAATGTATGTGATATAAAAAAAAAAAAAATGTTACTGACAAATCCCTACCATCAAAAATATAAACCCTAGAAAAAAACTGAGTAGTGACCAAGCTGTAGACAGTAAAACCATCCAAGCAGTTCAGGGCAACGTTGTGATAGACATAAGGTCAAAGAATACCTTTAAAAAGGAGACTGAAGGATTTTCTTCCTTTGTGTTTTCTGTATCTACATTAGATAGACTGGCTGAGGAGAATAATATGACCAGTAAACAGACAGAATAAATACAGAGTCCTGGACCCTAGACCCTCAGCTAAATCCCTGAAGAAGTGAGTATATTTTACATGTAAACCAATAACATCAGACTAAAAGTGGAGGCTCTTTCCAGAACATTCTGGGTTTCTGGTGTCTAGTAACTCAGGGGAAAGTTTAGCTTTTCTTTAGAATTTATGTCAATCTGATAAACAAAGAAAAAAGAAAAGGTTGAAGAAAGAAAAGACAGGGAGGAGGAAAGAACAAGAAACAAGTGAAGAAAATAAAAATAAGAAAAAAAACCAGACTTTTCCTTCCTATTTATTACCCCATGGAGGAGGTTGTGTATGACTGTACAGTTACAAAACGCCATCTTTTTCTGTCTTCCAGCAAACAGCTTTAGAATAGGAACCTCCTGATAGCACATCCCTACAGCATTTCTAAACAAGTGTATTTTGGTCTTGGCAGACAAATCCTTGCCTGTGACTGGCTTCATACCTCTAAATGGGATGATCTTCTCCTGGAAGGAGCATTCCATGGCCCAGGGTGCTTTACTTCACTGACAGTGGGATCAGTAGTGAGCTCTCACTAAGCCTATACTATGTGCACTAACTCCTCGATAACTCAAAGGGCAACGTGACCACAGTGATCTGGATGTAGTGGATGGTAAGAAGCTGGTCTTCAAGTTAGTGAAGGACCATTGTGAAAAAAAGGTTGGCCACTTGTGCTTCCTTCACCAGAAAAGAGAAGTAGAAATCCTCTTATCTAAGAGCAAAAGAGGGAGCCGAACGGACTGAACATAAAACTAAGTAGGCAAGGGAGATAATGGATAAAAATCTTTAAAACCAAGAAAAATAAGTACCTCCTCTGACTGGATTGGTTACAAACCCATCAGGAGCTTACATAGGATCTACTTTAGAGACTGCCTTCACCTCAAACACCTGCACGGGTAAGGAAAGAAATTAACTGTGTTCTCCTAGACACAGTGATGAGGACACCCCTGCCCTCTGTTCCAGCAGCTCCTACAGGCTTCCAAGGATATGAAATCAGACAAGAGCCCTACTGTGATTTTTAAATAAGACAGGATAATTTACTGAGATCTTAATTTGGATTTGTATGGCTCTTGCTATGGTTTTCTCTCCCCTGCTCCAAGAAGGTACCAGGCCTTGCATGCTCACCTGCCTTTGGGGAATGTAGGGAGAGGGGCAGTAGCACTAGAAGAGCAAAAAGCACAACCAACCTTCAGACAGCTTCTTTTGCATTGTCTCCTGCCATCCGGGCCACCTTTAAAGGGTATGGTACAGAGGAAGCTGAGAGGCAGAAGCAGGAAGAGAGCAAGCTGATGCTCCAAGACGAGAAGGAGACACAAGTCTATGGGCTCTAAGAAGAGTGGGCTAGGAAGCCTGTTGAGATAGCAAGACCCCTGGAGGGGTAAGTGGCAGTGGTTGTGTAGTGGCTGGCCAGGACCACCTTTCAGCTGCCTCCTCCAGGAACATCTGGCTTAGTCCAATGCCTTTCTAAACAACTCTAAGGCACTACATTTTTTTCTCTTTCCCTTGTGGATTGCATTATATTGAAAAATACTGAAAATATGTCTACCATTGACAAAGACTTGGAAATCTTCTTTGTTAAACAGTAGTGTTTGTGGCAGGTATCTCTGTTGTTTGCGGAGCTGACCTGCCTGCTGATTATCACTTGTTTATAATAATACTTTTTAAGTATGACTGTATTGCCTCGTACAAATGGGATACATCATCCCACCAAACTGGGCATCTGTCAAGGGCAGAAAATATGCCCTTTAATTATTCTACTCAAAACAATAAATATTTATCAACCTCAGCCCCACGGAAGGTACAGAAACATTAAGAGGCATGGTTTTGCCCTCTGGTGGCTTACAGTCTTGAGAAACAAGGCACAGAAGGTAAGAAACATACGACCTGCAAGTGAGTGGTAAATGTGTATAATATTGGCTTTAGACACCTCAGGGATTCACAAGTATGGGGCTTGCTGACAGTCCAGAGAGTGAACTGGCTGGGACTGCCTAGGAAAGGAGCAGAACTCACTGCTGAGCACCCACTGTGAGCCAAACCTGTGTCAGGCATGTGGCATCATAATCTCACTTAGAACCGCAAGACCCCTTGGAAGGGGCACGGGCAGTCCTGTCAACCACCTTTTACAGATACACCTCACAGTAAATGAATCCAGAATTTGTAACCAGGTCTAAGTGACTCCAAAATGCTCTTTCTCCTATATCAAATTGCCACACCCAAGAGAAGCCTGGCTTGACATTCAGGTGTGGGGTAATGAGGGCCTGGACGCAGGTGAAGACAGAACAAATAGAGAAGCTAAGCTGAAGAGAGCTGTCTGCCTGATTGGGTGTTGGAGAAGAAGCACAGAGTGAATTAAGGAAGCTCAGACTCAGATTCTAACAGTGCCTTCCAGGGCTGGGCTCACAATGGTTTTTAATCAGTCTCATTAGTTACTTGCTCAGGTTAACCCTAAATATCTGACTATGATGCTATTTTATAGAACCCAGTATCTAGAAAGCAGTTCCCAAAGTGTGACCAGGAACTCTAGAGATTCCCCGAGACCCTTTCAGGGGTCCTTACATTCAAAACTATTTCCCTAATAAAACTAAGACATTACTGTCCTTTTTGACCCTCATTCTCTCACAAAAGTACAGTGAATAGAGTTTCCAGAAACCACATGGTATGTAATATTGCAATGGGCTGAATACAGAGGTAGATATGAGATTCCAGCTTCATTCATTAAGGTAGGGTCAAAAAGATTTTCAAAGCTAAAAGAACAGCACTCTTGACACGAAATTATTTCTAAAAATATGCTGATAGTCAACATGCAATAACTTTGTTACTCTTATTCTTAAATTAATAGATTTTTAAATCTCAGTTTTAATTTCTAAAACAATATGTATTGATATATATATATATTATCATTATCTCATACAAACAAAAACTCTTTGGGATTTGGGGATTTCTGACAATGTTTTAAGATTATAAAGGAGTCTTGAGACCAAAAATATGAGAACCACTGATCTAAAAGAACAATGGTAAAGACAAGCTCTCAAAATGTATTTGTGTTTAACTTCCACTAACTGGTGGGCCAGGCATTCTACTAGGTGGTTTACATTGGTGACTTCATGTGATCTTCATAACACTTTCAGGTAAGAAACTTATTCTATTTTGCAGATGAGGAGAATGAGGCTCAGAGAGTTTGAACATCTTGCCCAGGGTCTCACAGCCATTAGCTAAGCAGAACAGAATTCAAGTCTATGTCTGTCAAATGCTAAGGCCCAGGCTGTTAACCATTATCTAGTTCTTGAAATGTACTTTAATTAGTTCTTTAATTTGTACCACTATTAAAGTACTAAATAGTTCTTTAATACGTACCACAAAGGTACGTATTAAAGTCAGATTTTTAAAAAACTAAATCCATGATAATAGATAATAGAAAAGACCCATCGTGAGGGAAGAAACTTTAGGAAAAAGGGGTAGTAAATGGTATAATTCTTTAGTCCTAAATGCTTGCTGCCTCCTAGGCACTATACTGTGCCCTAAGAACACAGTGGTAAACAAGGTAAACTCAGTTCTTCCACTTAAGGAGCTTAACGAGAGAGAGAGAGAGAGAGAGAGAGAGAGAGAGAGAGAGAGTGAAAGGGCAGAGACAGATTTAAACAAATAATTACACAAATGCAAAGCAGATAAACAATGCAGCGATGCCTGGAAGGAAAGTAGGCTTGCTCAGAGTCATCTCCATTCACATACCAAGGGAGCTGGGAAGGGCAACAGAGTATTTGGCACAAATCATCCCCGGTGCTCCTATCAGAACTTGAGCTGGGGCTGTTCAGAAAGTTCATCTGAGCAGAAGGGCATTTACAAGTTCTTTTGTTGGTTTCTTTATTTTTCAGCTATATACATCTTTGAACTTTTGAATCTAGATAAGCCAAGATTACTGTTTCATTTGAAAGGACAAATATGTTTTGTGAGGCATGGTGGGCTAGGGAAGGCTGTGGGAGGTGTGAAGCACTTGGGTATGTTTAGCTTGTTTAGAGACTTTCTGGAACAGAACTCTGGGCAGAGGCAGGGATAATAACTAGACCAGTGGGTAGTGCTGATGCAGATTCAGTGCAATTAGCCACCTTACTAATTTATGGTGCATAAACAGTGGACCAAGGTCACGACGGAACTAGAAGAACCTCTGCACAGCTCACACAGTCCATCTCTCCGCAGAGTGGCAGAAGAGCCACATTAATCTTTGTACGCAATGGTTATGGGAGTAATAGGGTTCTCCTCACTGACAGGCTTTTTTCTTTAAATCCATATAGTACCTTGTTCTCCATTCTTTCCATCCCCCTTCTCCTCAATCTAGCCAGATAGAAAGAAGCCCAACTTTAGTACCCTATTATAGTCATACACAGCTCACATTACCCTAGCAAAAATAAAACACAGACAGCCCTCCCTCTAAGACTTTTGGTAGAAAAGCTGCATCTAATAGTACATATTCAATTAACATCTGGATCTAACCGATGCTACATGTCAACAGCTTCCAGATCTATATCTCTGACCAATCCTCTCTCTTTAGCCCCAGCTCATAAGCCAACTCTCTACTTACATCTCTTGGATAGCTCAAACTCAACATATTTAAACTCTAATTCATGATCTACCCCTAAATGGCACCCCTACCCCCACTTCCACAGCTAGTCCACCTCCATGAACCCAGGTCTATATTAGATACCAGTCTTGCAAATGCTCTGCCCCCAACCCTACCACAGCCAATTCATCACCTGGTCCTGTTGGTTCCACCTCCAAAATCCATCCTGGATTTTCCTCTTTCCATCTGCACTGCCACCAGCAACATCAGAGCTCACCTCAGCTCTCACCTGGGCAACTACAACAACCTCCTCACAGGACTCTGCCTCCAAGTGACTCTCCACATGGCAGTGGGTGCTCAGGTTGGATGGGGATGTGTGGGATAGTGTGGGCAGAGAGGAACACATGAAGTGCAGAGTCAAAATCAGGAGGCTCTGCACTGTTCCCATGAGGAGTGATGCAGACCAAGATTGGGGGTGTAATAACGGGAACCTAAAGAAGTGAAGGACACCAAGGGTCTTGTGGATGCTGACTTCTCAAGCAGAAAATGATTCAGAAAAAAAGGGAAAAGGTCCAGGGGCTGGAGATGGGGCATGGTAGCTGGGAAGTCAGTGCCACTACTAAGAAAGTTAAGAAAGTTAGGAGGAAGAGCTGCTTTAGCAATTCAAGACAAGCCTGTTGATCTTGAGAAAGAGAAGAATAGTTTCACACGGTGTCTTATATTCCATTTATCTGTTTTATGTAACAGAATCTAGTAGTCACTTGGATACTGAGCTTCTTGGGGCAGGGACAGTATCACCTATAGCTTGGAATCCTTGACCTCTGAAAACCACACCTCACTTTCAAAATACCTTTTCCTGGCTCTTCTGCACAGCTTCATTCATCGTATCACTCCAGCCCAGCTTTCCTGGACCCACTCATCCTGCATACTGGCATTCCTTTCTTCCTAACCATACTTGCTAGTCGTTTTGTTTAAATGTGTGTTCTAAGCTCACTAAATGATCAGGAATCCCACACAGATCTGACCCCTGACTCCCCTTCTGGCTACTTAAGTGGGGTATCTCCAATGGCCAGATGGACAGATAAATGCTCATCCCCATATCCAAATTATATAGTGGCTTCTTTAAGATGCACATCAAATGCTACATGACCCACAGATCAATCCCTGCTTTACCAGTAATGATAATAATGAGCCTCTGAGGAGCATGTTACCATTAACATAGTATTTTCAGAGGTCTGCTCATAAAACCATAGAAGATGTGTCTTCCTGAAAGTCATTTCTCATTCTCCAAACTCCTATAGCCCTTTATCCAGATACTTTTTTTTTGCAGCATTTATCATACCCACTTTGATTTAGAGTAATTTGCTAGACCATCAGATTGTAAACTCCTTGAGGGCAGGCTCTGAGAACAATTCATCTCTGGAGCCCCACAGCCTGGCACAGTGCCAAGAACTCAGGACACCAAATAAATATATGATCAATGAATAAATAAAGCACAGTCAACATAGACAGCTCCCTGTGTAAATTTTAAAACCTGAGTAATGCTTAGAGGCTCAGAAGAAAAGCTGCCAGATAGAGACAAAAGGTACTATAATACTAATAGAAATAGTTAAAAGGAGTATGCCATAGGGTTACTACTTGATAGGTTTTATATTGCCCTTTGCTAAGGGTACCAGTAAGGCTGGCAAAGTCCTCAAAGGGCCTGGGTGCTCTCCCTCTACTCCTAACTCACGGAGAGAAGTACCACTAATTTGACTTACTATACACTGGGGTAGACCCAACTCCAAAAAAAAAAAAAAAGCACCACAAGGACTTAGAAAAAAGAAACAAAGAGAAAAATGAAAAAGCAGAATGTTTGTGGTTGGAGGAACCAGGGAACCAAACCAGGCCTTCAGGAGCTGCTGTATCCACCATCTGTTAGAGTTCACAGTTAGGCCAGAGACTTCTGCTCCCGACTGGCTCACAGCAGCTGGGCCTCAGCAGCCTGCAGAATAGGGGCTGACGCCAGAATGAATAAATTGAATTAATCCCTCCCTCTGTGGGTTTCTCAGCCTTGAAATGCTGGAAAGGCGTTTGTCTCACCATGGTTGTTGAGTTTAGCAGGGGCAGGTAGACAGACATGCCCCACTCCATTGACTCTTCTCCCCTTAGTCCTAGGCTCCAAGAGATAGTCCCAAAATAGACCTAACCATTTCTATTTCTAGTGAATTCAAGGAAGCTCCCAGTTTTAGGTAATGAGGTTGGAAGTAGGAGGGGGCAGGAATGAGGTAAATGAAGAGGTTTAGAAAAACTGTACCCACTGTGTACTTTCATCTGTGTCAACAGCAGCCCCTGAATTGGATACAGCAGACCCAGAAGGGAGGGTCTCCTCTCCCCTGATGCAGTTTCCTCTACAACTAACAGGGATAAGGGGCTCCTGTGACAACCTGGTTTCAGAGTCAAAGATTTTAACACTGCTCTCCTTCCCCAAGTGAGAGGCTTCAAGGCCCAGCAGCAGTCTGTGAGTGCACAGCCAGCCACCCTGGAACCTGCCTTTACCTCTGAGGCCCAAAATCTGGCTGAGGGAAGAGGGAAAATCTCTCCTTCAAAGCCCCTTGAGCTTCTGGAAAACAATTCTGCAGCTCAGAATCAAATCCCAGACCTGTTCAGGAGGAGGAAAGTGAGAGACAGAGTGGGGGAAAGGGAGATGAAAAGGCAGAAGGTGAGATGGCCATGCTTGGGGATCAGAGCAGGTTAAGTGTGGTGATTTCTAGGTAGCAAGAAAAGAGGCCAAATGAATAGGAGGAGGATGGAGAGAAGGTGGGTGAGGAATAATACACAGGTGGGTTTACCCTGGATCAAGCAGCCTGGGGCCTTGCAACAAAGTCCTAGAGCCCCAAATAAGAAAAACAAATGCATAGTGATTTCAGGAGAGTGAATATCTAAGCACTTGGGCCTCCAAACCTCAGGCATTCAGAGGACACAGGGGAGTCTTCCCTTTTCCAAATACCACATCTCACAGGCAGTGCTAAGAGCTGGCCTCACTAAGGATGCTGGGCTACATGTGGGCAGCTCAGAAGAGTGGAGGAGCCCCAGGAAGACCAGGATGAACAGACTCCAAGGAACATCAAATGCCAGTAAGTGAACCAACAAGGGGAGGGAAAAGGAGAGGGCACCCACCGCCACCCGCAACCCTCTCACCAGGAGCAGCTGGTTCCCAACTCTGCAGAGCAGACAAAACCAACATGTGCCAATAGCTGAGGAGTGATTCTCAGGCTCTGATCAATTGTTTCTTTAGTAAAATAATTCCATCAAGACACAGCATTTTTTCACTTTCAGCCCAGAGGAACTCAAACAAAGGACACTGCAGGAAAAAGAGAACCAATTAAGATGCTGCTCTGCTGTTGACCATGGTCTCTATTTGCATGAGCAGATGTGGCCAAAAACACCATCTGGTGACCCCTGGGCCCTTAAACCTCTGTGCACATGGTGGTGGTGGGAGGAAGATGGCTCTGTTTTGAGGCTAAAAGGGAAGTCTTGGCTTCGGGAGATGTGCCCATTCATCATTGCTGCCGGGCAGCCCGTCTGTTTCCCACTGTTGCTGCCCAGCCACCCACAGACCCGCCATATGGCTGAAAGCAGTGGTTTCAGGCATTGCTAAAATGCTGTATCTACCTGCCCTGTTGGGAAGGAAGCCTGTGGTGAAGTGGGCCCTCCACAGTACAGCAGTACACTCTGTCCCTAACCCCAGGCAGCGACACTGCCAAGAGCTATCCACCTACTTTCTTAAGACTTCTGGAATCCCTCCCGTTCTCTCCATTCCCACTACCACTGCCTTCACTCAGACAATCATCATTTCTCCACTAAAATAATACAAAAACTTCCTGTCATGTCTGCCTTTCATCTTGCTCCTCTTCAATCCAATCTCTAATAATAATACTCCTTGATTAAAGTCCTGGACACCTCCTCCTACCTTCAGGAGAAAGTATAACCTCTTTAGCACATAGATCTCTTCAAAAGTAGCCCCTACTTTCTGCTTTTGCTTTGATTGTAGCTAGTTGCTCTCTTCCCCTGCATTTCAGCTATGTGAATGCATTTCATTCTCTTCCAATGAACTGGGTCCTCTGGTCTGCCTCCATGCCCTGCCATCTCTTTTTTTTTTTCATCTGGCTAACTTAGGTTACAGTAAATGTCCATTGTTCCTTAACTCCAAAGCCTAGTTTAGGTCACTTCTACCCATTTCTTCCTTTGGAAGTCCATACTTAACTACAACCACAGGAATTCTCATGCTGTATCAAATTATCTATGTACTTGTCTGTCCCCTCTTAGACTGCTGCCTCTGGAAGTTTTATTTATCTCAGTATCTATCAGCCCTAAATTTTGTTAAATGAATGGATAAAATATACTTGTCAAAGACAGGCAGTAAATTAGCGACCTCTCTGGCAGGACTTGGGAAAGGCTCATCATGGCCTCTTAATGTCATTAAAAGTATTCCTACCACTCACTCTAAGCATGGATGGTGAATATAGCATGTATTTCATTACATTAACAAATAGCAAAACCTTTTTCATGGATATATAGGCTCAGGGTAAAAAATTGTCTATTTGCTGCCAAGAAACACCTACGATGTACCTGGTATAGAACAGGCATTCATAATAAACAGAAAAAATGAAATATCATAATCGAAAGATTAAGATCCTGTTCACTTTCCCATTGGAATAGGGTTGACATCTCAAGTCACCTCTCAACATTTTCTCCACTAAAGTCCTCTCTGGAAAGTCCTGGACCAATAGCGTGGAGCAGATCTCAAATTTACTACCAACTCTCTGCCTCTCAGGAAGGGAGAGATGAAGGTTACTTTTCCCATCTTCAGGTGATAAAACAGAGGCATAGAAAAGCGAAATTGCTCCTTGGGGACACAAACAGAATTGGCCCCACTCCAGATGCTTGTTCTCTCCTTTCCCATCCTTGCCCCTAAGAGACAGCATAGCCAAGCCAAGGACACCTAATCTTGGAGAACAGTGAGCTGCAGTGGGCATAGAAAGGACTATTGTATCTTAGTAGTTCTCCTGTTCTGCAGTCTCTTTATGTACCTGACCAGGAAACATAAGCCTCTAAGGAATGGTGGAATGTCAGCAGACAATGCAATATAATGCCAAATACTTTTCTCACTAATAAGCATAATTAAGGTCATTAAGTTATGAGTGTGAGAACATTCAACTGGAGGATATTTAAATAATGAGATAACTGCTTTACAAAAAGCCTGATTAAAAGAAGAAAGCAGCAGCTAAGTGAGTCTGCAAAGCGGTAAGCATATCAGAAGCCTCCACACCGTGTAGAAGAATATCCTTCTTGGACTCTGTCCCCACTGACCCAAGAGCCTTCCCCCATGCTTCCCCACCCCCACCACTCCAGGGCCTCCATCTCTAGTGGACTAGCAGTTGGACAGGAGAGTTGATGTACTCAATGGAAAGTGCGGAGAAATTCTTTCTGAGGCAGTATTATTTAATTTATTCCAAAGGCCAGTGATACAAATAAATGAATAATGCCGGCCATTTCACAATGAAAGGGGCAGGCTCAGGACCCCAGGCTGCATGGAGACTGGCCACCTTCATGCACTTCATGGCTCTCTGAACCAATTTTGGAAGCAGGAGTGTGGTTAGACAACTTCTAGACAGTGTTGACTAGGCAACACCCACATCTCTGTCTAGGGTAGGAACAGAAAGGAAGAGGAAGAGGAAAGGAATAATAATAAAAGCAGTAACTCCAGCAGTTATTTATTCAGCACTTACTATCTGCCAGGCGCCATGCCAGGGATTTCACCAACATTACATCTCAGCCTGTCAATCACTCTGCCAATGAAATAGAGCCATCACCTCCTCCATTTTACAGATGAGGAAACTGAAGTTCAGAAAAGAACACCTAGCTTTGGGAACTTTTCAAAGCCCCCTAGAGAGTGAGTAACTAAGGGGATGTGAGGGGGAGACAGGAGACCACCTCCACCGCCTATGTTCATCAGAAGGTTTACCCAGTCTTGACCTCCCTCATGACTCCCCAAACCATCAGCTCCTTAAGGAGGTAGAAGCAGAGGCAAAGTAGCAGCACAAGAGGAAGAAGAGCCATCCCTAAAAGGGATCTGGACATAGGACAGGTCTTCGCTACACACAGAGTTGGTACCTGCAGTTGCAACTTATGAATCTCCCAGTTCCTCCACTTCCTAGCTGATTTTAGGCAAATGACTTATCACCTTTCTGGGCCTGTTTTCTTACCTGTAAAATGCGAATAATAGTCCCATCTCACAGGGCTTTGAGGATTAAATTAGTCAATATGAGTTAAGAGTAGTCCATAGTAAGTGTCTAATAAATTTTAGCTCTTAATATCATCAACATTGTCATTATCCTGACTGTTCCAAATATAAAAGCAAGGCATCCTGGTACTGTCAAGTACCCGGGACTTGGGGTTAAATCTCCTCCCTTAGTCTGATCAGGATCCAAACGGTCAATGTAGACACCTTCCCAAGTCAAGCACTGGTTCCATAGAGTGAGTTAGTCACCCTTCAGTTCCTGACATGTAGCCCGGAGTCCAGTGAACTGAGACTATTGCCAACAATAAATCGTTCACATTGACAGCTTAGAGCAAGAGAGTTCTGTGTGAGCATCATGTCTTTCATCTCAGGGGGAAAAAAAGTTGTAAAACTGGCCTACCCTCTCTGTGTTCCCAGTGGGGTTCACAAAAGGGCAGCTGTGGGGCACTGAGGGAGCACTTCAGAAGACTCAAATGTAAGCTCTGTTTCTTCCTCTCAGTAACTGTGTCATGTCTGGAAAATTGATCAACTTTTCTGTGCCTCACTTCTTCAACTGTGTTACAATGATGATTAAGTGGCATAATGTATGTAAAACACTGTTTGCTCAAAGCAGTGTATCAATATAGAGAACTAGAATTAATATTTTCATTCTCCCTAAATCAAATCCACTTAGGCCAGTGTAAAGCCCTTACTCCTCTCAAACCAAACCTCACCTACATACTCCTACTTCCTCTTCTGGCTTGGTTTCAGGATCTCAAGGGAGCAGCTGATGGAGGGGGCAAGGGGCGTGACACAAGCCGTCAGGTCTGAACTCCCAGAAGTAAAAGTCATGGGTTCTATTTTCAGCAGGGCTGGCTGTAGAAAGGTCAGCATGTGACCTCATGTGAGTCTTCTCCCTGCCTCAAGCCTCATGCTCAGCTTATAAGCCTGGGGATAAGAAACAGCCAGGTCTCTAGGGCCCAGATGACTGTGAAAAGCAGGTCAGTAACTTCATATGGAGCAAGCAGCAGCCATGTCTGGCTGCCAGGGAATGGTGGCAGACACAGTGCTGAGGAAGGGAAGGCAAGATGCTGCCGGGGCAGATATCACAGTTCGACACCACATGACTCCTCCCAGACTCAGCTAATATCCTCTAACTCTCAGGATCAAGTACTGGAGAGAAGTGCTTACTGTCATTCCACACAGTGACCGTCTTGGTTCCAGCTTTCAGCAGTATCCCAGAAAAATGGATTTCTATAACTACTTCTTATGCCTTCTTGACCACACAGGAATGAGACATCCAGTGGGTGAAGTTTTAAAAACAGTACGTCCAAATAGCCTGTCCCTAAAAAAGTCGGGGTTTTGTGAGCTACGTGTGTCACTGACAATTCAGTGTTTTCTCTCACATTCACTCGGATTCTCTCACTGACAGATCTGAGAAGCTCCCCCTGCACGTTTCTGAAGTGAGTGGGAGAAGAAGAGTGGCTCTAGAGCAGGTACCGCTTTTACCTGATACGATGTGAAGACGTAATTACACGGGCAGAATACGCTCACACTGATGCCATGCTGATCAAATTTATGGATAGCTGGAGGCTAGGGAGGTAATAACCAAGTGAGTACATTAAAGACCAAGATCCTTAAGAATGACACCAAAAGCACAAGCAACAAAAGAGAAAAAATAGAAAAATCAGAATTCATCAAAATGTTAAACTTCTGGCATCAAAGGACACCATCAAAAAAGTGAAAAGGCACTTTCACTTTCTTGCAAATTATGTATCTGACAGATAATCAACCATAAATTTAAAACTATAACTTGGTTAAAGCGATATCCAACCACATGGATGCAAAAAGGCTGAAACTTTTTTATATGAGAGTTCCCAGGAATCACTCAGATAAGAGTGGTAAATGGGAACTCAGGACCATTTCCCAGGGTTATATCTCCAAGTAGTCAGGGTCCAATGGCTCTTCTGAAGTGCCAAGAAATTGTAACCAGTGGGGAAGGACTCACTCTACTGGGAATCACGAAGTTTGGTCCAAAATGCCGATTGCCAAAGCAAAAGATGGTAGAAATGTGATTTCTCCATATGTAGATGCTTGCCAAGAACAAGCTTTGTCTAGGAACATTGGTATAGGGTGCGATTCTGCACGAGGAGAAGGAAAGGGAGAATGCAGTCCCACCCAGTGTCTTCTGGCCCAAGCTCAAATCAGGGTCTATGAAAAAGGACTGGAAAGAAAAAAAAAAAAAAAGGCAAGGTGAATGAAAAAAGCATTCTATTATTGGCAGTATGACGTGATCCTGTTCTGTCCTAATGCCAGGGCTGAGCACAGGTGGAGGAGGACATTTCCCCCACATTGGAGCAAACTACAGAGCGTCTGCATGTGACTGTGGGTGACACAGAAGAAGTAACATCAGCACTCTGATGGAGAAAAATATCCATCCCATTGTAGTTGGGGGTTCACATAGCAATTGAGAAATGATGTGGTATGCATCAGTAGTGGCCAGGGAAGGAGAGCAGATGCTACCAGGTGGAAGAACAAGCAGCTATGGTCACCCAGAGTTACCATGAGATATTACTCTTATCCCTTAAGTCATAAGTTGGGTTCTAATGATCTTTCTGGTAAGCAACAGAAAAAGAAACTGTTTTGTTCCTGCTACTGTGACTCTTTTCCATGTCTATGTTTCCACATTGGTGTAGCCAAGGAAAATGGGGAGAGACATTTGGATAAACATCAAGTCATAGAATTTGTTGCAATAAAAAGCCAACCACAAAGGCACAGGATGGTAGAGGCATGGTTCTTCGTACAACCGAGGAAATGAGTGTGAGGTTCTTCCTAATCTTAACCTCTGTGTCATCACTGGAGTGCTGGTTAATTACCACAGAAAATGAATGGCTAATTATCCATCTGTTCTCACATCATTTCTAAGTGGCTGACACATAGTAGGGTTTTGATAAATATTTGTGGAGGGGAGAGAGAAAGAGAAGCAAAGATGGAAGGCTTAAATCATACATTCAACAATGTGTTCAGAAACTCTTTTGCTCAGAAATCCTGCTTCCCTTTCACTTGTTAAGGTGCTGGATTCCATCCAAGGCTGCCAGCACCTGCATGGGAGCACAGCTCAGTATAATTAAACACCTGACCTTCCCAGGAGGGATGGAATCAAAATGACAGCCAGGGGAGAACCTGTGGCTTCTGCCTGTGCCCCGCCTCTCTGCTTGCAAGACTGGGCCAGATGGGTAGTCCCCAACAGCCCCAATCACTTTGTGTTTTCACTGCAGGGGTGCTGTTAGTCTGTTCTCTGTTAATTTGAACATTTGAGCCAGGCTTCATAGGGACTTCTTAGAGTTCACTATAGTTTCCCCAATGGGTGCATTGAAACTCCCTCACACCAAACTCAGGGATCTTTAAGAAGGGGGCCCAGCCCTCATTTATGTGATCAGGAGGAGGGACAGCCTACGCCCACCCCTGCTCTGGCTCAGCCACCCCCATTCCTGCCCAGACCAGTTCTGTTTCCCATCTCCTTCTGCAAAGGAGGAACAAAGGATCATCCTCTGACCAGGGTCGGCTTTGCAAGCAGGGCATCTGCAGCTCTGCAGAACTCACTGGTGATTTTTCACATATTAGATTTTGTTTTAAAGCCTCTGCTCTTTTTGTTCTTCCTACCAAGACCTCTCTCCTTGCCAAGCTTTCTTGCAGTGATGGTGGGTTTTTATCACCACGTAGCTGTGATTCAGAGCCAGACCTCTAGCTGATGAGAGCTGAAATTATTCTCTCCCATGCATGCAAAGAGCTTCACAATGGGGAAAAGTGAAAATGGAAACATTTTGTGAGTCTGCAAAATCACTGTCAGGTGAGAATTTATGGAGTTGGCTCTAACAGCTTCTCATTCTGCAGTATCCTCATCGGAAGATTTTCTTCTTGATATTTAGTTCTACAAACAAACCCTTATCAAGCTCTTCTTATACAAAGCCTGGGCTGTCCCTATTCTCTGTTACCAGATTTGCATATAACACCTTCTCCCTCCTTTACACACTCATCCAACACCTACCAAAGCCCCTGGTGGAATTGTTGAACCATTCAACCACATTAATGAACAAACAACACACACAAAGGGTAGTTAAAGAAAGGCATTAACATCAACTAGCAGGCCATCTGTGGCCGGACTGAACACTAGGCAGAAACAAAGGTTCTGAAAGGGAAGAATCTTTACCTTCATTTATGCCATTTAATTTGCATCGTTTCCATTTTCAGAAGAAGCAGTCCCAGGACTTAAGTACCTTGCTGACTATTAAGTAGTGCAGCCAAGATCCATACCCACACTTGTCTCTTTTGATCCCAGGGACTTTCTATGCTATATAATTTCAAAAATGGAAGTTTTTCTCCTGACCTAATGGCAGCTGCACATGCAGCTTGACTGGTTTCATTGGCAGTGGAGATGACTTTCACAAATCATCCTTGTTGTCTAGTTAGCCTCCTTTCTGAGTAGCATCAATTCAAAGGGGGCCCGTCCAGAGAAAGGGGCAGTCTTTGATGCCAACAAGCTGACCACTATCATGGGCTGTAGCATCTTCTGTCTAAACAAACTGAGTTATATAACCCAGAAATCCCTGGTGGAGTCCTCCAAGTAAAAAATCAAGTCTGCATCTCAGTGACTTTTCTAAACTGAAGACTACGGGATTGAGATCTGGATGTTAAAATTTCATCAAATTGGACTTACTGCAAAATATTGCAATCCCGGGCTTTTGACACATGGAAAACAGTCAGAAGTGGTCATCAAGCACCAAAAAAAATTTCATCCAATTGGCCTTACTGCAAAATGTTGCAATCCCTGTCTTCTGACGCATAGTAAACAGTCAGAGGTGGTCATCAAGCACCCAAAAAAAAAAAAAAAAAAAAAATCATCCAATTGGCCTTACTGCAAAATGTTGCAATCCCCATCTTTTGACACATGGTAAACAGTCAGAGGTGGTCATCAAGCACTAGCCTACTGTGAAAAGGAGTCTGAGGGGCTGACAAGCCAGAAGACACAGAACAGGTGCTCAGTCCCTTTCTGATCAGCGCATCTTTCTTTCTGCCCACTATTTGGCAGCAAGGGGTTGCCACTGCTTCTTCTGCAGCATTCAGCTCCCAGGTTCCTGCATCAGTGTCCTGCTCATTGCTGTCAGTGACTGGGGTGGCAGCACAGACGGGTGGAAAGACAATGAGATTGGGAGACAGAGATCTGGGTTTGCATTGTGCCTGCACCATTCACAAGAAGGTTGACCAAGGGAAAGAGAATTGACCTCCCTAAGCCTTAGTTTCCTCACCTATAAAACTAGGATAATAACACCTGTGACATAAGTGTTGGGACAGGTGAATAAAGAATGTGTGTAATGTGCTCTGCACACAGTATACGTTCAATCATTCATCATTATTAATACTGCTCTTACTTACCTATCATTGTAAGTGATGCAAATCCTAACCATTATTCACCCGTCAAGTAAAATCTCTCCTCTTTTATGCCACATTCACGTCCATATTACACAAAAGATCACCATCTTCCTAGAAATCTGAAAGCTTATTCCGTGAACACTTAGTGCTTTCCAGCTGCACACGGTTTTCCTACTTGCATTTGTGTAGACTGTAAGTTAACTGTGGAGAAAATATCATATTTTCTCTCTCTTCCTCCATTCATTCTATATTTATTGAGCCCACTGTGGACCATGGATTGGCTCACACAGCCCCTGACCTAAGCAGCTTGAAGTCTGGTTGTGAAAACATCAGCACACGGATGCAACATGATAAATCTTAGAAAAGCCTTAGGTGCCTGGCCCATGGCTCTTCCCAAATAAATGCGGTATATACTGCCTGACCCCTCCTTGACCTCCTCACTAGGGAGACGCCCTGCACATGTGCCCACCAAGCTGTCCTTTCCTTAGTGGAGACTCATCTCATTGACTCATCTGGCTCCCCTACCAGACTCCAAGCAACGGGAGGGCAGAGCTTGTCAGCCGCATTAACTGCTTCATCCTCAGTATGGCACACAGTGCTTGGCACATGACGCACTCAGCTGAACCCAGAGGTACTCAGCTACACTGTTGATTAATTGAGGTTCTGGAGAACTGCAGGTAAATATAACATTTGTTTTCTCAAGGACCATACTTACTGATGTATTTTTAGAAACTATTTCCTGGTGGGCTTTCCTCCTCCCACCAATTTTAAAGAAGGAAAGGAAAATTCTTTTCTCCTCTGTGTGATTTCTCTATAGCTGCCTGTAGTTGTCAGTCTAGCAGTTGAGAGCCACAATAAATGCTTGCCAAAAAGCAGCCGAAGAAGTGTGAAATGTGATTAATCAAGTTCCTCTGCTTAAAGTAGAATACAGACTTTCACCACTCTTTGCCCACCTTCACCCCTTCTGTTCAAGCTTCAAGGACACCCTACAAAGGAATCAGCTTCTGCAATCTACTGACATAACTGCGGCCTGTGGCAACCAGTACCAACTGCTGTCACGGAGATCTGCAAGAGCAAGCATAGCACTGGTTGGGAGTCATGAGCCCGGCTCTGTTTCTCACTAGCTGGGTGACCTTTGACAAATTACTCCACAGATTCTTTATCCATAACATGGGGAGAACATTACTTGCCCTATAGAGTATTGTGAGTTTCAAAGGAGACAACAGACATAGAAGCAAAATATTACTAGAAACAAAGGATTGGATTTTAGCAACATCTCCATATTATAATTGACATTTGAATTAAAATTATATTTTTAAAAAGAAGGAAAGGAATTTTTCAAATAATGTGGGTATCTATAAGCTCAGAACACTGACCCTTATCGGTTGGCATTCCATCATCAAAGCTTCTGAACATCTAAAACTTGTAAATTCCTCTGCCCAGTGCAGTAATCCAACTATGAACAAGGATGATGTCCTCCCACAATACACACAAGATATTTTGTCACCATAATTATAGTTCAAAATAATAGAGATATCTTCCACCCCTCTCCTGCAATCTCTCCACTGCCCTCTTTCTCTCCCTGATTCTTTACCCTGCATCCCCCGACCGCACACACATCACAAAGAACATTTTCTCCTGCCAAATCCCAAAATAATCAAGGAAAGCAACAAGACAAAGGGAATGACTTTGTCAGATGAAACTGAAGTCAAAACCCAGTCCAGCCACCTCTCAAACTGTGACCTTAAGTAAGTTATTTCATGTCTCTGAACTCAGTTTTCTGATCAGCAAAACAGGGATAAGAAAGCCTATTTATAAGAGTTACTGGGTAGTGAAAACTTCCCAGCATGACCTGGCATGTCTTGGGCACTCAGTGCATGACTATTTGTAGTCTTTTCTCCCCTTCTCCAAGGGGATCACTCCTGCTGCTCCTGTTACCATGTCCTGTCCAGTGAAGATCCTGCCAGTCAAGCCTGAACAGTGAAGCCTGGGAGGACCTCCCAACCACACAAAATGACTTCCTACTTAAGGGCTTCCCATAACTTGCTCCGCACTCAGGCCAATTTCTTTTTTAAGAAGCTTTGTATCTAAGGAACCTCACATCCAGATATACTTATATTTAATGACCTGTACTTTAAACACTGTAATGTACCTGATATTTTATGCAAGTTCAATTCTCTTAAAGTAGAGCATACCCAAAGGACTAACAAATAGTTGAGAAACACCATTCTTTGTTGGGTCCTATAATTGTGCTGCAAGAGAAGAAACAGAGGGGCAAGGAGAGAGTTATCATTGTTTAAACACTCTGCATGGAAGCACTAGGCTAGGTATTTTGGTACTTCACATCATTTTGTTTTTGCATCCCCATTTGGTACCTCCATTTTCAGTTAAGGAACCTGCCGAAGGTCAAAGCATTAATCATGGGCAGAGGTGGGCCTGAAAGCCAGAACTGACCGGTTTCAAAATGTAGGCTCTTGCCCACATTACAGCAGCCTAGGAACAAAAGAGAAGAGAAAGAACAAGACGACCCACAAGTCCCACCCTCAGGAAGCTTAGAGCCTCACCAGAGCTGGACCAAATAGCAGGCAAAAAAGATAGCCATGACGTCACAAGAATGTTCACAGAGCAGTGTAAAGTGAATCCAAGTGAATAAACCCAAAATAGGGTCCATCAGTCTAAGGGCATGAAATGACAAAGGGTTATGAACAGGGTGGGAGTAACCAGAGTTTTCTGGAGGAGGGGAGAAAGTGATGTGGAAGACAGAAAATAGTCTAAGGTTATCCAAAATGGGGGCACCCAACTGAAATGCATAGTAGTAGGCAGAACTTTTTTGGAAAAAAAAACAACAGGTTATAGAGAAAAAATCAAGCTGATTGCTGGCTAGAAAAGAACTGTAACGATAAATTGGAAATGAAAGGCTATTTCTCCTGTAACATTCTGAACACTGCCCCATTCCCAAAATAAATATAAACCAAAAATGAAATTAAACAGCATTCTCATGTTCCCGAGAAGGGAGTAGCAATTACTACTTTCTTCTTTTTTCTAATTACAAAAAAGAAAAAGTTAACTAGGAAGAGCAAGAAACAAACACTGTTATTAACAACAATAAATCATGACATCTGAACGTTAAATTTCAAATTTTTCCAAAACGTTGTTATATATTATTATCTCATTTAATTTTCACTTCGGCCAAGTGAGATTGTCAGGAGAGCCTCTTACCTCTAATTCACAAAAATAGAGGATACAGCCCAAAGCACAGAGCAGATCTAAGATTTGAATCAAAGTCTCTCAACTAGAAATATAAGGACAAAGCTCCAACAAGCTCTTCCTGCTGTGGAGGACTAACGTTTCCTAGTATCAATTGACAGAATAGGACTATGAGGAGAAGAAGGAAAGTTGAGGCTGACACTACTGGTCATCCCCCCATATCAATTTTCCTTGTCTATATTATTGTATTTCTACTCAGGCACATGACCACTCAGAATACATACTGTATTTCTATATTTCCCAGCTTCCCTTCCCAGTGTGGCTAGGTTACCAAGTTCCAGTCAATGTGATGTGAACAAAAGTGATAGACAACTTCCTAGTCTTGTTCTCAACAGTAAGGAGTATGACCAGCTTTCCCCTTCCTTTTATTTCTACTTTCTGGAATAAGAACATATGGCTGGGGAAAAAAAAAAAAAAAAAGCCATATGGGATCCCAATATGAAAGTCATGTGTTGAATATAGCAGAGAAACCTGGGTCTCTGATGACTGCAGAGTAGCCAGGCCAACCCTAAACTTTTAGAAAATTTTGTTCATGCCACTTTGGGTCTCTGTCCAACAGCAGAACCCATATCCTACTTTTTTAAAAGTGTTGCCAATAGCACTGAAGCACTGAAGATGCCTTCCAAAATATCAGGGTCTTCTCAATTGCTCTGATTCAAGAAGTCAGTAAACATTTACTAAGAGTCCACCATGTGTCGGAAGTCTCCTAAGAATATCATTACAGCCTCCTGGCAGTTCTGACCCACATGGTTTTAGAAAAATCAGTATGTTGGTACAGAATGTGAAAAGGGATACACAGCAAAAGTGAAACGGAAAGAAACAAGAAATCTTTAAATAAGGTCACGAAGGAGGCAGGGGAAAAGCCCATATTTGAATGCAAGTGACAATCCAAGCTGAAGTGAGGCCACAAAGGATACTGCTGGGCTACAAGTGGGTGAGGTAATGGGGTCAAGTGTTCAGCAGTGCACGTAAGTAGTGTCTCTTCCTCCCAGGCAAGAAGGCAATAGAAGGAAAAACTGGGTGGGCCCAGTTGCTGTCTGGGAGTTTCCAGGCCTGAGGGAGAGGTTACCTAAAGCATTGATCCGGATGGTATCTGGCCCAGTAGAACTAGAAGCAGAGAGGAGAACTGGACCAATGAAATGCTCACGAGAGTCCCTTTAGCTGACACTCAGCTAGAGTTTTAAGGACCTGAAGTGGGAGGAGAACTGGGAAGAGAAATGAATTCAAAGAGACAGGTGGTGTGCAGTGCTGAGGTAGGAGACCAAATATTAGGCTTGGGGGTGGAGAGTGTCTGGAGTAGGAGTACATTGTCTAGACCCCCTACCATTAGCAGACAGAAAGGAAATAGATGTGGCTGACTTAAAATGACAGGATGACAGCAATGACATTATGAGAAGAGAATCAGAAAAGTGCAGAGCCCATATTTAGAAAATGGAAACTATCTCTTTGCCATCAAATTATCCCTGGAGAGCTCCCCCAAACAGGGTCAGGTCCCTAACCTGAGACCTCCCACATAAAAGGACTCTTCCCCTGACAATTATTCTTCCTTTGAGGGATTCCTCAAAGGCCAGGGAAAGGATCAGCCACAGTGAAGACTCCATCTCTAGGTCTTTGTTGCTGGCTGCTGGGCTGACAGGGTCTGTCTCTGTCCTTCCTATCCACCTCCACCACCCATACTGTCAGCTCCTTAAGAGCACCAACTATGGTGTTAAGTCACCAAATCCTTAGCACTTAGCCTGGCATCTGTTGGCACGTGGGGAGACACTCAGTATGTGCCTGTTGAATGGGGGACATTCTCTGCTAGATGTCACACAGAGGGCTGGCATGGCCTTGTGCTTCTCTTGGTATTACCAATGCACAGGAGAGACTATATTAGAGAAAATGAGTCCACTCACCATACCTTATAGTCAGCCCCTGCCAGGGACTACCATAGATCTACACAGGGAAGGCAGGGAAACCAGGGCAGAAGCTGGCTTGCCCCAATCCAGGCCAAGACCCCAGAATGGAAATTAGACATAAAACCAGGCACTTGGAGACACTGTAGATCACCTAAATCCACAGCTAATCACAAAAGCTCATTGTAGTCAACAGTTTTCACACTTCTTAAAGCAATTTCTTCTCAGAACTGAAAAAAGGTAGGCTAGCTTGAAAATATTTAGTTTTCCTGCTGCATGTCATCCTCTGGGGAATTAGCCAAGTTGTAATGAGATGTTCAGATCAGACAGGGGAGATAATAGAAAGCTCGGATAATCTATATTATGGCTAATACACTGCAACAAGATAGCCAAGAAACACTATTACTAAGGCATATAAAATTCAGTGCAAAGAGGAGAAAATCATTAACATACCCAGCACTCCAAAAACCCACTGGCTTTTTGTCTCTTTTTACCCCTTAAGGAGGGCTAGGCCTGACTACCAGAGTGACCTGGTAGTCAGGGAGGGAGACAGCACTGAGCGTTTCATGTAAGTACAGGCTGTGGTCAATGCTCCCCATTCCTAGAGATCCCAAATCTGATGTCAGTCTAATCCCATGAGCTGTACAGGAAGGAGGTCAGTGTATACATGTGTATACACAGGCAAAAAAAAGGTAAAAGAGAACCCTGTAAATCTAGTAAGACATCAGCAGTTGTCCTGAACAAACACTGTTTGGAGTATAAATTTACAAGGATAATTACCAACGCATTACACCAAGTGCAGTAACTTACTTGTTAGCACAATTTGGCAGATGTGTGTCACATGGAAAGTGGAACAGCTGAAACTGTGACAGGTTGCTGAAAAATGGCTGGTTTCCTAAGCACCCAGTCCCCTGAGTCTGTACCATAATCTTGTTCTTAAAATGACAACAACAACAAACAAGCAAAGAAAAAGTTTCCACTGCAGAAACTGCTGGCTTGCTAAAATCTATGAAGTGAATTTTCAGTGCCTAAGTGTGGAGAGACTGTTGGGGTCTGTGTCATTAGACCACGCTACCACCGGAGAGAGATCTGGATCTGAATCCTGTCTCTCCTGTCTACCAGTCCCAGGTTCTTGGGAAAGTGAGTTAACTTCTGTGAGCCTCCATTTCCTTATAAAATGGAGATAATAATCTCTAACATATACCATTGTCATGAGCAGAAAAAATTGTGTGTAGAGTATTTTGTACAGTGTCTGGCAAATAATAAGTGTTCAAGGAAATGGTGTTAAGTAGACTTGCTTAACTAAACATCATCCTTGGCTGCATAATGCAGAGGTGACTACCCATGTATTTTACCTTTTTAAAAAAAGAAGTGGGCTGGGCGTGGTGGCTCACACCTGTAATTCCAGCACTTTGGGAGGCCGAGGAAGGTGGATCACCTGAGGTCAAGAGTTCGAGACCAGTCTGGCCAACATGGTGAAACCCCATCTCTACTAAAAATACAAAAATTAGCCAGGTGTTATGGCACGGGCCTATAAGCCCAGCTACTTGGGAGGCTAAGGCAGGAGAATCACTTGAACCCAAGAGGCAGAGGTTGCAGTGAGCCTATCATACCATTGCACTGCAGCCTGGGCAACAGAGTGAGACTCTGTCTCAAAAAAAAGAGAGAGAGAGAGAAGAGAGAAGAAGAAGAAGAAGGGAGAGAGATAAGAGAGAAGAGAAAGAGAAGAGAGACAGAGAGAGAAAGCGACAGAGAGAAAAAAAGAAAGAGAGAGAGATCACCTGACTCTCAGAAGGTGGGAACAGAAAAGAGGCGGTAATAATTGAAGTTTTCCCTGGAGACTATACCCAAGAAATTGTGCTTTCCACAGATGAATCATTTTGGGAAAAACAAACAAACAAACAAACAAAACCCAACTGCTTATCCTTACTATATGCCACCATGCCACCAGAACTATTTTCTTCCAGGTAAGAAGTTGCAGGGAAATCTCATATTTGAAAGCTTTTTGCGAGTCCATAAAATGGGACCCATTTCCTAAATGACCACTCTTAGCAAATTTTCCGTAATGGATATAACAAGGTATTTCGATTGACAAAGTGGCTCATCTCTCCCTCCCTCTAAGAGAAGGAAATCAAATCATGTCCTAAGCACGGTGCATCTGGTTGTTTATTTTGTGAGCCCCAAGGCTTACAAAAATGCTGTAAGTAAGCACTGCCTAGGAAATACATGCAGTTAAGGCTGAAACAGTTCCAGAAGAGAAAAGATCTTAAATCCTTTTCTGTGACATGAGAAAGCACCTCAAATTCTAATTAAGATGAAGCAATTAGCCACCCACAGATCCTTAACACTGCTTCCCATGGCCAGGCAATCATCTCTATTAAAACCCATTTTAAAGTAAGGAACAAACCCAAAGCTCCATAGGCACATACTTCGCACAAATCAATTACCCCCTTAGACACATTCCTTAAATACTCTCAGGAAAACTCTGCCTGCAGAGAGGGCTTTTATGAAAGGACTCCATCAGACATGATGAGGCTGTTGCAAAAAAGGAGGTACCAAGCAGCAAATGTGACAATTTGAGGTAATAAAACCCACTCACAAAGCGGCATGCTGAATCTCTGGTCAGCTGGACAAAGCAAGGCGGGCTGAAGCCTCAGGTTTCCCTGGGCAGTATAACAATTTGTCAACTCCATCCTAAAGGAGTACATCAAGAGAAACAGTTTCTGCCTACTGAAACAAGAACCCAAGAGTTTTTACGTGTGCTCAGACCTGTCTAAACTGAAGTTGCACCAGAGGACTGTCTTCTCACATCTCAATTTGTCATTGAAGTGCCCACAGGGTGCACTTGGCAGTTTCACAATGAGTCCAATCCACTCAAACTTGTTTGCTTTCTCCATCCCAGTTAGGTCCCTTCCTACATAAGACTCCCTTTAATGAGGGGAATTCATTGTTGTCTGCAGCCACAAGTTGCTTCTACATTCAGCAATAGAACAGCTATACAACGGTCAGTAAGTCAATAAGATCTAAGTATCTTTCTCAAGAACTAAGGTTGTTTCTCAATCCAATAAAGTTACTCCAATAACCTATTACTTCTCAACTGAACAAGAGCCTTTCTTCCCTCTGTGTCTGTGGATTTTTTTTTGAGTTGGAAAATTTCCCATCAAGCAAGACATCAAAAATGTTGATCTAGACCGGCACTGTCCAGATGATTAAATTTAAATTTTTCCTAGGAGCTACTTTTAAAAGGAAAATGAAACAAATTAATTCCAAGAGAATATTTTGCTTAACCGATACATCCCAGAAATATTACCATTTCAATATACAATCAATATAAAACATAATTAATGAGATGTTTTGCATTCATTTTTCATACATTCTTTTTCTCATACTATATTAGACTATGCTGATCTAGAGCTATGTTCAAATTGACATGTAGCAAGATGGATATAGTTAATAATACTGTAATGCCTACAGGAAATTTGCTGGGAGAGCAGATTTCAAGTGCTTTCACCAAAAAAAAGGTAATGATGTAAAGGAATGGATATGTTAATTTGCTTCACTGTCATAATCATTTCACTATATCAAAACATCTCATTGCATACCTTAAATATATACAATTTTTATTAAAAAGAAAAAAATTGACATGAAAAGACTTCCATAACTCACTGTTCTATGAATAGTTTACCAAAGTGTGTATGCAGTAAGGTCTCATTTTAAGTTTATAAAAATCTATATGTATTCAGATATGCAAAGAAAATAGTCTATAAGGGAAGACACCAACAGTATTAGTAGTTATCTCTGAGAGGTAGAATTATGGATAGTCTTTACTTTCTAATTTGCACTCTTTTGTATTTTCTAAATTTTTCTGCAGTAAGCATATACTGCTTTAATTATCAAAGTAACTATAAGCCTAGTCTTTAAAAAAATCTCTCCCTTGTTTTAAGTTATTAGTCCCCTGATCCTGCTGGCACTATAGTCATTGCCCTATTTCCAGCTAACAGAAGAGATGGCCAAACAGCATGACCTTACCACCCCACCCAGCACTGTCATACTTACAGCCAATCATCATAATGGCCACTGCAAAGATCTTCTCAATGTCTGTGGATGGGGCGATGTTCCCAAAGCCCACACTGGTGAGGCTGGTCATTGTGAAATACAACGAGGAGATGTAGACAGAATTCTTGCTGGGACCACCTTCCCACTTCCCTGAGCCAGACCCATTAAACTGGTAAGGAGTGCCAATGTCCATCGCTAGTTGGTACAGCCAGCTGTTGTTGCGGATTGTCTTGGTGTCCTCGTCAAAGATCTCATAGTCCCCAATGCTGTACCAGATGCAGGCCATCCAGTGTGCAGCCAGCCCAAACACACACACCAGCAGGACCAGCACAGCAGCTCCATATTCAATGTAGTGGTCCAGCTTACGGGCCACTCGCCCAAGACGGAGCAGCCGGACAACTTTTAGAGAGCTGAACAGGCTGCTGATGCCCTGGGAGAAGAGGAACACAGCGTCAGGGCCAAAGAACCAAAGATACTACTCTCGTCCCCTCCGCCCCACTTGGGCCATTATTTTAAGCATAGTATATTTCCATGAGATGCAATATTATGCAACCCTTAAAAAAAGTAAAATTAGAATTTTATTCCAAGATGTATGAAATGAAAATTCCCGTTAGCATTTTCTACTTCCATTAAAAAGCAAGTAAGCAAGCAGACAAAACAAATAGAATTAGAATTATATTGTACATAATAAACAAATATATGTGGGCATCTTTCCATATCATTACTTACTTTAAAAAATTTTAAGGGTTGTGTAATATTTCATCTCACAGAAATGAGATATTGCATAATATGAAAAAAGTTTAAGGGTTGCATAACATTGATTTCATATTGCATAACATTTCATCCAAATTATATTGTGCATAAATATGCAAATATATATGTACTGAAAATGGTTGGGAAGTACACCAAAATATTAAGAGGTTATTGCTGCATTAGCAAGTTATGAAATTACAGGTAATTTTATATTTTGTATATATTTTTGTTATATTTACTTAATTTCTATAATATTATTTATAATTTTAAAAAATAAGTTTATAAATTTAAAAACAAATATAGTTTTTGAAAAGCTAAAAATAAAGAAATAGCTGAGAAGAATAAAGAACTGAGATTCTGTTTCCTCAGAAACATTATAAATTCTTAGAAGGCCATATCACTTCTGTCAGGCCAGGGATTATACAATCAGACACCACCTACTTAAATACAATCAGTCAAGGAATCTAAAAGCTAGAAGGAACCTTCCGATTTCACCTGGTCAAGCCTCTTCCCTTCTGGCTGGCATCCACTGATCACACCAAGCCAGGTCTATTCTCCAAATAGTAGTTTTCTAGGGAACAGCATTGTGGTAGTGAAGAAAACACTTGAGTACAAACCTGGAAAATGGGGCCTGAGACCAATATAAACCACTAACTTGCTGTGAATTTGGATAATTCAGCTACCTCTCGGTTCTCTTCTCTAGACAATGGGAGGTGGACTGAGGATCTCTAAGTCTTCTCCATACACTAACATACTCTTATTACCAAAGATAGCTGAAACATATTGCAGAAGCCATATCATTTAAAACCCCAAACCTAAGGTGTTCTAACGTGATTCCAAGATGTATGCAAGTGAAGTTTCTGTTAGCTTTTTTCTACCTCCATTACAAAGCAAATAAACAAGCAAACAAAACAGACATTTGAGTCAAGACTTTGTCCTCCCTTAAATAGCAAAAATCCAAGAAAGGATGATGTCCTTCACTAAGTAGATTGAATTACTTTTCATTATTTTAAACACTAACAGTTTCAATGTTACTGCTATTCTCTCTTGTCCACTGTCCCTTTAATGACAACACTCCAAGGGTCAAGTTATGTCACAGACAAAAGGAAAATGTACAAATGCTTTCTGATGAACCTATGCCAGAGATCCACCAAGAGGCTTTTCCTCTTCCTGGATACAGTTAAACTATATTTTGCAGCTTCTTCCATCTGGGTAGTTCCTGGGGACTAGTTCTTGCCAATGGAATGTGAGGTGAAATATGTCACTTCCAGGCCATGGCAGTTAATAAGTGTGCTTTCTCTACATGCTTCTTCTCCCCTAGCACATCTTCCAGGTGAGTCTAGCATGACTGTGAGGCCACACATTGAAGGTGGACCCATAGCATGAAAAGAGCCTGGGTCCCGGAAGGACTATGTGGAACATCCCTTCCCCCAAAATCAATTTGAATTGTATTGTGATGTAAATGAGAAAGAAACCTCTGAAATAAGCCACTGGAACTTTGGGGAACATTTGTTACAGCAGCTAGTATTTGCCTTCCCTGACAAATACAGAACCCCTCTGTCATGTGAACACGTAAACCATACGTAGCATAGCCTTGTCAATACAGACCATATATCAGGTTGCCACACAAATTATTTTTATTGAGGTGAGGATGGAAGAGGTGAGATTTATTGCCCTTTAAAAAAAAACTGACAAGTTTGTAGCCATAAAATGTTCAACCATTCTTGTCCAACATACACCAACAAATGGCTAGATGTAAGAATAAGAATAGATTTTTGTAGGCCAAGGAACTACATCTCCAGAGTCAGTCTCATCCAAACCGGTTTTAACAAACCTTACTTTTGGCATGCCCAATATTCCTTCTCTGGGTCTCTTTTTCCCCTATGTGTGTTTTTCTCAAAAACCCACTATGTAAAAAGGGCTGAGAAAATCCCTTATACTAAAGCACAAAAGACTAATGAGGGTAAATGGATATCCTCTCTTTATGGGCATTTACATTCTAACAGAGGAGAAAACCTTGGGAAACCAACTTCCAACAGTGGAATTAAAAGTACCCACAGCCTGCATGGAGGAGATATTTTGGGAGGCAAAGGAGTGTTTTTGATGACTCAGAAATCAAACACCACATAAGCAGCCACCTACTCTCCACCTCCTCATAAGGAGGTCCCTGAAATCATCTTTCAAACAGTTCTACTCTGAAGCAGAACTTACTGCCCAGGGCAAAATGGCCTTGTCATTTTTCCTTACTTGTATTCAGTTCAAAGCAACATTTATGTAGAACCCACTATGTACTCTTTGTGCTAATGCTATAGAGAAGAGATTAAACCGACAGTGTCTTTTTCTTCTTGTTCACTATTGTATCTCCAACACCTAGAATATGGAAGGTGCTCAATAGGGAGAAAATGAGGAAGAATCAAAAGCATAATAATAGTGAGAGATACAAGACATGATAACTGAAAATATATTTCTGCCTAATAATTGCAGAATTGGAGAGCTAAGAGGGAGCATAGAATTCACCTAGGCCAATTCCTCTGAGTTCAGCAATGTCCTCTAGACCACCTTTAAGAAATGGTCATCCAGCCTCTCCTAGACCACTCCCACTCCTACTACCTCTGAAGAGCAGACTTCTGAGGCAGTCATTTATAGAGATAAACTGCCATTGGGGGTCCCATCATCTTTCTTATCTCCCTCTTTCTTCGTTCTTTCTCCATCCTTCCTCTGTGGCCACCACAGTCCATGCAATTACTAGCCAAAGGCCATGCTATCCTCTAGCCATACACTCAAAGTGTTGCAAGCATCCCACATTGTGGAGGCACAATTGTACGACTGTGCCTGCTCAGACTGGTCCTTCAGCCCAGAATGCTCAGCATTCCTGTTTTGCATACTAGTGAGTCTTCAGGTTTGTCACCAACTCCAACCAAGTACCAACTCCTCCATGTGTCCATAAGTATTCTATATTCGTTATCACTTGAACACATTGCCTTGCATTAATTTCCTGTACCTATTTCCCCAACTACATCAGGAACTATACCTCTCTGAAGGCAATAGCCACTTTTTATTCATTTTAGAAGCCCCATGTATTCAGCATGTGTTGTGTTAAATAAGGTCCCCACAAAAATCTATGTCCTTCCTAGAACCTCAGAATGTGACCTCATTTGGAAAAAGGATCATTGCAGGTATAGTTAGCTAAGATGAGGTCATACTGAAATAGGGTAGATCTTTAATCCAGTATTACTGGTGTCCTTATAAGAAGAGAAGAGATGGATACAGAGGGAAAATAGTATGTAACAGATGCAGATACAAGGACTGGAGTGATGCAGATACAGATTGGAGGGAGGTATCTTCAAGTTAAGGAATGCCAAAAATTGCCATCATTACTAGAGGCTAAGAGAAAGGCATGCAATAGATTCTCCCCATGGCTCTGCCAACACCTTGATTTTAGACTTCTAGCCTCCAGAACTGTAAGAGAATAAATTTATGCAGTAACATGCTACGGCAGCCCTAGGGAATGAATATACCCATACAAGGTCTAGAGCCCAGTGCCTTTGCAGAAAGGGTCTTCAATATTTTCTCAACTAAATTGAAGTTTGAATTATTATACAATTCTTTCTTGTTATAAAGAGCCCCTGAAACAATAAAAAACAAGCATTTTTTTCATTGTGTTGTTTATCTATGTGTACACTGATACTCTACTACACGGTTGTTGCGTTAGTTCTCTTTTACTGCATTAGCAGCTGGAATTCTAGTTATTTAAAAGCATTTTAAGCTATTAATTTGAGATTTTTTTCTTTACTTGCCTGAGTTCAGTAGATGAGATAAATAAAAAAGAATACTCCAAATATGTTTATTTTATTTTAGTACACTAAAAACATGAGACTTCTTGCATCAGAAAACACACCTCACCCCTTGGCTGTCAGAGCTTCTGCACACTGTGGAACCAGGGACTGGCCTACACCTGGGACATATCACCACCAGCAACGCTGTCTCCATGACCAGTGGAGCCACTGTACATGATGTGCACTTCCAGGGTTTCAGAACCAGCCTGTCAGGCAGCTCCAACCCCCAGAAAAGCCACATAACTGCCTCCACTAACAACTGTAGTCTAGGCCACCGAGGCACTCACAGATACCATTGACGTTGATTACAGCCAAAACAAAAACAAAAACAACAAACAAACAAACAAAAAAACCTATTTGGAGACTACACTCCTGGACTCACCCAGATGAAAGCCAAAGTGCCCTACCCAACTGATGCTATCGGATATACTTACAGAAGAGTCCTTCCCTACAAAAGCCACTCCATAAAACTGGAAGAGGTAACAATTCTACCAGATGCACAGATATCAATGTAGGAACACAGGAAACACGAAAAAGAAAGAATGCATGACACCTCTAAAGGAACACAATAATTCTCCAGTAACAGACCCAAAAGAAAAGGAAATCTATAAAATGTCTAAAAAGGAATTCAGAATAATGCTCTTAAAGAAACTCAGTGAGGATCCACTGGGATTAAGAAGGCAGACAGGAGGCAGGACTAGCTTGCAGCTCCCACTTGGATGGACAGAGCAGTGTGTGGAGACTCACACTGTGAACTCTCGCTCCAAGAACTACTGCAGGAATATACCAGCAAAGCCAAAAAATCCACAGACCCTCTGACGGAACTTGATCACTGTTACAGGTTCCTTGATATGCCAAAAACCTGTGAGGCTTGCTTTCTCAGTGGGGAGGCTCACGGCCTCAGGCAGGTTCTTAGCCCTGGTTACCTGCTTCCCAGAAATAGACTCAGTGCTGTTAGGGGGGACATGGTGAGAGTGAGACCAGCCTTTAGGACTGAGGGCTGTATGGGAACAGGGTGAAGCCTGTGACTGCCAGCTTTCCCCTACTTCCCTGGTGACCTGTATGACTCTGCACAGACAGCCATCATCCCCCTGGGAATATAACTCCACTGGACTGGGAACCACACTCCCAACCCCCAGAGCAACTGCAGCAAGCCCCACACAAGGAGAGACTGAATTCAGACATGCCTATCCCTGCCCCCAGCTGGTGGTCTTTCTTTACCCGCCCTGGTAGCCAAAGACAAAGGTCATAATCTCTTGGGAGCCCTATGGTACTGCCCACCACCTGAGAAACCTGAATACTTAACCAGGTGTCCCTGGGCAAGTTTTTATCCTCCCTAAAGGACCACAGCTGATGTAGTCTTGAAAGTGCCATCTCCTGGCTGGTGGCCAACCAACACAAAAAATAGCACACTCAACAAAAACACAACCTCACACCTGTAATCCCAGCACTTTGGGAGACTGAGGTGGGTGAATCACCTGAGGTCAGGAGTTCGAGACCAGCCTGGCAAACACAGTGAAACCCCATCTATACTGGAAACACAAAAAATTAGCCAGGCATGGTGGCAGGTGCCTGTAATGCCAGCTACTCAGGAGGCTGAGGCAGGCGAATCGCTTGAACCCAGGAGGTGGAGGTTGCAGTGGTTGCAGTGAGCCGAGATCGCACCATTGCACTCCAGCCTGGACAACAAGAGCAAAACTACATCTCAAAAAATGCACGCACACACGCACGCACGCACACACACACACGCACACACACACAACTAAGGATCCTCAGAGTCCACTTCAATCCTCTGCTACCTCCACTGGAGCAGGCGCTGGTATCCATGGCTATAAGACCTCAAGATGGATCACATCACAGGACTCTTTGCCAACACTCCCCAGTATGATCTCGGAGCCCAGTAGCTCCACTGGGTGACCAGACCCAGAAGAGCAAAAACAATCCCTGCAGTTTCGCTCTTAGGAAGCCCCATTCCTAGGGAAAGTGGGAGAACACTGTATCAAGGGAGCACTCTATGGGACAAAAGAATCTGAACAGCAGCCCTTGAATCCCAGAACTTCCCCTCCACATAGTAAATCCAAATAAGAAGGAACTAGCAAAACAATTCTGGTAATATGACAAAACAAGCTTCTGTGACACCCCAAAAGATCATACCAGCTCACCAGCAATGGATCCAAATCAAGACAAAACTTCTGAATTGCCAGAAAAAGAATTCAGGAGGTCGATTATTAAGCTAATCAAGAAGGCACCAGAGAAAGGTGAAGTCCAACTTAAAGAAATCAAAAACATAATACAGGATATGAAACGAGAATCCTTCAGTGAAATAGACAACATAAATTAAAGAACAATCACAACTTCTGGAAATGAAAGAAACACTTAGAGAAATGCAAAATGCACTGCAAAGTCTCAGGATAGAATTGAACAAGCAGGAGAAAGAACTTCAGAGCCTGAAGACAAGGCTTTCAAATTAGCCCAATCCAACAAAGAAAAAGAAAAAAGAATTTTAAGAAATGAACAAAGCCTCCAAGAAATTTGGGACTATGTTAAACATCCAAACCTAAGAATAATTGGTATTCCTGAGGAAGAAGAGAAATCTAGAAGTTTGGAAACCATATTTGAGGGAATAATCAAGAAAAACTTCCCCAGTCTTGCTAGTGATCTAGACATCCAAATAATAGAAGCTCAAAGAACACCAAGAGGAGTCACTGGAAAAAGGTCATTGCCTAGGCACACAGTCATCAGGTTATCTAAAGCCAAGACAAAGGAAAGAATCTTAAGACCTGTGAGGCAAAAGCATCAGGTAACCTATAAAGGAAAACCTATCAGCTTAACAGCGGATTTCTCACAGAAACCCTACAAACTTGAATGAACTGGGATCCTATTTTTAGCCTCCTTAAACAAAACAATTATCAGCCAAAAATTTTGTATCCAGCAAAACTAAGCTTCATAAATGAAGGTAAGATGCAATCTTTTCCAGATAAACAAATGCTGAGAGAATTCACCATTACCAAGTCATCACTACAAGAACTGCTAAAAGGAGCTCTAAATCTTGAAACAAATCCTTGAAATACACCAAAATAGAACCTCCTTAAAGCACAAATCTCACAGGACCTATATAATAACACAATGGAAAAAAAAAAGATATTCAGGCAACAAATATATGATGAATAGAATAATATCTCAAATCTCACTCAATACTAACATTGAATGTAAATGACCTAAAGGCTCCACTTAAAAGATACAGAATGGCAGAATGGATAAGAATTCACCAACCAAATTTCTGATGTCTTCAGGAGACTCACCTAACACATAGGGACTCACATAAATTTAAGGTAAAGAGGTGGAAAAAGATATTCTATGCAAATGGTCAACAAAAGTGAGCAGGAGTGGCTATTCTTATATCAGACAAAACAAACTTTAAAACAATAGCAGTTAAAAAAAGACAAAAGGGGCACCATATAATGATAAAAGGCCTTGTCCAACAGGAAAATATGACAATTCTAAATATATATGCACCTAACACTGAAGCTCCCAAATTTATAAAACAATTAGTACTAGACCTAAGAAATGAGATAGATGGCAACACAATAATAGTGGGGGACTTTAATACTCCACTGACAATACTAGATAGGTCATCAAGACAGAAAGTCAACAAAGAAGCTTAAACTGTACCCTACCACAAATAAACTTAACAGATATTTACACAACATTCTAACCAACAACTGCAGAATACACATTCAGCACATGGAACATTCTCCAAGACAGACCATATGATAGGACACAAAACAAGTCTCAGTAAATTTAAGACAATCTAAATTATATCAAGTACTCCCTCAAACCACAGTAGAATAAAATTGGAAATGAACTCCAAAAGGAACCCTCAAAACCATGCAAATATGTGGAAATTAAATAACCTGCTCCTGAATGATCACTGGGTCAAAAATGAAATCCAGAAGAAAATTTAAAAATTCTTTGAACTGAACGATAATAGTGAAACAACCTATCAAAACCTCTGGGATATAGCAAGAGCAGTGTTAAGATGAAAGTTCATAGCCGTAAGTGTCTACATCAAAAAGTCTGAAAGAGCACAAATAGACAACCTAAGGTCACACCTTACAGAACCGCACAAACAAGAACAATCCAAACCCAAACCCAAACCCAGCAGAAGAAAAGAAACAACAAAGATAGAGCAGAACTAAATGAAACAAACAAAAAGAATGAAACAAAAAGATGGTTCTTTGAAAAGATAAAATTGATGGACCATTAGCAAGATTAACCAAAAAAGAAAAGACCCAAATAAGCTCAATTACAAACGAAATGGGAGATAGTACAACTAATACCACAGAAATACAAAAGATTATTCAAGGCTACTGTGAAAACCTTTATGCACATAAACTAGAAAACCTAGAGGAGATGAATAAATTCCTGGAAAAATACAATCTTCCTAGATTTAACCAGGAAGATACAGAATCTCAGAACAGACCAATAACAAGTAGTGAGATTGAAATAATTTAAAAATTTCTGCCAAGAAAAAGTCAAGGGCCAGATGGATTCACAGCTGAATTCTATCAGATATTCTGAGAATTTATATCAATCTACTGACACTATTCCAAAAGATAGAGAAAGAGGGAATCCTCCGTAAATCATTCTGTGAAGCCAGTATAACTCTACTACCAAAATCAGGGAAGGACATGACCAAAAAAGAAAACTACAGGCCAATATCCCTGATGAACACAGATTAAAAAATCCTCAACAAAATACTAATGAACAGAATCCAACATCATATTAAAAAGATAATCCACCATGATCAAGTGGGTTTCATACCAGGGATGCAGAGATGGTTTAACATACACAAGTCAATAAATGTGATACACCACATAAACAGAAATAAAAACAAAAATCACATGATCATCTCAATAGATGCAGAAAAAGCATTTGACAAAATTCAGCATCTCTTTATGATTAAAACTCTCAGCAAAATCTGCATAGAAGGAACACACCTTAAGGTAATAAAAGCCATGTATGACAAACCACAGCCAACATCACACAGAACAGGGAAAAGAAAGCATTCCCCCATGAGAACTGGAACAACACAAGGATGCCCACTTTCACCACTTCTATTCAACATAGTACTGATAGACTTAGCCAGAGCAATCAGACAAGAGAGAAATCAAGGGCATCCAAATCAATAAAGAGGGACTCAAACTGTCACTGTTTGCTGATGATATAATCATATACCTAGAAAACCCTAAAAAGACTCATCCAAAAAGCTCCTAGAACTGATAAAAGCATTCAGCAAATTTTCCAGATACAAAATTAATGTACGCAAATCAGTAGCTCTTTTATTCACCAACAGCAATCAAGCTGAGAATTAAATCAAGAACTGAATCCCTTTCACAATAACCGCAAAAAAATAAAGTAAAATACATAGGAATATACTTAACCAAGGAGGTGAAAGACCTCTACAAGGAAAACTACAAAACACTGCTGAAAGAAATCATAGACGACACAGACAAATGGAAACATACCCCATGCTCATGGATGGGTAGAATCAATATCATGAAAATGACCATACTGTCAAAAGCAATCTACAAATTCAATGCAATTCCCATCAAAATATCACCATCATTCTTCACAGAACTAGAAAAAAAAATCCTAAAATTCTTATGGAATCAAAAGAGAGCCCATATAGCCAAAGCAAGACTAAGCAAAAAGAAAAATTCTGGAGGCATCAGATTACCTAACTGCAAACTACATTATAAGGCCATAGTCACCAAAATAGCATGGTACTGGTATAAAAATAAGCACATAGACCAATGGAATAGAATAAGGAACCCAGAAGTAAACCCAAATACTTACAGCCAACCAATCTTTGACAAAGCAAACAAAAAATAAAGTGGGGAAAAGACACCTTATTCAACAAATGGTGCTGGGATGATTGGCAAGCCACATGTAGAAGAATAAAACTGAATCCTCATCTCTCACCTTATACAAAAATCAACTCAAGATGGATCAAAGACTTAAATCTAAGACCCGAAACCATAACGAGTCTAGAAGATAACATTGGAAAAACATTTCTAGACATTGACTTAGGCAAAGACTTCATGACCAAGAACCCAAAAGCAAATGCAACAAAAACAAAGATAAATAGGTAGGACTTAATTAAACTAAAAAGCTTCTGCACAGCAAAATAAATAAGCAGCAGAGTTAACAGACAATCCACAGAGTGGGAGAAAATCTTCACAATGTATACATCTGACAAAGGACTAATATCCAGAATCTACAAAGAACTCAAATCAGCAAGAAAAAAACAATCTCATCAAAAAGTGGGCTAAGGACATAAATAGACAATTCTCAAAAGAAGATATACAAATGGCCAGCAAGCATATGGAAAAATGCTAAACATTACTAATTACAGGGAAACCACAATGCGTACTTCACTCCTACAGAATGGCCATAATAAAAAAATCAAAAATAACAGACATTGGCAAGGATACAGTGAAAAGGGAACACTTTCACATTGTTGGTGAGACTGTAAGCTAGTACAACCACTATGGAAAACAGTGTGGAGATTCCTTAAAGAACTGAAAGTAGATCTACCATTTGATCTAACAATCCCACTACTAGGTATCTACCCAGAGGAAAAGAAGTCATTATACGAAAAAGATACTTGCACACACATTTATTGCAGCACAGTTTGCAATCGCAAAAATATGGAACCAGCCCAAATGCATGTCAATCAACAAGTGGATAAAGTGTGCTGAATATATATACCATGGAATACTACTCAGCTATAAAAAAGAATAAAATAATGGCATTCACAGCAACCTGGATGGAATTAGAGACTATCATTCTAAATGAAGTAACTCAAGAATGGAAAAACAAACATTGTATGTTCTCGCTCATATGTGGGAGCTAAGCTATGAGGATGCAAAGGCATAAGAATGATACATTGGACTTTGGAGACTCAGGGGAAAGGGTGGGAGTAGTAAGGGCTAAAAGACTAGACACTGGATACAGTGTACACTGCTCTGGTGATGGGTGCACCAAAATCTCAGAAATCACCACTAAAGAACTTGTTCATGTAACCAAACACAAACTGTTCCCCAGAAACCTAATAAAATTTTAAAAAATTAAAACAAAATAAACTCAGTGAGATATAAAAGAATACAGATAGATAATTCAGCAAAACTAAGAAAAACAACTCATGATCTAAATGAGAAATTCAACAAAGAGATAGATACCATAAAAGAGAACAAAACAGAAATCTTGGAGGTGAACTCAGTGAACGAAATAAAAAACACAATCCAGAGTGTCAACAACAGACCTAGTTCAAGCAGAAGAAACAATTTCTGAACTTGAGACGAGCCTCTTGAAGTAATCCAGAGGACAAACAAATAAAAAGTAATGAAGAAAGTCTGTGGGACACCATTAAGTTAATAAATTTTTACATTATGTAAATTCAAGAAGGTGAAAAGACACTTAAGAAAACCTACTTAATGAAATAATAGTTGGAAACTTCCCATATCTTGGAAGAGATATGGACATCCACCCATATCCAGGAAGTTCAACGGTCCCCAAATAGTTTCCACCCAATAAGGGTTATCTGTGAGGCACATTATAGTCAAACTGTTAGAAGTCAAAGATAGAATTCTAAAAACAGCAAGAGAAAAAGCTTCAAGTCACATATCAGGGAATCACCATTTCTTATGAGAAATGCTTAAGAGAGTCCAACATCTAGAAAAGAAAGGATGATAACTACTATGATAAAAACATATGAAAGTATAAAACTTACTGGCTGAGGAGATATGCAAATGAGAATGAAAAAGAAATTAAACCTTGTCACTACAGAAAACCACCAAACCACAAAGATAAACAGTAACAGAGAAAATGAGGAATATCTAAATCACCAAAACAACAAAAATAACAGAAGTACTAACCTATCAATAATAACCTTGAATGTGAACGTATTATGTTACCCAATTAAAAGATATACACTGCATGAATGAATAAAAAACCAAGACTCAACTACAGGCTACCTAAAAGAAACCCACTTCACCTGTAAAAATACACAGAGACTGAAAAAGAAAGGATGGAAAAAAAAATACTCCATGCAAACAGAAATCAAAACCAAGCAGGAGTAGCACACTTATGTAAGAAAAAATAAACTCTAAGCCAAAAACTGTAAAAAGAGACAAAGAAGTTCCTTATATAATGATCAAAGAATTAATTTAGCAAGACAATATAATAACTGTAAATATATAGGCACCCAACACTGGAGCTCTCATATATATAAAGCACATATTACTAGATCTAAAAGAAAAGATAGACCCCAATAAAATGCAAGTTGGTGACTTCAACATCCCACTCTCAGCATTAGATAGATCATTTAGACAGAAAATCAACAAACAAACATCAGATTTAAACTGTACTACAGACCAAACGGACCTCATAGACATTTACCCACATTTCATCAAACAGTTGCAGAATACATATTTCTCTTATTAGCAAAAGGAATGTTCTCCAGGATAGATCATATGTTAGGCCACAGAATAAGTCATGAGAAGTTTTTAAAAATTAAATCATATCAAGTATCTTTTCATACCACAACTGAATAAAACTAGAAATCAATAAATACAGCAACTTTGAAAACTATACAAATACATAGAAATTAAACAACATGCTCCTAAATGACCAATGGATCTCTAAAGAAATTAAGAAGGAAATTTAAAATTTTCTTAAAACAAGTGAAAACAGAAACACAACATACCAAAAACAATGGGATACAGCAAAGGTAATACTAAGCAGGAAGGTTATAGCAATAAACAGCTACATCAAAAAAGCAGAAAGACATTGAATAAGCAGCCTCACAGTGAACTCAAGGAAGTAGAAAAGCAAGAACAAACCAAACAAAATTAGTAGAAGGAAAGAAGCAACAAGAATCAGAACAAAAATAAATGAAATAGAGACTTAAAAACATACAAAAAAAAAATAAAATGAAAAGTTATTTTTTTCAAAAGGTAAGCAAAATCAACAAACCATTAGCTAAACCAACTAAGAAAAAAAGAGGTAAGACCCAAATAAATAAAATCAGAAATGAAAAAGGTGACATTACAATGGATAACACAGAAATAGAAAGGATCATTAGAGACTATTATAAACAGGAACCATCACACTGACTTCAAAATTTACTACAAAGCTATAGTAACCAAAACAGCACAGTACTGGCATTAAAACAGACACATAGACCAATGGATAGAAAAAAGAACCCAGAAATAAACCCATGTATTTACATCCAACTTATTTTCAAAAAAGGTCCCAAGGACATACATTGGGGAAAGGACAGTCTCTTCAATAAATGATACTGGGGAAACCGGATATCCATATACGGAAGGATGAAACTAGACTCTATCTCTCACCACATGCAAAAACCAACTCGAAATGGATTAAACACTTACATGTAAGACTAGAAATTATGAAACTACTGTAAGAAAACTTATGGAAAATGTTTCAGGACATTAGTCTGGGAAAAGATTTTATAGGTAACCCCTCAAAAGTAAAGGTAGCAAAGCCAGAAGAGACAAATGGGATTATATAAAACTACAAAGCTTCTGTAAAGCAAAGGAAACAATCCACAGAGTGAAGAGACAACCTAAAGAATGGATTTGTAAACTCTTCATCCAACAAGGATGAATATCCTTAAATAACATCTAGAATATACAAGGAACTCAAAAGCAAAACATTTAAAATAATCTGATTAAGAATTGGCAGATGGGCTGGGCGCGGTGGCTCACGCCTGTAATCCCAGCACTTTGGGAGGCCAAGGTGGACAGATCATGAGGTCAGGAGTTCCAGACTAGCCTGGCCAATATGGTACCAAAAATACAAAAATTAGCTGGGCAGGGTGGCTCGCGCCTGTAGTCCCAGCTACTCGGGAGGCTGAGGCAGAAGAATCGCTTGAACCCAGGAGGTGGACGTTGCAGTGAGCCGAGATGGTGACATTGCACTCCAGCCTGGGTAACAGAGCAAGACTCTGTCTCCAAAAAAAAAAAAGAATTGGCAGATGATCTAAAAAGTATATGAAAAAATGCTCAACATCATTAATCATTAGGGAAATGTAAATCAAAACCACAATGAGATACCATCTCATTCCAGTTAGAATGGCTACTATCAAAAAGATAAAAAGTAACAATTGCTAGTGAGGATGAGATGAAAAAGGAACTCTTGGACACTACTGGTAGCAATATAAATGGGTTCAGTCACTATAGACAACAGTAAGGAAGTTCTTCAGAAAACTAAAAATAGAACCATCATATGATCCAGATATCCCAATGCTGGGTTATGCCCAAAGGAAAGGGAATCAGTATGTCAAAGAGATAGCTGCACTCATGTTTACTATAGCACTGTTCACAATAGCTAAGATATGGAATTTACCTTAGTGTCATCAACAGATAAATGGACAAAGAAAATGTCACACACACACAAATACTATTCAGCCATAAAAAAATAAAATAAAATCCTGTCATTTGCAGGATGACAAATGGATGAGCCTGGAACACATTATGTTAAATGAAATGAACCAGGCACAAAAAGATAAATATTACATGCTCACACTTATATACGGTAGGTAAAAAGGTTTTCTCATAGAGGTAGAGAGCAAAAACAATGGTTAACAGAGACTGAAAAGGGGAGAGAGAATAGGGAGAGTTCAGTTATTGGATACAAAATTACAACTTGAGAGGAGCAATACATTCTAGTATCCTATAGCACTACAGGGTGACTACAGTTAATAACTTATTATACGTTTTTAAATAGCTAAAAGAGTTCCTAGCACAAAGAAGTGATAAATGCTTGAGGTGATTGATATGCTAAATACACTGATTTGACCAGTATACATTGTATACATGTATTGAAAATCACACTGTACCCCATAAAAATGAACTGTTATGTGCCAATTAAAAATAATTTTAAAAGAAAACCTACCTCACATTTCAAATAATTCCATAGAGTTCTTTAACACAAATTTGCAATTACGAACAATCAAGAATTTCAAGTTGGATCAACATGGATGAAGAGACAGTGAGAACCTATTTTAGTGAGCTTTATCCCTGAAGGCCAACATCTATGACTGGAGAGAATGCGTTGGTAAATCTCAGTAACCTCTGTTGTAGTTATACTGATGCAATTCAAATTGAAATGGAAATTTAGCAATTATTAGATTCATCTGTGTGCAAGCTAGCAAATTTTAGCCATTCACTTGGCCTAAATAAAGCATTCCCTTAAACTGGGCTTTACATTGTCTTCTCATCTAACCAGGTTCACCAATTCTCTGCTCGATTTTATCTTTTCTGTCATAGACAGGGAAATAACAGTCACAGACTGATGACAATGTGTTGCTGAAAAGAACCACTTAGTCTTTCAGGTTGATAGACAGTTCTGACAGGCTTCCAGGTCCGTATGGAGACACAATCACATCCATAGCAAATTCTGCAGGAAAACTTTTTTTAAAGTTTCCTGATTGCTTTCAACCCCATATTACTCATCACTACTCTTTCCCTGCATCCTCCTCCAGCTAAAGACCTCCTTTTCAATGCTTCCCTCTGAGACCTCTGGAACCCATCTTCATGTGTAGAGAAATTCCCAACCTCAACATCTTCATAGGTTGTTCTCACCACCTTCTTGCTTTAGTTGAAACCTGGCTTTCCCCCAGCACCCTGCTTTTTTTCCCTCTTCTCCCTTACATCCTGGAGTTAATAGTAGAGAGTTTTCAAGCTCTACACTTGCATCTTCCAAACAAGTGCTATTTGGCACCCAAAAACCAAAATTCTCCTCTCCCTTAACATTCATGCCATCAAGCAATACCACATCCTCATTACTGCTATCTAATTATGAATGGGTGACATCTGTTTAATGCTTACAAATATGCCAGAAATTAGACTTAGTATTTTCATTAATTATCTTGCATACCAATTTCTTGGTCCCTCCCTTATAGCCCCTGAATCTTTTCTCCTGGCTCCCCAGTCAATCTCCTGCTGTCAGCACAGGAAACTTTAATGTCCATGAGGACAAATCATTCAACACTCTATTCTTTGACCTCCTCATTGCCAATGATCTTTACCTTTACTCCACATCATCACTGGAAACCACACCAGCTCTGAAATATTTACACATGAGCGTTCTACACGATGAGTGCAACTTTCCATGCCTCCCACTCTTTTCCACTTATCGCCATCCTACCTAATTTTTGGCTTCTCTTTGATATCTCTATTCCTCATCTCTTTTTATTTTTCCAGCTATCAACTCTGCAGATTCCACTTCCTTTTGTATCACACTAGACTCTCTTAGTTACATCACTTCGAGTACTCTCTTCCCACCGCTCTAACAACCTTGCTCCTTGCCCTCCTGCCACATTTGCCCTGCCAAACTTCCTAACATTCCTTTCTAAAACTACAATCAACACACAATGGCTCAATTTCTCATTTACCACTTATTTTTCCATCCATCACAATCAGACGTTCACTCTTACCGCTTTTCAGAATCTACCTTCCCAAGGGTTACCAATGACTTTCTAATTTTGTACGTTCAGCACTTGACACTTGTAATGAACATTTGACATTCTGTATGGCCACACAGTATCTCAACTAACTGTCTTCCTGTGTTTGAGGAATCATCACCTTACAAGGTGCATCCTGTCTCCTACCACACAAGCTGAGCATGCCAGAATACCTGCTTTTCCATGTAACTACAGTATGAGCACATGATCTAGAATTGGCCCATCAGAGGTACCCACTCCAGTAACTGAATAGTACCTAATGGAGGAACTACACAAGACCCTTTTGGTTAGAGCATGGCAGTATTGCTAGTTCCCAGAGGCAGTGGATCGTGTTCTGGAAGTGGTATTCAGTGTCCCCTGATGGTTTTATCAGCTGTGTATATTACAGGTCCATGTCCAGTAGCAGCAGCAGCGGTATATTCCTGTTCTCATTCTACAACATGATTTGGGGCATTGTTCCTGGCCACGTAGCCTCCAAATGTTTTCCTGATCTTTCCAAAAGCTCTGTGAGTTCCTAACATCCTTTTAATAACCTTTTTTCCTCCTTATATTAACCAGATTTGAACACTGACTACTACAACAATTGAGAAAAGACTATCCTCCCTTGGTTCCCAAAGCACCTCTCTTTATGTGAAATTGTTCCCTAAGGCTTTTTCTAGACCTCCTTCTCTTCTCAATATAGCCCCTTTCCCTGGGCAGCTGCATCCATTAACGTGGCTTTAACCACCATCTATTCACTAACGACCTGCAAATCTACCTTTTCTTTTTTTTTGTTGTTTGTTTTTTTTTTTGTTTTTTTTTTGTTTTTTAATTTATTTATTATTATTATACTTTAAGTTGTAGGGTACATGTGCATAACGTGCAGGTTTGTTACATATGTATACTTGTGCCATGTTGGTCTGCTGCACCCATCAACTCGTCATATCCAGGCATTCCTCCTGACCTCAAGACTTCTATGGGAATGTCCCTGGAATGACCCTTCGGCATGTCACTGGAATGTCTATGGTTTTGGCATGTCTAACCCTCATTCTATCTCCTATCCTCTAACTTGGAGAATGTGCTCTGGGTCTATAATCTCTCAAGTACAAAACCAGGTATCATCATCTTAGTTGGTCATGCAAGCATTTCTTCACTGAATGTCCTTTTAAGAAGGGCAATGTTAAGCATATTGGTATTCCAATAGGTAATTTTGCTGCCATTTGGATAAAAACAGGAAATAAATTATTTTCTTATCTATACATAAAATCTCTCTAGAAATACATGTTAAATACTAGAAATATCGATTGTCCCCAAGAAGGAAGACTTTCTTACTGTATTTGCTCTTTTGAACATTGTACCATGTGAATTTACTTATTCAGTTTTTAAATTAAGTTATAAAAATAATTAAAGTTTAGAAATACAACACAACCCCACTTAAACTAGGCAATATCTCCCTCTGTCTTCTAGATAAAATTTATTTAGTTTAGCAAATGAGACCCTTCGTAATTTAATCCTTGGCAGCCTCATCTCTCACTCTTTCTCTCCCAGGAACCTCTCTTTAGTCATATCAGATTATTTGTGGTTCCACAATCACACTGTGCCTTCACTCACGCTGTTTCTTCTGTCTCAAACGCTGTCACACTGGTTGTCTGCCTGGAAAACTCCTACCCATCCTCAGATACACTTCTCAATATCCCAGTGGGAAGATGAGTCACAACATCTTTATTATTAAAAAATTATCACTGTATAAAGTATGCAAGTAGTTTATCTTTTAAAATAAATATTAGTGTGGATTTGACCTTATCTCAAGAATAGTATCACTCTCTGACTTGAATTCTAATTGGCTTTCTTGACTGTAGAGAAAGGAGTACGAATATGGCAGTGTCTTAGAAACTGTGAATCAGGTATCAATCATAGGAACGTAACTTTCCATGTGGTCTTTATGGACAAAAAAATGAGAACTGCTAGTCTAAGACGCAACACAAACAGTTTCCTCTCTGTGAAGCCCCCTAATCCCCATAGGCAGAGCTGTACATGCCCTCCTCTAGGCTCCCATGAATGGTTCTTCATTCATTCTTTAAACAAATAATTCCTGCACACCTAGTACAAGCCACACACGGTTTCAAGCACTAATAAACCGGTCTTGGTGACAAGACCAAAATCCATGCCCTTCTGGAACTTTCATTTGACTGCAGGGGAGACAGAGAATAGATAAGAAAAGTAATGTTTTGTTATATGACAATAAGATGAAAAATTAGGCAGGAAATGAAAATATAGGGTGCCAAAAAGAGGGATGATGGTCATTGTTAAATAGGGTTGTGAAGGAAAACTCTTCACTGAGATGTTAGCATTAAAGGCCCAACAGAGAGGAGAGTGGAAGCTACAAAAGAATCTAAGTGAAGCATGTTCCAGACAGAAGGATCAGCAAGTGCAAGATGTCCTGAGGCCGGATTGGCATTTGTCACACTGTCTTTCTATTAGGCTGACAGGCTTTTGAGGTCAGGAAACACATCTTTGGCGAGAATAATCAATATTTATTGAGTGGTTTCTGACTACCAGGCACAGAAGGCATTTTACATGCATTAACTCACTTAATCATCATGACCTTTCGAGGTAAGGATATTATATACCCAACTTACAGTTGAAGAAACAGATACACAGCATCATTTGTCCAATATAGCATAGGTAGAAAGCAGCACAGCTGGAATTTGAACTTAGATCAACTGACCACCAAGTATACGTTCTTAACCCTTTGCCCTATAGATTCCACCTTTAAATTCTCATCTTTAGAATTGTAGCTCACTGTGGATGCCCAATAAATGTTTCTTGAATGGAAACTTAAACTGTGACTTATAAGAAGTTTTGATGATGGAAAATTAGTGGTCTGTTATAAGGATTTACTGTGTTATTAACAGAGATAGTCTTGTTGGTTGTCTTTATAAAACAGAGATAACTTCAAGAATAAATATTCCATGATGGTCCCATTACTCTGAGAACTGCAAAGCCATTACAACTGTACCATGGAATAAACTGGCTTACCAGATTTTATTGGAAGTTACTCAATGAAGCTTAAATATAATTTTCTTCCCTTCCATTGCTTCAACATTTTACTTTAGGCTGGTTTAATTCAATTTGGTAATCATTTCCTGAAAACCTAGGACAGAAAGACACAGCCAAGAGCTACCAGTAATACAAAAACTAGGAAGATACAATTTCCTGCCCTCATGTTGCCTACAATCAGCCACAGAGAAAACACAGCCTGTGAGCTGCAATGCAGCAGCAAGCACAAGTTAGCTGCCATCATTAAGACTGAATTAGCACAAGACCTGTGGGTATGCATCAAGATTTTCTTCTATTTATTTAACAGGTCCATTGCCATATTCAGGGGAAGGATGTGGTTACTGAGTGTAAAGAGAGCTTTTAACTAAAAATGGGATAGCTTGCAACCTTCCATTTGTTTAACCCAATAATGTGTCCAAAAGGCACATCTGCAGTCTCCATAGAAAACAGTCATTGAAGGAAGTTTACAAATGTTGCTTAATACCATCCACTTCCTTTCTGTTTACAATTCAAACCATGAAATAAGCTGTGTATTCAGTTGTGATAATGTAGGGCTCTCTTTCCTTGTAGAGGCCTGAAAACTGAAATATTTTTCATTGGCCAAATAAAATCCAAAGGATACAGAAAAGAGAATCTGGTTTTATCAAACCATATCTCCATCTTCTCAGAACACAAATTTGAGGTTTTCTTCTCCCAAGGAAATGAAATTAATCCAAGTAGCCTAGAATCTATTTCTCTCATATTGAAGGAAGCAATACAATCCTATTGTATCCTGACACTGATGCAGTTAGCCATGCCCTTAATTTACTTTAGGCTAATTTGATTTAAATTCTCCAAGACGACAGTATGTCAGGGTCTGGCGGGGGTGAAAACCCCAATGACTTTCATGGGGGTTGCATCTATAGGCATGTTTGCCCCTGGGCCCGAGTATAGTACTGGTCCACTTATCAGTCCCCTGGGCAGAGCTCTGGATACAGAACAGCACCAACATTAGGAAAGCATCACCTTGACTAGGAAGATTTGAAGAAGAGGAAGCGGCTGGGTCTCCTGACCACATGTGCTAACACTATTTACTTCACGCAGAGGGAAAACACAGGTAACTCCCTATGCAATCTAATTCGGCCTTTAAAAAGCACGCATTCCCTCCACAAACATAATCCACTTCAGTGGCATCCTTGCCCAACACCAAGCTTCAAGTAAGAAGGTAGAAGCCTCCAAATGTGTAGCCTCCTGACAAGCACCGAGAATTTGTGGTATGCTTGCCCTAGGCCTCCACTAGCTGGTGGGGGGAAAGGAGGCAAGGTTTTAAAAAGCTGGTTTAGATGTGCAAAAGGTTCCCTGGAATTTGGGGAGCCTGGTATGCTAAAGTACAGGTCAGCAGCCCAAACACCTGGGTTGTATCTGTGAGAACTGGGCAGGGTGCTGAGAATTCCCAATACTCAGGGACTACCTCACATGTTTGGCAAACCAAAGCTCTGTGAGGCAGAGTACCCTCCGAAAAAAAGCTTGGCAGGCCACTGGGCGTACTTCTGAGGAGCCACAGGAAGTCAAAGCAGGTTCCCAAAAGAGGTGCCACGAGAGTGGACTTGGCCCCATGATGCCTCTCAGTGTGACTGAAAAAGGGACAGGGAGAAACAGAGGACTCACAGGGAAACAGCGCAATCCTAACTCAGGGATTTTCTAGGTTTAAGGTAATAAGGGTCCCCTTCCAGCTGGAAGGAGGATCAGTATTTTGCCTTTATATTGTTTATGGTTTTAACTCTGTCCTATCTTCACAAATAGATTTAAAGCCCGTGAGAGCCATTTGTCTTTGCAGCTCAACAGAGAATGGTGATGAGACTACTAATCATTCTAGACTTCCATTCCATGAAGCGGCTGAGAGACACAGAGCTCCACTCTACTGCCATTAGGCCTTCTGAGGATAAATCTCTGTAGAGATTTGTAAAGAAAATTATAGCTCCTTTAAGAGGCTTCCAGTAAATATATAGATCCAAAGTTTCTGGAGACAGGCAGAAGTAAGTAAACATACTTAATCATTCTGTGTGGATTAAAATAATCAATAAGTAAAACTTTTGAGAATAAGAGAAGCCATAGACAAAATAAACTGCCTTCTTGTTAGGAAAACAACAACAAAAGGCCACCAAGAGGAGTCTCATAGATGGACCATATCACATGTGGGATTCAATCTAAGGTCACAGGCTAAGACCAGGCCCCCTGTGACCCCAGTAGGTCACCCAACTTCTCCGAGCTTCACATCTTCACCGATAAACTAGGAGAAATGCAGGTAATACAGGGCTAATGCCCATAAAAGTATTAGTGGTTGTTTTACAAGGGTGCCACCTTGCTGTCTTCCAGCTGTAAAAAATCAAGCTAAAAAAGACAAGTCACAAAGCAGAGAAACTATTTCTCCACAGTGAAGAGAAAGAATCTGAATTATCAAAAGAAGTTACCCCTAGATGAGAGTTAATAAATGAGGAGAATAATGCCCCTTCTCTGAAAATTTGCAAACAAGCAGTCACATATACTGGACCAAAACAGCCATGTAAGCGTCAGGAAAACGGGAAAACGGGCAGGGATCCTAGACTTGTGCTTCAGGACACTCAGAGACCCATAGGGGAGCAAAGGTCAGTTTCACCTGATACGGTTATTTAAAACAAAAAAAAAAAACAAGGATATCTGAAAAAATGAAAACTCATAGGATACAATTTATACCTAGGTATTGGTCTTTCTAAACTTGCTTTAAAAGATCTAGCACTTCTTTGACTATAATTATCAGAAGTTACCAAAATAACAAATATGCCACTCAGAAGTTTATTTTTGTGGAAAAGTTGTATATAGACTTTGACCTGTCATCCCAATCCTGCTAAGCAGTAGCAAATAACAATAATTTTAAAGAACTTGCAATGTGCCAATCAGTCCTTCTCACAACTATCCTATGGAAAAAATGCTGCAAATTTTCCCATTTTATGTGAATGTAGTTTTTTTATGAATTAACTGTTGGACAAGCAGCCATGAGGATGAGTTCTATCGATTACAATTAGACTTTTGGAAACAAGCAATGAAATCAAAGTCTCCATGGCTATTCCAAAGACACCAGCCAAACCAGCCTACTATTTTCCCCCACTCACTCAGAAAATTCTCCCCCAAACTCAACCCAACTATAATAGAACTGATGAGTCTCCACCTTTTTTTTGTTTGTTTGTTTGTTTTGAGACAGAGCCTCCCTCTATCGCCCAGGCTGGAGCGCAGTGGCGCGGCGGGGCACAGTGGCGCGATCTCAGCTCACTGCAAGCTCCGCCTCCTGGGTTCACGCCATTCTGGTACATCAGCCTCCCCAGCACCTGGGACTACTGGTGCACACCGCCAGGCCCAGCTAATTTTTGTATCTTTTTGGTAGAGACGGGATTTCACCGAGCTAGCCCGGATGGTCTCCATCTCCTGACCTTGTGATCCGCCCACCTCGGCCTCCCAAAGTGATAGGATTACAGGCGTGAGCCACCACGCCCAGCCTCTCTCCTTCTTTTTAAGTAGTGAGCAGGTTGTGTATAAGCACCAAGTAGCAGAATGAAAAGTACACCCCTGAGAGGAAGCTTCCAAAGCAAGAATCAGACAGGTACACTCGCTGTTCAGCAATATTCTATCTTCTGCAGCCTCTGCTGCTGATACCCAGGCAAACAGGGTCTTGAGTGGACCTCAAGCCATCTCCAACAGACCTACAGCTGAGGGTCCTGACTGTTAAAAGGAAAACTAACAAACAGGAAGGACACCCACACCAAAATCCCATCAGTACATCACCATCATCAAAGACCAAAGGCAGATAAAACCACAAAGATGGGGAAAAAGCAGGGCAGAAAAGCTGAAAATTCAAAAAATAAGAGCGCGTCTCCCCCTCCAAAGGAACGCAGCTCATAACCAGCAACGGATCAAAGCTGGACGGAGAATGACTTTGACAAGATGAGAGAAGGCGGCTTCAGTCCATCAAACTTCTCAGAACTAGAGGAGGAATTACGTACCCAGCGCAAAGAAACTAAAAATCTTGAAAAAAGAGTGGAAGAATTGATAACTAGAATAATTAATGCAGAGAAGGCCATAAACGAACTGATAGAGATGAAAACCATGACACGAGAAATACGTGACAAATGCACAAGCTTCAGTAACCGACTCGATCAACCGGAAGAAAGAGTATCAGCAATTGAGGATCAAATGAATGAAATGAAGCGAGAAGAGAAATCTAAAGAAAAAAGAAGAAAAAGAAATGAACAAAGCCTGCAAGAGGTATGGGATTTTGTAAAAAGACCAAATCTATGTCTGATTGGGGTGCCTGAAAGTGAGGGGGAAAATGGAACCAAGTTGGAAAACACTCTGCAGGATATCATCCAGGAGAACTTCCCCAACCTAGTAGGGCAGGCCAACATTCAAATTCAGGAAATACAAAGAACGCCACAAAGATACTCCTCGAGAAGAGCAACTTCAAGACACATAATTGCCAGATTCACCAAAGTTGAAATGAAGGAAAAAATGTTAAGGGCAGACAGAGAGAAAGGTCGGGTTACACACAAAGGGAAGCCCATCAGACTAACAGCAGATCTCTCAGCAGAAACTCTACAAGCCAGAAGAGAGTGGGGGCCAATATTTAACATTCTTAAAGAAAAGAATTTTCAACCCAGAATTTCATATCCAGCCAAACTAAGTTTCATAAGTGAAGGAGAAATAAAATCCTTAACAGACAAGCAAATGCTTAGAGATTTTGTCACCACCAGGCCTGCCTTACAAGAGACCCTGAAGGAAGCACTAAACATGGAAAGGAACAACCAGTACCAGCCATTGCAAAAACATGCCAAAATGTAAAGATCATCAAGGCTAGGAAGAAACTGCATCAACTAACGAGCAAAATAACCAGTTAATATCATAATGGCAGGATCAAGTTCACACATAACAATATTAACCTTAAATGTAAATGGACTAAATGGTCCAATTAAAAGACACAGACTGGCAAACTGGATAAAAAGTCAAGACCCATCAGTTTGCTGTATTCAGGGCACCCATATCACATGCAGAGACACACATAGGCTCAAAATAAAGGAATGGAGGAAGATCTACCAAGCAAATGGAGAACAAAAAAAGCAGGCATTGCAATACTAGTCTCTGATAAAACAGACTTTAAATCATCAAAGATCAAAAGAGACAAAGAAGGCCATTACATAATGGTAAAGGGATCAATTCAGCAGGAAGAGCTAACTATCCTAAATACATATGCACCCAATACAGGAGCACCCAGATTCATAAAGCAAATCCTTAGAGACTTACGAAGAGACTTAGACTCCCATACAATAATAATCGGAGACTTCAACACCCCACTGTCAACATTAGACAGATCAATGAGACAGAAAGTTAACAAGGATATCCAGGAATTGAACTCATCTCTGCAGCAAGCAGACCTAATAGACATCTACAGAACTCTCCACCCCAAATCAACAGAATATACATTCTTCTCAGCACCACATCGCACTTATTCCAAAATTGACCACATAATTGGAAATAAAGCACTCCTCAGCAAATGTACAAGACAGAAATTACAACAAACTGTCTCTCAGACCACAGTGCAATCAAACTAGAACTCAGGACTAAGAAACTCAATCAAAACCGCTCAACTACATGGAAACTGAATAACCTGCTCCTGAATGACAACTGGGTACATAACAAAATGAAGGCAGAAATAAAGATGTTCTTTGAAACCAATGAGAACAAAGATACAACATACCAGAATCTCTGGGACACATTTAAAGCAGTGTGTAGAGGGAAATTTATAGCACCAAATGCCCACAAGAGAAAGCTGGAAAGATCTAAGACTGACACTCTAACATCACAATTAAAAGAACTAGAGATGCAAGAGCAAACACATTCAAAAGCTAGCAGAAGGCAAGAAATAACTAAGATCAGAGCAGAACTGAAGGAGATAGAGACGCAAAAAACCCTCCAAAAAATCAATGAATCCAGGAGTTGGTTTTTTGAAAAGATCAACAAATTGATAGACCGCTAGCAAGACTAATAAAGAAGAAAAGAGAGAAGAATCAAATAGATGCAATAAAAAAATGATAAAGGGGATATCACCACCGACCCCACAGAAATACAAACTACCATCAGAGAATACTATAAACACCTCTACACAAAGAAACTAGAAAATCTAGAAGAAATGGATAATTTCCTGGACACTTACACTCTCCCAAGACTAAACCAGGAAGAAGTGGAATCCCTGAATAGACCAATAGCAGGCTCTGAAATTGAGGCAATAATTAACAGCCTACCAACCAAAAAAAGTCCAGGACCAGATGGATTCACAGCCGAATTCTACCAGAGGTACAAGGAGGAGCTGGTACCATTCCTTCTGAAACTATTCCAATCAATAGAAAAAGAGGGAATCCTCCCTAACTCATTTTATGAGGCCAACATCATCCTGATACCAAAGCCTGGCAGAGATACAACAAAAAAAGAGAATTTTAGACCAATATCCCTGATGAACATTGATGCAAAAATCCTCAATAAAATACTGGCAAACCGGATCCAGCAGCACATCAAAAAGCTTATCCACCATGATCAAGTGGGCTTCATCCCTGGGATGCAAGGCTGGTTCAACATACGCAAATCAATAAACGTAATCCAGCATATAAACAGAACCAAAGACAAAAACCACATGATTATCTCAATAGATGCAGAAAAGCCCTTTGACAAAATTCAAGACAGGGATGCCCTCTCTCACCACTCCTATTCAACATAGTGTTGGAAGTTCTGCCTAGGGCAATCAGGCAAGAGAAAGAAATCAAGGGTATTCAGTTAGGAAAAGAAGAAGTCAAATTGTCCCTGTTTGCAGATGACATGATTGTATATTTAGAAAACCCCATTGTCACAGCCCAAAATCTCCTTAAGCTGATAAGAAACTTCAGCAAAGTCTCAGGATACAAAATTAATGTGCAAAAATCACAAGCATTCTTATACATCAGTAACAGACAAACAGAGAGCCAAATCATGAATGAACTTCCATTCACAATTGCTACAAAGAGAATAAAATACCTAGGAATCCAACTTACAAGGGATGTGAAGGACCTCTTCAAGGAGAACTACAAACCACTGCTCAGTGATATTAAAGAGGACACAAACAAATGGAAGAACATACCATGCTCATGGATAGGAAGAATCAATACTGTGAAAATGGCCATACTGCCCAAGGTAATTTATAGATTCAATGCCATCCCCATCAAGCTACCAATGAGCTTCTTCACAGAATTGGAAAAAACTGCTTTAAAGTTCATACGGAACCAAAAAAGAGCCCGCATTGCCAAGACAATCCTAAGTCAAAAGAACAAAGCTGGAGGCATCACGCTACCTGACTTCAAACTATACTACAAGGCTACAGTAACCAAAACAGCATGGTACTGGTACCAAAACAGAGATATAGACCAATGGAACAGAACAGAGTCCTCAGAAATAATACCACACATCTACAGCCATCTGATCTTTGACAAACCTGGCAAAAACAAGAAATGGAGAAAGGATTCCCTATTTAATAAATGGTGCTGGGAAAATTGGCTAGCCATAAGAAGAAAGCTGAAACTGGATCCTTTCCTTACTCCTTATACGAAAATTAATTCAAGATGGATTAGAGACTTAAATGTTAGACCTAATACCATAAAAACCCTAGAAGAAAACCTAGGTAATACCATTCAGGACATACGCATGGGCAAGGACTTCATGTCTAAAACACCAAAAGCAACGGCAACAAAAGCAAAAATTGACAAATGGGATCTCATTAAACTAAAGAGCTTCTGCACAGCAGCAAAAGAAACTACCATCAGAGTGAACAAGCAACCTACAGAATGGGAGAAAATTTTTGCAATCTACTCATCTGACAAAGGGCTAATATCCAGAACCTACAAAGAACTCAAACAAATTTACAAGAAAAAAACAAACAACCCCATCAAAAAGTGGGCAAAGGATATGAACAGACATTTCTCAAAAGAAGACATGCATACAGCCAACAGACACATGAAAAAATGCTCATTATCACTGACCATCAGAGAAATGCAAATCAAAACCACAATGAGATACTATCTCACACCAGTTAGAATGGCAATCATTAAAAAGTCAGGAAACAACAGGTGCTGGAGAGGATGTGGAGAAATAGGAACACTTTTACACTATTGGTGGGAATGTAAACTAGTTCAACCATTATGGAAAACAGTATGGCGATTCCTCAAGGATCTAGAACTAGAAGTACCATATGACCCAGCCATCCCATTACTGGATATATACCCAAAGGATTATAAATCATGCTGCTATAAAGACACATGCATACGTATGTTTATTGTGGCACTATTCACAATAGCAAAGACTTGGAATCAACCCAAATGTCCATCAGTGACAGACTGGATTAAGAAAATGTGGCACATATACACCATGGAATACCATGCAGCCATGAAAAAGGATGAGTTTGTGTCTTTTGTAGGACATGGATGTAGCTGGAAACCATCATTCTCAGCAAACTATCGCAAGAACAGAAAACCAAACACTGCATGTTCTTACTCGTAGGTGGGAACTGAACAATGAGATCACTTGGACTCGGGAAGGGGAACATCACACACCAGGGCCTATCATGGGGAGGGGGGAGGGGGGAGGGATGGCATTGGGAGTTATACCTGATGTAAATGACGAGATGATGGGTGCTGACGAGTTGATGGGTGCAGCACACCAACATGGCACAAGTATACATATGTAACAAACCTGCACGTTATGCACATGTACCCTAGAACTTAAAGTATAATAATAATAAAAATAAAAAATAAAAAAAACCACAAAAGCAGTGGTAGAATAAAAAGATGCTCCCTGCATCCCCAAAAGACTAGTGTCAGAATAGATTAGATTTGGTCACCGCTATATTCGCAAAGACTGAGGACTCTGGGCTCTTACAAGGTGACCTGAAGACAGGCAGGATGGTGTCCTGGGACTACCCAGGGCAGAACCTGTGTACATTCCATGGGGACTCAGCAGATACCGGTTTCCCACATATACTGGGCCCAGGGACTGAAAGCTGGCTTCAGTTCTTTAAATACTGTATATTATCCAAATCATTTCGGCTCAGAAATAAAACAAAGTAGGCACTAAAAGACTCCCAGGACTCTCAGTTCAGCCCCAGAGGAGGCCACTAATGCCCAGAGAGGTAAAGAAACTGACTCCAAAGTCACTGGCCTAGCTAGGGTCACTCTGCAGTTCCCCCAACTCTTACCTGAATCATAGAACTATTATGAGTCTACAGCAAATCAATTCATAAGCGTGTTTTTTAGAAACTTAAAATCAAAACATCTAAAAATGAGTACTGGTGGCAGTAGTGGTAGTATTTAGAAATGGCTTTTAAAGTCATAATGCATTTATGGACAGTAATTTAAATCCCTTTCCTGGTGATACTAGGACACAATCCCATGTTTGGACAGAACACAGCCCTCCACTGCAAAGGCCCTCCAGGCAAGCAAACAGAGCCACAGCTCCCCAGGCCAGAAAGCAGATGGCCAAAGGAAGCTGCCAAAGGGTGGGACCACCTAACTGCCATCTAAATGGAGAGCTGAGGACATAAGCCTCGCCTCAGGGGTTCTGGGATCACAGAACTATGGGTCAGGAGGGGACTTCAGGGGTAACTGATCCCACACCCCTTCTCTTACAGATAAGGAACCAGAAGTGCAGGAAAGGGTGCCTCATTCCAGGCACAGAGCAGCAAATGACAAAGCTGAGGCACAAACCCTGGTTTCCTGACTCCTCATATAATATACATTATTCCTTGTGGCCAAATCTAGAAAAAAAACAGGCTACAGTATTTTTTTATTGCAATAAAAAATATATAACATAAAATGTACCATTTTAACCCTCTTTAAGTGTACAGTTCAGTGGCATTAAATACATTCACAAGGTTGTACAACCATAACCACTATTCATCTCCAGAAATTGTTCATGTTTCCAAACTGAAACTGAATTAAACACTAATTCCACATCCTCCCTTTTGCCAGCTCCTGATAACCTCCAATCTACTTTCTGTCTCTATGATTTTACCTATTCTAGAAACCTATATAAGTGGAATCATACAATGTTTGTCCTTTTGTGTCTGGCTTCTTTCATTTAGCACAGTGTTTTCGGGCTTATCCATGTTATAGCATGTGTCAGAATTTCATTACTTTTTAGTGAATAAATAATATCCTATTGTGTGTGTACAACACATTTTGCTTACCCATTCATCTATTAATGGGCACTTGGGTTGTATCTACATTTTGGCTACGACGAATAATGCTGCTATAAGCATTGGTGCACAAATATCTATTTGAGGTCTCAGGATGCAGTACTTAACTTTTTTTGCTATTTTAAACTAACTCTTACACAATGTTTACTATGTGCCAGGCACTGTATGTTATAAACATGACCTCATTTAATTATCATAATTCCTGTAAGTTAGGAACTACACATATCACCATTTTAGAAAGAAGGAAACTGAGGCACTGATAGATTGAGTAACTTTCCCAATATTATAAAGTGACTAAGTGGCAAAGCCAAATTCAAACCCAAGTCACGTGGTTCAGGATGTGCAGGAGGCCAGAGCAGAGGAGGAACAGTTACAATAAATGGGCTTTCCAAGGGCTTCCCCTCAGGATGAAGGCCAAAGTCTTCACAGTGGTCCCCAAGGGCCACACATTCTGCAATGCTCTCTCTCCTGATTCAGGATGTCTCCAACTTTGTTTCTTACCACTGTCCCCTCAACTCACTCACTCATTCACTCCCACGTAGTCACAGGGAACTTCTGTTTTTCCTCAGATACATTGGATACCCTTCCACCGCAGGGCCTTCACACTTGTTTATCCTCTGCCAGAACATTGGCACCCAATCGTCCTCACTCACCTCATTGGAGTTGTTGCTCAAATGTTACCTTCTCTAAGGACTTCACTGACACACTTAAAATCACAACTCCTAGACCCCCTTCCCTGTTTCATTTTTCTCCAGAGCATCTATCACCATTGAGTGTACTAGAGGCTTTACATTTATTTGTTGATGCCTCACACACTAGAATGTACACACTGCCTTGGCAGGAACTGCTGTGTCCTCAGCACCCAGAACACTGCCAGTATAGCAGGCCCTCAACAAAGATTAGCTGGATGAATTAATACATAGCATCCATGTAGCACTTCACAGTTTACGAAACTTTTCCATGAATATTATCCCACTTGGTCTTCATAAAATAACTGCAAATGTCTCAGAGGGATCGCACCATGAAGGTCAGACTAGCTCCTGCTGGTCTGGAGAATATTCCTAGGGGTCTGAGGCATGGCTTGGACTTTCTGTGAGAACTTAGGGAGCACTGGACCAGAAAACAGCCCCAGGATACCCAGTCAATGTCCTGGAAGCCCGGGAGCACGCGTACCCAGGCTGCCTTAGGGAGGCAAGATGCCCTGCCCCTCCTTGGTGAAAGCCTGGAGACAAAAACCATGTTTCAGAATCAGAAGTCCTTTCCCATTTGCTTCACTCTGCAACAAAAACTAGGGCACTTATTTGTGAGCCAGTCACTGAGATACTCCTGGTTCTAGAAACTCCTGTATTACTCATCCAACTTTTGATGCAGAAATATACTGCACAGCCTTCTGAGGCATCAACAACAGCCCTAGAGACACATATCACAATAAACAAGGGAAAAACATGGCCCAAATATGTGTTTTATTCTCCACCTGGACTATTCTCAGCACCTCACTGCCACCCATAAGGCCCTTGTGACCTGGCCCCTGCCCGCTCCTCCTGCCTTCTCTCCTGCCATGTTCTCACACACCCACACTCCAGTGACGCTGAACAACTTGAATTCCTCAGATCTGCCATGATCTGCCTTACCACCTGCCCTTCATGTAGGCGGGTTTCCATGCCCAAAATGATTTCTCTTCTCACTGTCTTCCCCTTTCTGCTTTTTACCTAACCAAGTTCCTACCTATCCTTCATTTTAGAACTCTTCCTTGACATCCCAGCCAGAGTGGCCCTACTCCCAAGCATCCAGCACATATTCCTGCTGTAAACTCACCACAGTGCAATATCACCGCCAACTTACCTGTCCCCTCACCATCCTATATGTAACTATCAGTCTCCTGAGGGCAGGGACCCTGTTAATTTCAAGACCAAAGCCCCAGAACCTACCTGTTCTTGTGCCTGGTGCTAACAGGCACCATACAAATAATTGCTGAATGACTTTGGAAATTATATCAACCTCTAAGGAGACAGCTTTTGAACAAGGGTGAGACCACCTGCCCTAGAATTGTCTTCTTCCTTATAGATCAATCCCTACCCCATTCATACCACCGGGTCTCTTGGCTGAAAAGCAAATGTTAAAGCTCAATTCTTCACCTTAAAATAAATAAATAACATATATCAGTCTATATATGATGTTCACTGAGATACATCACTGGTAAACAAGAACTGGGAACAGCCTACATAACTAATAACAGAAGAATTGTTAATTAAAAATAAATGAGCTTGGGAAAAAATTATAAGTTATCAGAAAAGTAAAATGAATAAGACTTTTGGGATCAGAAATCCTGGCTTTACTTGCTTGCTATCTGTGTGATCTGGAGCATATCACTTAATCACTATGAAAGTTCCATGGAATGAGAACACTCCATCTTATCGCATGGGTTTTTGTGATAATAAATCAAGATAATTGCCCTCCATAGTGGCTGATGCCTGTAATCCCAGCACTTTGGGGTGGGGATTGGGAGCAGATTGCTTGAGCCCAGGAGTTTGAGACCAGCCTGGGCAACATTCAGTGAGACCCTACCCCTGTAAAAACAAAAAAAAAAAAAAGGAAAAAATTAGCCGAGTATGGTGGTGCATGCCTGTGGTCCCAGATACTCAGGAGGCTGAGGCAGGAGGATCACTTGAGCCCAGGAGTTCAACGCTGCAGTAAGCTGTGATTGTGCCACTGCACTCCAGCAACAGAGTAAGACCCTGTCTCTTAAAAAAATAATAATAATAATAATAATGGATACAAAGCATTTTTTACATTATAAAGCAATACACAAATACATGCTCATTAAAATTAGTTATGACTACTATAGAAGAATGTTTGACAAAGAAAAGCTGTAGGCAAAAATGAATATGACTATGTAAATTATGTGCACATTTTAGATAAAGACAGGAAGGAAATAAGCAGAAATGAAAAATCATTGAGTTAAGGCAGGAGTCAACAAAGATTTTCTGTAGAGGGCCAGACGTCAGGCTTTGCTGGCCATACAGTCTCTGTCACAATTACTCAATGCTGCCATTATACCCTAAAGCAGCCATAGAAAATATCTAGATGTAGGCGAGGCGTGGTGGCTCACACCTGTAATCCCAGCACTTTGGGAGGCCGAGGCGGGCAGATCATGAGGTCAGGAGATCGAGACCACCCTGGCTAACACAGTGAAACCTCGTCTCTACTAAAAATACAAACAAAAAAAAAAATTGCCAGCTGTGGTGGCAGGCGCCTGTAGTCCCAGCTACTCAGGAGGCCGAGGCAGGAGAATGGTGTGAACCTGGGAGGCGTGCAGTTAGCCGAGATTGCACCACTGCACTCCCGCCTGGGCAACAGAGCGAAACCCTGTCTCAAAAAAAAAGAAAGAAAACATCCAGATGAAGAAACATGCCTGGGTTCTAACAAAACTTTATTTATGGATACTAAAACTTGAATTTCATATCATTTTCTCATGTCACAAAATATTATCCCTCTCTTTTGTCTTTCATCAACTATCTAAAAAAGTAAAAACCATTCTTAGCTCATGGGCTGTCCAAAAACAAGTGGTAGGCTAGATTTGCCCTGTAGTTTGCTGAGTCCTGGGTTAGAGTGATGTGTAATGAACAATTTTATTATAGTTTTCTTTAATATTGTTATATGTCTTTTATACTTAAAGGGAAAAAAAGATACAATGAACTGCCCAAGGACTGCCAGAGTAAAATCGACCAACCTCAGATTGAAACATGAGTCAGCTAGCCCTTGTGTCCTCTGCAAACACATGTCCCATATACCAAGGTATCATAATCCTTCTCTCCTTGAAGAGCCCAGTACACATCTTGCTTATTCCTCAGCTTTGGCATTTCAAGTTCCTTTCCTATGTCTTTAACCCTGTCAGCCCAAATCTTACCACCTTCCTCAAGAACAAACCCTAAGTTCACCTACTGCAGGAAGTCTTCCCTAATTAACCGCATCCAAAGAGATTACCCCTTTGCTTTATTAAGCAATGTGAACACAGTTGTTGTTGTTTTAACACAGTCCTCAATTGTTACATCCCAGTCTATTTTCTCTCCCAACATGACAGTAACATCAAGGGCAGCACCCATGCCCTCTGCTACTTTTCCACCTCCCGCAGGTCCTGGCTCCTCCTAGAGGGGAACACACAAAACAGCACTTCATAAATGCAATGAACCGGTTGCACCAGCCAATGCTCAGGTTTCTGCTGTTGATTTTAGTGATATGATCAGTGTTCTCTGCTGATCTGCCACAATTAGCCATATCGCCCATTATAATTGTTCATCTGGTCATTACTTTGGTACATTCCAAGCTGCTGCAAAGTAATTATATTCTAAACACGGAGCCGCTCACCCCAATTCCAGACCTTGGCAGCCACATTATGAGATAACATTATATGAAGATGCTATTAATCAATCAGCTAGGTATAAGGAGGATATTTAAAAGAAAGAATGGAAAAACAGTGAACCAACCATGTGAAACCTGCTTTAATCAAACAGAGTATTCTTCTAAAACCAGAAGCCAGTGAGGAAAAGATTGCCAAGCCACACAAACACAAAGAGAACAAGAACAAAAACTGATGTATAAATAGGTCAGTTTCTTTCCCACCTTCATTTTTCTCTGAGTACCAGGTAACAGCCTCTTCTTGGTCTCCCTCCAGAGTGCCACCTACTGCCCAGGCAGGGGAGGGCAACTGGGAAGCTGGCAGCTGCTGTCCCCTCACTTCTCAGTTTAGATTTCTTAAAGACAGGCCCTGAACAAGAGCTCCAGAATGTGTCCAGTTACCACCTGCCACTTATTGGGACTATTAACTCATGTGACAGATACATCATCTCATTTTATCATCACAATAACTCTATGAAGTATGTACTTTAATCTTCATATTAACATAGGAACAACTGACAAATACTGGCTAAAAAGTGCTACTTATTGAGTGGCCTCAAGTGCCAGGCCCAGTCCTGGAAATTCAACATGAAGCAAAGTAGAGGGTGTCTGCCTTCACGGAACTTACCTTCTAGTGGGAGAAACAAAAATAAGCAAAAGAAAATAAAAGTTTAATAAGATTATATCTGAATGTGTAAAGTGCTATAAATGACATTAAAAGGTTAAATGGGTAAAGAGTCATTCTTAATTAAAACTGGGAGAGAAGGGGAGTATTTCCAGACAGACTCAGCCTAAATGTGCAGTGAGAATCTCTGCAGACTCAAACAGCACAACTCAGGACATCCAAGAACCAGGGTGGGCATGCTCTGTCCACAGGGCTATGACAGAAACTCCACTAGGGGCAGACCACCTCTATACAGGTGTGCTGTGCGAAAAGTAGCAGGCGGGTGAGTGGCATAGCCTGTGTGCATCCAGGAAAACTGAGAAAACATAAAGAGGAAACTACAGATAGGGTTTGTAAAGCATAAGATCCAGGGGGAAAATGGAAAAGATGGAAATACTTATGCTAATATATGTCAAAGAGAATGTTCTTGATGCTTTAGGAGCATTTGAACCTGCTGTGTGCATGTAATTTATATAACAAGCCAGAGCTGCTGGGATCCCGCTCCTCTGGTGTTTAGCTAATGGAAGCTATGCAATCTGCTGGCAGTTTGTTGGTCTGAGTTTACAAAGCTGCCTAGCAGAAGCATTTCTTTCTAGATACTCTTCTTGTCATGGTTCCAGGGGTTAACGGGATCAGCTTTCCTCAGGCATAGAGAAATGTATTGGTAATGGGATAAAATCCAGTAGATTATGCTTTTTCTGTAATGGTGTAATTTTATTAAAATATCAAACCCTTATTATGATCATTGACTATTTATATATATTTAAAGAGATATGGTGTTCAGAGTAAGGACTAAAGCAACACAACCACGTCAGTACAAATAGAATAACCTCGACTGAACTCAGGCCAACTCTCCTTCACCCTCTTAAAACAGTTATATGACGCACACTGTTGTCTTTTCTAGAACATTCTCCTTACTCCCTTGTGCAAAAGCCTTTCTTCTTTGAGGTTTAAGCCATGCGTTCCTGGCCCTCCTTGTTATCTCTCTACCTTGTGGCCACTCTCTGTCACTCCCTGAGGACACTTGCGTGGGGTACACCATCCTCCAAGGGCCCACATCTTCCTGTGTGATGTTTCCTCAGTCACCCAGACAAGCTGCCTAGCACCTGAGCACTTGGTCTTCCTCTCTGTCTCTTTACCTCTTCTCTCCCTCAGTACCTACTGCCCAGGCAATATCTAAGAAATTGTCACTTCACAAGGTGTACTAATTCTAAAGTATCAAACACTGATGTACTCATCTCTGGCCATAAACCTCTTCCCTCCAGCTCATTCACACCCTTATTCTTACTTCACCAGCCCTTGAAACTCAGATATACACCATCTTTCCTTTCTCCCTGGTGCATAACTCCTTGATGATGTAACTTCCTTCCTCATAAAGCCTCATCTTTCTAGCAGTCTATCCAGCAGAGATGTATGGAGTCCTTACTGTGTGCAGGTCCTGACCTAGGCACAGACATTAAGCCTGGTCACTTTATGGGGCTTACAGCTTGTGGAAGAGTCAGACAAACCAGTAATACGTGCAGTACAGCAACAGGGGGAGAACGTACAGAGCTCTGAGACAGAATAAAGATTAAAGTGTGTCATTTCTGTTGCCCTCTAACAATCATATTCAACACTCAGCCCTCTTGCCTTACTACTCCATGGCTCCCAAAAGTCCACTCTAACTTTGGATATTTTGGATCAATCCAAAGACTCACTCTTTAAAAAAAAAAAAAAAGTCACATAAACCTGCCAATTGTTCTTACTGAATTTATGGTTTCTAATTTCAGGCTAGCCTGTAGCTAAGGCTTCCATGTACAGTTGAGGTTGTAAACTTCACAACCCTTGGAATATCATTCAGGTAAACTATTATGAGAATATTATTGGTGTCTCTAATCTTGTGCATTACGTAAGCTAGGCAACCATATGCAGTAGCTTCAACCACAGTAATATTTTTATGGAGGTTTTTATTTGGCTGGTTAATTGTTTGACTGCTTGGTTTTTGATTAGCTCCTTTTCTAATATGCTATTACAGCTGTTCCAAATTTTCATACTCAATTTCAAAAGGTACCCCAGCTTTTATTTGACCCAGATAATCAAAGCTATCAAATATGAACTCCCTCACAATCTTTCTCCCACACCTATTATTATTCCTACACCTATAGCCACCTTTCTATTTTCTTAGAGCATAGGGTGAGCCTTTTCTATTTTAAGGCTAAGCCCTCCAGCTCTGCTCTGGATTCCCTATCTTAAGGAACTCTATCACTTGAATATAAAATATTTTGCTCCCTCCAGGCACAGACTATTTTCTGGAAATGTAAGTTGCCACTTGGCCCCAACCTCAACACTCAGGTTGAACCTAGGGCAAGCTGACATCCACCCTCAACATCCACGTGGGCTGTTCTCACCATAAAGTTTCTATTAGATATACTGAAAGAAGCTTTTCAATCCTTGTGTATTTGCTGACAATTACCTTTCTCAAAATTCTATCTTACCCTGGTTTCTATGAAAACTCTCTTGGTTTGGCTCCAACTTTTCTGGCAATCTGGATCTGTCCCTTTCCTCCATTTCCATAGCCCTCATCTTCTCTTGCATGGAATACTCCAAAGCATTTCAGTTGGTCTCCCTGGCTCAGGTGTAACCTCCTCCAATCTGTCTCCATAAATGGAAATTCAGGATTCTTTCTAATCCAATTAATTTTAATCCAATCCTGTCTTTTCCAGGCAGGAAATCCTCCAGTGGTTTCCCAGTGCCTACAAGTAAAATTCACACCCTCTGGAATGGCATTCAAAACCGTCTCTTATCCAGAACCTTCAATCTCTTACTTCTACTCTGCCTCTCTCCCTACTGACCTCTTTCACTACCAGCTCCAGATATACTCAAAAATTTGCAGTTCTCCTTATTCTTTCTTTTGCCTTCATAACTTAGCATACGACATTCTCTTTTATAAAAAATTATACTTCAAGTCCTAGGGTACATGTGCAAAATGTGCAGGTTTGTTACATAGATATACATGTGCCATGTTGGTTTGCTGCACCCATCAACTCGTTATTTACATTAGGTATTTCTGCAAATGCTATCTCCCCCCAGTCCCCCAGCCCCCGACAGGCCCTGGTATATGATGCTCCCAGTCTTGTGTCCAAGTGTTCTCACTGTTCAGTTCCCACCTATGAGTGAGAACATGCTGTGTTTGGTTTTCTGTCCTTGTGACAGTTTGCTCAGAATGATGGTTTCCAGCTGCATCCATGTCCCCGCAAAGGACATGAACTCATCCTTTTTTATGGCTGCATAGTATTCCATGGTGTATATGTGCCACATTTTCTTAATCCAGTCTATCATTGATGGACATTTAGGTTGGTTCCAAGTCTTTGCTATTGTGAATAGTGTGCAATAAACATACATGTGCATGTGTCTTTATAGTAGCATGATTTATAATTCTTTGGGCATATACCCAGTAATCAGGTTGCTGAGTCAAATGGTATTTCTAGTTCCAGATACAGGAGGAAATGCCACACTGTCTTCCACAATGGTTGAACTAATTTATACTCCCACCAACAGTGTGAAAGCGTTCCTATTTCTCCACATTCTCTCCAGCATCTGTTGCTTCGTGACTTTTTAATGATCGCCATTCTAACTGGTGTGAGATTATGATTTTGATTTGCATTTCTCTGATGACCAGTGATGATGAGCATTTTTTCATGTGTCTGTTGGCTGTACAAATGTCTTCTTTTCAGAAGTGTCTGTTCATATCCTTTGCCCACTTTTTGATGGGGTTGTTTTTTTCTTGTAAATTTGTTTGAGTTCTTTGTAGATGTTGGATATTAGCCCTTTGTCAGATGGGTAGATTGCAAAAATTTTCTCCCATTCTGTAGGTTGCCTGTTCACTCTGATGGTAGTTTCTTTTGCTGTGCAGAAGCTCTTTAGTTTAATGAGATCCCATTTGTCAATTTTTGCTTTTGTTGCCATTGCTTTTGGTGTTTTAGTCATGAAGTCTTTGCCTAGGCCTATGTCCTGAATGGTATTGCCTAGGTTTTCTTCTAGGGGTTTTATGGTTTTAGGTCTAACATTTAAGTCTTTAATTCATCTTGAATTAATTTTTGTATAAGGTGTAAGGAAGGGATCCAGTTTCAGTTTTCTGCATATGGCTGGCCAGTTTTCCCAGCAGCATTTATTAAACAGGAAATCCTTTCCCCATTTCTTGTTTTTGTCAGGTTTGTCAAAGATCAGATGGTTGTAGATGTGTGGTATTATTTCTGAGGACTCTGTTCTGTTCCATTGGTCTGTATATCTGTTTTGGTACCAGTACCAAGCTGTTTTGGTTACTGTAGCCTTGTAGTATAGTTTGACGTCAGGTAGCATGATGCTTCCAGCTTTGTTCTTTTTGCTGCAGATTGTCTTGGATATGTGGGCTCTTTTTCAGTTCCATATGAACTTTAAAGTAGTTTTTTCTAATTCTGTGAAGAAAGTCATTGGTAGCTTGATGGGGATGGCATTGAATCTGTAAATTACCTTGGGCAGTATGGCCATTTTCATAATATTGATTCTTCCTGTCCATGAGCATGGAATGTTCTTCCATTTGTTTGTATCCTCTTTTATTTCAGTGAGCAATGGTTTGTAGTTCTCCTTGCTGGGGTACTTCACATCCCTTGTAAGTTGGAATCCTAGGTATTTTTTTCTCTTTGTAACAATTGTGAATGGGAGTTCACTCATGATTTGGCTCCCTGTTTGTCTGCTATTGGTGTATAGGAATGCTTGTGATTTTTACACATTGATTATGTACCATGAGACTTGGCTGAAGTTGTTTATCAGCTTAAGGAGATTTTTGGCTGAGACGATGGGGTTTTGTAAATATACAATTATGTCATCTGCAAACAGGGACAATTTGACTTCCTCTTTTCCTAATTAAATACCTTTCTTTCTTTCTCTTGCCTGATTGCTCTGGCCAGAATTTCCAACACTATGTTGAATAGGAGTGGTGAGAGAGGGCATCCTTGTGCCAGTTTTCAAAGGGAATGCATCCAGTTTTTGCCCATTCAGTATGATACTGGCTGTGGGTTTGTCATAAATAGCTCTTATTATTTTGAGATATGTTCCATCAATACCTAGTTTATTGAGAGTTTTTAGCATGAAGGGCTGTTGAATTTTGTCAAAGGCCTTTTTTCACAACTATGAAGATAATCATGTGGTTTTTGTCATTGGTTCTATTTATGTGATGGATTATGTTTACTGATTTGAGTATGCTAAACCAGCCTTGCATCCTAGGGATGAAGCCAACTCGATCATGGTGGAGAAGCTTTCGATGTGCTGCTGGATTCGGTTTGCCAGTATTTTATTGAGGATTTTTGCATTAATGTTCATCAGGGATATTGGTCTAAAATTCTTTTTCTTTGTTGTGTCTCTGCCAGGCTTTGATATCAGGATGATGCTGGCTCATAAAATGAGTTAGGGAGGATTCCCTCTTTTTCTATTGATTGGAATAGTTTCAGAAGGAATAGTACCAGCTCCTCTTTGTACCTCTGGTAGAATTTGGCTGTGAATCCATCTGGTCCTGGAGTATTTATGGTTGGTAGGCTATTAATTATTGCCTCAATTTCAGAGCCTGTTATTCATTTATTCAGAGATTCCACTTCTTCCTGGTTTAGTCTTGGGAGAGTGTATGTGTCCAGGAATTTATCAATTTCTTCTAGATTTCTAGTTTATTTGCATAGAGGTGTTTATAGTATTCTCTGACGGTACTTTGTATTTCTATGGGATTGGTGGCAATATCCCCTTTATCATTTTTTATTGTCTCTATTTGATTCTTCTCTCTTTTCCTCTTTATTAGTCTTGCTAGCAGTCTATCAATTTTGTTGATGTTTTCAAAAAACCAGCTCCTGGATTCAGATTCGTTGATTTTTTGAAGGATTTTTTGTTTCTCTTTCTCCTTCAGTTCACTCAGATCTTAGTTATTTCTTGCGTTCTGCTAGCTTTTGAATTTGTTTGGTCTTGCTTCTCTAGTTCTTTTAATTGTGATGTCAGGGTGTCAATTTTAGATATTTCCTGCTTTCTCTTGCGGGCATTTAGTGCTATAAATTTCCCTCTACACACTGCTTTAGCTGTGTCCCAGAGATTCTGGTACGTTGTGTCTTTGTTCCCATTGATTTCAAAGAACTTGTTTCTTTTTAATTTCGTTATTTACCTAGTAGTCATTCAGGAGCACATTGTTCAGTTTCCATGTAGTTGTGCGATTTTGAGTGAATTTCTTAATCCTGAGTTCTAACTTGATTGCACTGTGGTCTGAGAGTTTGTTGTGATTTCTGTTCTTTTACATTTGCTGAGGAGTCCTTTACTTCCAATTATGTTGTCAATTTTAGAATAAGTGCGATGTGATGCTGAGAAGAGTGTATATTCTGTTGATTTGGGGTGAAGAGTTCTGCAGATGTCTATTAGGTCTGCTTGGTACAGAGCTGAGTTCAAGTCCTGGATATCCTTCTTAACCTTCTGTCTCATCAATCTGTCTAATATTGACAATGGAGTGTTAAAATCTCCCATTATTATTGTGTGGGAGCCTGAGTCTCTTTGTAGCTGTCTAAGGTCTTGCTTTACGAGTCTGGGTGCTCCTGTATTGGGTGCATATATGTTTAGGATAGTGAGCTCTTCTTGTTGAATTGATCCCTTTACCATTATGTAATGGCCTTCTTCATCTCTTTCGATCTTTGTTGGTTTAAAGACTGTTTTAGCAGAGACTAGGATTGCAATCTCTGCTCTTTTTGCTTTCCATTTGCTTGGTAGATCTTTCTCCATCCCTTTCTTTAGAGCCTGTGTGTCTCTGCACGTGAGATGGGTCTCCTGAATACAGCACACTGATGGGTCTTGACTCTTTATCCAATTTGCCAGTCTGTGTCTCTTAATTGGGGCATTTAGCCCATTTACATTTAAGGTTAATATTGTTATGTGTGAATTTGATCCTGTTATTATGATGGTAGCTGCTTTTTTTGTCCATTAATTGATACAGTTTCTTCACAGCCTCAATGGTCTTTACAATTTGGCATGTTTTTATAGTGGCTGGTACCGTTGTTCCTTTCCATGTTTAGTGCTTCCTTCAGGAGCTCTTGTAAAGCAGGCCTGGTGATGACAAAATCTCTCCACATTTGCTTGTCTGTAAAGGATTTTATTTCTCCTTCACTTATGAAGCTTAGTTTAGCTGGATATGAAATTCGGAGTTGAAAATTCTTTTAAGAATGTTGAATATTGGCCCCACTCTCTTCTGGCTTATAGGGTTTCTGCTGAGAGATCCAATGTTAGCCCTTCCCTTTGTGGGTAATCCAGCCTTTCTCTCTGACTGCCCTTAACATTTTTTCCTTCATTTCAACCTTGGTGAATTTAACCATTATGTGTCTTGGGGTTGCTCTTCTCGAAGAGTATCTTTGTGGCATTCTCTGCATTTCCTCAATTTCAATCTTGGCCTGCCTTGCTACGATGGGGAAATTCTCCTGGATAATATCCTGAAGAGAGTTTATCCACCTGGTTCCATTCTCCCCGTCACTTTTAGATACATCAATCAAACATAGATTTGGTCTTTTCACATAGTCCCATATTTCTTAGAGGTTTTGTTCGTTTCCTTTTACTCTTTTCTCTACTCTTGTCTTCTCACTTTATTCCATTAATTTCATCTTCAATCACTGATATCCTTTCTTCCACTTGATTGAATCAGCTATTGAAGCTTGTGCATGCATCACAAAGTTCTCGTACCATGGTTTTCAGCTCCATCAGGTCATTTAAGGTCTTCTCTACACTGTTTATTCTAGGTAGCCATCTGTCTAACCCTTTTTCAAGGTGTTCAGCTTCCTTGTGATGGGTTAGAACATGCTTCTTTAGTTCAGAGAAGTTAGTTATTACCGACCTGCTGAAACCTACTTCTGTCAACTCGTCAAAGTCATCCTCTGTCCAGCTTTGTTCTGTTGCTGGTGAGGAGCTGCGATCCTTTGGAGGAGAAGAGGTGCTCTGGTTTTTAGAATTTTCAGCTTTTCTACTCTGGTTTCTCCCCATCTTTGTGGTTTTTATCTACTTTTGGTCTTTGATGTTGGTGACCAAAAAATGAGGTTTTGGTGTGGATGTCCTTTTTGTTGATGTTGATGCCATTCCTTTCTGTTTGTTAGTTTTCCTTCTAGCAGTCAGGTCCCTCAGCTGCAGGTCTGTTGGAGCTTGCTGGAGGTCCACTACAGACCCTGTTTGCCTGAGTATCATGGCAGAGGCTGTAAAACAGCAAATATTGCAGAACAGCAAATATTGCTGCCTGATCCTTCCTCTGGAAGCTTTGTCCCAGAGAGGCACCTGCCTGTATGAGGTGTCTGTCGGCCCCTACTGGGAGGTATCTCCCAGTTAGGCTACATGTGGGTTAGGGACCCACTTGAGGAGGCAGTCCGTCCATTCTCAGAGCTCAAATTCCATGCTGGCAGAACCACTGCTCTCTTCAGAGCTGATAGACAGGGACGTGTAAGTCTGCAAAAGTTGTCTGCTGCCTTTTGTTCACCTATGCCCTTCCCATAGAGGTGGAGTCTAGAGGCAGTAGGCCTTGTTGAGCTGCAGTTCGAGCTTCCCAGCCACTTTATTTACCTACTCAAGCCTCAGCAATGGCGGATGCCCCTACACCACACCCCCAACAGGCTGCAGCCTCGCAGGTCGATCTCAGACTGCTACACTAGCAGTAAGCAAGGCTCCATGGGCGTGGGACCTGCTGAGCCAGGCATGGTAGAGAATCTCCTGGTCTGCCAGTTGCTAAGACAGTGGGAAAAGTGCAGTATTTAGGTGGAAGTGTACCAATCTTCCAGGTACAGTATGTCATGGCTTCCCTTGGCTAGGAAAGGGAAATCCCCCGACCCCTTGTGCTTCCCGGGTGAGGCGGTGCCCTGCCCTGCTTCAGTTTGCCCTCTGTGGGCTGTACCCACCATCCAACCAGTCCCAATGAGATGAACCAGGTACCTCAGTTGGAAATACAGAAATCACCCATCTTCTGCGTCAATCACGCTGGGAACTGCAGACCAGTGCTGTTCCCATTCAGCCACCTTGGAATGGACAAGAGGCTCTCTTTGCCAGAAATGTTCTTTACCACAAGCAGCATTTTGGTAAATTTATTACTTAATGTTCACATGCATAAAATAATTATGAAATGTATATGTCACATAAAAATAATGAATCCACTATGCAGCCTAAGGACTAGAACATCATTAATTTTAATTGCATCCACCCATGTGCTCCTTCCTAGCCTCCTCCAAGAATTAACTACTACCTGTATCACAAATTTTAGGTTTCCATTTCTCTTGCTTTACATAAAAATTTACTGAGGTATAGTAATTTTTGCACATCCATCAAACCATCACCACAATCAAAATAATTGCATTTCATGACCACAAAATGTTCACTTCACCACTCTGTAATCTCCCATCCTTCAGCATGCTCTCTCCACCCCTCTCCCCAGGCAACCACAATGTGCTTTCTGCCACTATAGATCAGTTTGCATTTTCTAGAATTTTTATTTAAATGGAATCATACAGTGTACACTCCGACTTCTTTTACTGAAAAAAAGTATTTTAGAATTCATCTACGTTGTTGCATATATCAACAGTTTATTCCTTTGTATGACTGAGTAGTAGCCTACTGTATAAATGCATCACAATATACTTACCCATTACCTACTGAAGATGTTTGGGTTTTTCCCTTAAAAAATATATAAAGCTGCTATGAAGATCTGTGTACAAGTCTTTATATAATCAGATGCTATATTTCTCTTCAGTAAATAAAAGTTAAATAGCAGGGTCACATAATAGGTATATATTTGATTTTTAAAGAAACATCCAAACTGTTTTCTAAAATGATTATTCTATTTTATGTTCCTACTAGAAATGTAGGAGAGTTCCAGTTCCTCCACATCAATATTCGGTATAGTCAGTTTTTAATTTTAATCATTCTAATAGGTACATGGTGGTTTCTTGTAGTTTTAGCGTCATCTCTTGATAACTAATGATGCTGAGCTTTTTATCTCTTGAACATATACAATGAAGTTATAATAACTATTTTAATGCCTTGTTTGCTAATTTTGTCTTCTGTATCATGTCTGGGTCAGTTTTCATGTGCTTATTTGCCATCTTTATATCTGCTTTGATGACATGTCTGTTAAAATCTTTTGTCTATTTTTTATTGGGTGTTCGTCTTATTGAGTTTTAAGCATTCTTTCCATATTTTGGCTAAAACTTTTCATTAGATATGTGACATGCAAATTTTTTTTTTCCCAGCATGAGGCTTGTCTTTTTATTCTTGTAACAGCATAATTCAAAAAGCAGATTTTTTTCAGGCATTTTTCTCTTTTACTTCAATGGGACAGTTTATGCTTAAATGCCCTCAAGATAAACAATTTTTTCTTCTATATTTTCTAATCCAGTATTAAATCCATTCGACATGTTTTTTCCTTTCATCTCTAGAAGTCTGATGAGTCATTTTTATATTTTTTATGATTCTACTTATTAAGCTCAGTCTTTTCTCTTGTTTCTTGAACATACAGAATACAGTTATAGAGGCTGGGCATGGTGGCTCACACCTGTAATCCCAGCACTTTAGGAGGCCAAGGCAGGTGGATCACCTGAGGTTGGGAGTTCAAGAACAGCCTGACCAACATGGAGAAACCCCGTTTCTACTAAACTTAAAAATTAGCCAAGCGTGGTGGTGCATGCCTGTAATCCCAGCTACTCGGGAGGCTGAGGCAAGCGAATCGCTTGAACCTGGGAGGCAGAGGTTGCAGTGAGCCAAGATTGCACCATTGCACTCCAATCTGGGAAACAAAAGCGAACCTCTGTCTTAAAAAACAAACAAAAAGAATACAGTTATAATAATTGTTTTAATGCTTTGTTTGATAATTTTATCATCTGTAGTTTTTCCACGCTAGCTAATGGGAACTATTTCCAGTCCTGTGTGTACTCCAAGTACTGCTCTCTCTAATCCTTTTGAGTAGCCCTTTCCTTGACTTCAAGTAGTTTTTACACAGGCCTGCAATGATCACTACTCAGCTAAGATAAAAGGGGGACCCTTTGCAGCTCTCTGCAGCTTTCTCTCTGTGCAATTTTCTTCTCTCTGGTGCTACACTTTGGCCTACCTATACTCCTAGTTCCATCTCCTTACTCAGGAAGACTGCTGAGCTCTGCCTGGACTCCCCCTCCCTATGGCATGGCCTCTCCAGGCAGTAAGCCAGGGAATTATAAGTCTCAGATTGTTTTTCAGCCCTCAGAGATCATTCTCCTTGATTGTCTGATACCTGATAGTTTGAAAACTGTCATTTCATATATCTTTTCCATTTTTTTCATTGTTTCAGGAGGCTGGGTCTCTATTACTTCATCTTGGCAGAAATGGAGTCTCTAATCCTCCTGTCCCCTGCTAGCTCTCCATTTTTAACAAATGTACAGATCCTTAAATAATGCTATTTAGTTTTATTGTTCTTAAGCTTTATAAACATACTATGTTATGCATTGGGTGAATATACCACCCAGTGGAATTTTATTTTGCATTGATGGAGATCTGGGTTGTTTCTAAGTTTTTAATCATAAAAACAATGCTGCTATGAACATCCTTGAACATGCCCCTGATGCAACTTTGCATGAGACTCTAGGGATGAGTCTCACACCTAGGAATGAGACTGCCAGATTTTATACTGTCTTGTAACATGCTTGCCATTTGAGGTTCTCAGACTTTTTACATTTTGTGATCTATTGAGCATGTAACAGTATCTACTTGCAGTCTTATTCCTGTTTCTCTGGTTACACATGAGGTAAAGCATCATTTCCTATGTTGGTAGTCATTTGTGCTTCCTCTTCAGTGTGATGGCTGCTCATGTGTTTTGCCTATTAATTTACTGGGTTCTTTGCCATTTTCTTATTGCTTTGTGGAACTTCTCTTTAAAAACGTATTCCCAAATGGTAACTTGTCTTTTCATTTCCTTCATGCAGTCTCTGCTGAATAGAAATTCTTAATTTTAATGTGGTCAAATGCATCAAACTTACATTAGCTTTTTTTGGCAACTGCCTTAAGAAACCCTCTACTGGGGCCTGACTCTTAGAAGGAAAACTAAAAAACAGAAAAGAACAGCATCAACATCAACAAAAAGGACATCCACACAGAAACCCCGTCCAAAGGTCACCAACATCAAAGTCCAAACATAGATAAATCCACAAAGATGGGGAGATACCAGCGCAAAAACGCTGAAAATTCCAAAAACCAGAATGCCTACTCTCCTCCAAAGGATCACAACTCCTCATCAGCACAGGGACAAAACTGGATGGAGAATGAGTTTGATGAATTGACAGAAATAGGCTTCAGAAGGTTGGTAATAACAAACTCCTCTGAGCTAAATAAAGGAGCATATTCTAACCCAATGCAAGGAAGCTAAGAACCTTGAAAAACGGTTAGAGGAATTGCTAACTGGAATAACCAGTTTATACAAGAACATAAATGACCTCATGGAACTGAAAAACACAGCACAAGAACTTCATGAAGCATACACAAGTATCAATGCCAAATTGATCAAGTGGAAGAAAGGACATCAGAGGTTGAATATCAACTTAATGAAATAAAGCGTGAGGACAAGATTAGAGAAAAAAGAATGAAAAGGAATGAACAAAGGCTCCAACAAATATGGAACTATGTGAAAAGACCAAACCTACATTTGACTGGTATACCAGAAAGTGACTGGGAGAATGAAACCAAGTTAGAAAACACTCTTCAGGATATTATCCAGGAGAACTCCCCCAACAGAGCAAGACAGGCCAACATTCAAATTCAGGAAATATAGAGACCACCACAAAGATACTCCTCAAGAAGAGCAACCCCAAGACACATAATTGTCGTATTCACCAAGGTTGAAATGAAGGAAAAAATGTTAAGGGCAGCCAGAGAGAAAGGTTGAGTTACCCACAAAGGGAAGCCCATCCGACTAATGGTGGATCTCTCAGCAGAAACCACACAAGCCAGAAGTGGGGGCCAATATTCAACATTCTTAAAGAAAAGAATTTGGCCGGGTGCAGTGGCTCACGCCTGTAATCCCAGCACTTTGGGAGGCCGAGATGGGCGGACCATGAGGTCAGGAGATCGAGACCATCATGGCGAACACAGTGAAACCCCATCTCTACTAAAAATACAAAAAAATTAGCCGGGCATGGTGGCGGGTGCCTGTAGTCCCAGCTACTCAGGAGGCTGAGGCAGGAGAATGGCATGAACCAGGGGGCGGAGCTTGCAGTGAGCAGACATTGCACCACAGTGAGTGGACATTGCATTCCAGCCTTGGGGACAGAGCAACACTCCATCTCAAAAAAAAGAAAAGAATTTTGAACCCCAAATTTCATATCCAGCCAAACTAAGCTTCATAAGTGAAGGAGAAATATAATCCTTTACAGACAAGCAAATGCAGAGAGATTTTGTCACCACCAGCCCTGCCTTACAAGAGCTCCTGAAGGAAGCACTAAACATGGAAAGGAACAACTAGTATCAGCCACTGCAAAAACATACCAAATTGTAAAGACCATCGACACTATGAAGAAACTGCATCAATTAACAGGCAAAAAAACCAGCTAACAACATAATGACAGGATCAAATTCACACATAACAATATTAACCTCAAATGTAAATGGGCTAAGTGCTCCAATTAAAAGACACAGACTAGAAATTGGATAAAGAGTCAAGACCCATCAGTGTGCTGTATTCAGGAGACCCATCTCACATGCAGAGACACACATAGGCTCAAAAGAAAGGGATGGAGAAAGATCTACCAAGCAAACGGAAAACAAAAAAAAAAAACAGGGGTTGCAATCCTAGTCTCGGATAAAACAGACTTTAAACCATCAAGGATCAAAAGAGACAAAGAAGGCCATTACATAACGGTAAAGGGATCAATTCAACAAGAAGAGCTCACTATCCTAAATATATATGCACCCCATATAGGAGAAACCAGATTCATAAAGTAAGTCCTAAGAGACTACAAAGAGACTTAGATTCCCACAAAATAATAGTGGGAGACTTTAACACCCCACTATCAATATTAGACAGATCAATGATAAAGAAAATCAACAAGGATATCCACGATTTCAACTCAGCTCTGTACCAAGCAGACCTAACAGACATCTACAGAACTCTTCACCTCAAATCAACAGAATACACATTCTTCTCAGCACCACATCACACTTATTCTAAAACTGACAACATAATTGGAAGTGAAACACTCCTCAGCAAATGCAAGAGAATGGAAATCATAATAAACTGTCTCTCAGACCACAGTGCAATCAAATTAGAACTCAGGATTAAGAAACTCACTCAAAATTGCACAACTACATGGAAACTGAACAACCCGTTCCTGAATGAATACTGGGTAAATAATAAAATTAAGGCAGAAATAAACATCTTCTTTGAAACCAATGAGAACAAAGACACAACGTACCAGAATCTCTGGGACACAGCTAAAGCAGTGTTAGAGGGAAATTTATAGCACTAAGTGCCCAAAAGAGAAAGCAGGAAAGATCTAAAATTGGCACTCTAACATCACAATTCAAAAGCTAGCAGAATACAAGAATTAACTAAGATCAAAACAGAACTGAAGGAGATAGAGAAACAAAAATCCCCTTCACAAAAAAAAAAATCAATGAATCCAGAGTCTGGTTTTTTGAAAAGATCAACAAAATAGATAGACTTCTAGCCAGACTAATAAAAAGGAAAAGAGAGAAGAATCAAATATACACAATAAAAATGATAAAGGGGATATCACCACTGATCCCACAGAAACACAAACTACCATCAGAGAATACTATAAACACCACTATGCAAATAAACTAGAAAATCTAGAAGAAATGGATAAATTCCTGGACACATACACTCTCCCAAGTCTAAACCAGGAAGAAGTCAAATTCCTCAATAGACCAATAACCATATCTGAAATTGGGACAGTAATTAACAGCCTACAAGCCAAAAAAAAGTCCAGGATCAGATGGATTCACAGTCAAATTCTACCAGAGGTACAAAGAGGAGCTGGTACCATTCCTTCTGAAACTATTCAGATTAATAGAAAACAGGGACTCATCCCTAATTCATTTTATGAGGCCAGCATCATCGTGATACCAAAACCTGGCAGAGATACAACAATAAAAGAAAATTTCAGGCCAATATCCTTGATGAACATCAATGCAAAAATCCTCAATAAAATACTGGCAACCCGAATCCAGCAGCACATCAAAAGCTTCTCCACCACGATCAAGTCAGCTTCACCCTGGCATGCAACTGGTTCAATATATGCAACTCAATAAACATAATCCATCACAAACAGAACCAATGACAAAAACAACAATTATCTCAATAGATGCAGAAAAGGCTTTCGATAAAATTCAACACTTCATGCTAAAAAAAACTCTTAGTAAACTAGGTATTGATGGAACATATCTCAAAATCATAAGAGCTATTTATGACAAACCCACAGCCAATATCATACAGAATGGGCAAAAACTGGAAGCATTCCCTTTGAAAACCAGCATGAGACGAGGATGCCCTCTTTCACCACTCCTATTCCACACAGTATTGGAAGTTCTGGCCAGAGCAATCAGGCAAGAGAAAGAAATAAAAGGTATTCAAATAGGATAAGAGGAAGTCAAATTGTCCCTGTTTGCAGATGACATGATTGTATATTTACAAAACCCCATCGTCTCAGCCCAAAATATCCTTAAGCTGATAAGCAACTTCAGCAAAGTCTCATGGTAAAAAATCAATGTGCAAAAATCATAAGCATTCTTTAAACTATACACCAATAATAGACAAACAGAGCCAAATCATGTGAGAACTCCCATTCACAATTGCTACAAAGAGAATGAAATACTTAGGAATACAACTTACAAGGGATGTGAAGGACCTCTTCAAGGAGAACTACAAACCACTGCTCAAGGAAATAAGAGAGGACATAAACAAATTGAAAAACATTCCGTGCTCATGGATAGGAAGAATCAGTATCATGAAAATGGCCATACTGCCCAAAGTAATTGAGAGATTCAATGCTATCCCCATCAAGCTACCATTGACTTTCTTCACAGAATTAGAAAAAACTACTTTAAATTTCATATGGAACCAAAAAAAGAGCCCACATATCCAAGACAATCCTAAACAAAAAGAACAAAGCTGGAGGCATCATGCTACCTGACTTCAAACTATACTACAGGGATACAGTAACCAAAACAGCTTGGTACTGGTACCAAAACAGATAAACAGACCAATGGAACAGAACAGACACCTCAGAAATAACACCGCACATCTACAACCATCTGATCTTTGACAAACCTAACAAAAACAAGCAATGGGGAAAGGGTTCCCTATTTAATAAATGATGTTGGGAAAACTGGCCAGTCATATGCAGAAAACTCAAACTGAACCCCTTCCTTACACTTTACACAAAAATTAACTCAAGGTGGATTAAAGACTCAAATATAAGACCTGAAACCATACAACCCCTAGAAGAAAACATAGGCAATACCATTCAGGACATAGGCCTAGGCAAAGATTTCATGACTAAAACACCAAAAGCAATGGCAACAAAAGCAAAAATTGACAAATGGGATCTGATTAAGCTAAAGAGCTTCTGCACAGCAAAAGAAACTACCATCAGAGTGAACAGGCAACCTAAAGAATGGGAGAAAATTTTTGCAATCTACCCATCTGACAAAGGGCTGATATCCAGAATCTACAAAGAATTTATTTACAAGAAAAAAAACCCATCAAAAAGTGGGTGAAGGATATGAACAGACACTTCTGAAAAGAAGACATTTGTACAGCCAACATACACATGAAAAAATGCTCATCATCACTGGTCATCAGAGAAATAACGTAACGTATAATAAAGTAAAATACAATAAAGTGTAAAAAAATAAAGACACCCTCTGCTCTGCTATCCAAAGGATATAAGGGTTTTTCCTAAAAGTTTGAAAGTTTTGCCTTTCACACTTAAGTCAGATGACTTAAGCTTTTTTTTTTGTCTGAAGCTTCTTGTTTACATGTGGTATGAGGGAGAAAAAAAATACCACTTCATCTCTACAAATAATCAAATATCCCAGAACCACTTATTGAGTGGTCCTTCCTTACCCTAGTGACCTGTGATGTTACCTTTATTCTTCCTATTTCCTGATATATGGGTCTGTTTCTATTCCGTTCCATCTGTCTATTTGTCTCTCCGGCATCAATACTGTATTGTCCCAATTATTAGATTGTTATAAGAAGTCTTAATATCTGTCAGAGAATATCCTTCCACTTAATTTTTCTTCATTCGTTGCTTCCTTCCCAATCCTTACAACTATTTCTTTTTTCTCTCTTACTGTATTGGCTAGGACTTTGAACAAAATGTTGACTTGAAGCTATGATAGTGAACATTGTCTTGTTCTCGATTTTAAATAAAATGTTCTTAAAATATACCCCCACTACAATGATGTTTTCAGAAGATTTTTAATAGATATTCCTTATCAAATTAAGAACATCCCTTTTTATTCCTAATTTGCTAAGAGGTTTTATCAGGAAACGTTTTTGACTTTTTGCCTTCTCTGCATCTATAATTATATGGATTATCTCCTTTCATCTGTTACTGTAATAAATCAGATTTATAAATTTTCTAATATTAAACCATCTGTGTATTCTTGGAATAAATTCAACTTAATTATAACACCTTATCTTTTCTGTACTTTATGAATTCTTGTTTACTCTTTTTTGGTTATAAATTTTTCATCCATCCTCATGAGTGAGGTTAACTTATAATTTTACTCTTCTGCACCATGCTTATGTTTTGGTTTTGTGATTTTACTGGTCTTACAGAATGAATTGAGAGTATTCCTTCTTTTTCTATTATCTGAAAAACTTTACATAAGACTAGAATAATATATATCTTGAAAATTTGGTAGCATTCATCTATAAAATCACCTGGTGCTTACATTTTCTTCATTAGAAGTTATATGCCACTTCAATTATTAACAATTTTAGGGCAAGATGGTTTTCTATTATTTTAATTGAGTCAAGTTTATCTCCCTTAGGAATTTTATTATTTGATCTAAGTTTTCAAACATACTGCTCTAAATGCTTAATTTTCTCTTACCGTCTTCTAAATCTCTATTATATTTGTAGAACTGCCTTGGTTTAGGCCTAATGTTGTTTGGTCTAAGCCTTCTCACCAAAGTTTTATCATTTTTGTGAGTCTTTTCAAACAGTCAACTTTTGATATTGCTAATCTTGCCTGTGTATTTTTAAAAATCTTTAATTCCTGCTTTCATCTTTATCTTCCTCCTACTTTTAAATAATTTGTTTTTTTAAATTATCTTGTTGAATGCTTATTATTTTTAAATCTTTCTTCTTTGATGTTTTAAATTACCATCTAAGTAATGTCTTAGCTTCATCCTACAACTTTTTTTCATTTTGTTTTTGAGACAGGGTTGCACTCTGTCATCTATGCTGGAGTACAGTGGCATGATCTCTGCCCACTGCAGCCTCAATATCTGAGGCTCAGGTGATCCTCCCACCTCAGCCTCCTGAGTAGCTGGGAGTACAGGTACATGCCACCACACCAAACTAATTTTGATTGGTTTTTTTTTTATTCCTGCTTTTATTTTTTTTCTTTTCCTAAGTTCCAGGATACATGTACAGAATGTGCAGGTTTGTCACACAGATATACACGTGCCATGGTGGTTTGCTGCACCTATCAACCCATCACCTAGGTTTTAAGCCTTGCACACATTAACTATTTGTCCTGATATTCTCCCTCCCCTTGTCCCCTACCTCCGACAGGCCCCGGTGAGTGATGGTCCCCTCCCTGTGTCCATGTGTTCTCATTGTTCAACTCCCACTTATGAGTGAGAACATGCGGTGTTTGTTTCCTGTTCGTGTTTGGTTTCCCATTCCTGTGTGGTTTCCTGTTCCTGTGTTAGTTTGCTGAGGATGATGGCTTCCAGCTTCATCCATGTCCCTGCAAAGAACATGATAAGACCACATATCTACAACCATCTGATCTTCAACATACCCGGCAAAAACAAGCAATGGGGAAAGGATTTCCTATTTAATAAATGGTGCTGGGAAAACTGGCTAGCCATACGCAGAAAACTAAAACTGGACCCCTTCCTCAAACCTTATACAAAAATTAACTCAAAATAAATTAAAGACTTAAATGTAAAACCCAAAACCATAAAAATACTGGAAGAAAACTTAGGCAATACCATTCAGGACATAGGCATGGGCAAAGATTTTACGATGAAATCACACAAAGCAACTGCAACAAATGCTAAAATTGACAAATGGGATCTAATTAAACTAAAGAGCTTCTGCACAGCAAAAGAAACTCATCAGAGAAAGCAGGCAACCTACAGAATGGGAGGAAAATTTTGCAATCTATCCATCTGACAAAGGTCTAATATCCAGAATTTACAAGGAACTTAAATTTTTAAAAAATTAAAAAAAAAAAAAACTACCACATCAAAAAAAAACTACCACATCAAAAAAAAAAACAAAAAACAAAAAACTACCACATCAAAAAGTTGGCAGAGGACATGAACAGACACTTCTCAAAAGTAGACATTTATGTAGCCAATAAACATGAAAGAAAGCTCAATATCACTGATCACTAGAGAAATGCAAATCAAAACCACAATCAGATACCATCTCACGCCAGTCAGAATGAAGACTTTTTTGGGTTGTAGCAGAGACGAAGTCTCGTTATATTTTCCAGGCTGGTCTCAAACTCCTGAGCTCAAGCGATCCTCCCACTTCAGTCCCCCAAAGTGCTGAGATTATAGGCATGAGCCACCACAGCCAACCCATGATGCTTCATATGTAGCATTTTCATCATCTTATAGGTCTAAATATTTTCCAATCCCTATCATTCTTCTGTGACCCATAAGTTATCTAGAGCATTGTGTAGTTGAGTCCACTTACACCAGCTCAAGAAAGCAATTGTTAAATTTTCGGAAATTTTGAAAGCTAGTCGTTAAACACAGTCATTATTAAAAATCAAATTATATGAACTTAAAATTAAATTAGTTACATGAAAATCCAAGATAATAAATACTCAAAGCACTTTACCTCCTATTTTACTGCATTTTACTATTAGCCAGGCTCTCAAGATTATTCTATGTATCTGGATGGTGAAAATATTACACAATGTTGTGCTACTGTGCATCTCTTCCTAACTGATACTCAGTGCAGTCTTGTGGGTAACCTGAAATCAGCGATGGAAAAAGTATTTATGTCATAGAAATTAGCAAAATCTACAAATCAGGACTTTTTTTCCTTCTGGAGAATGAGTTGTTCAATATTTGTACATTTTTATATTATCTGAACTTATTTTCTAGTATACATTGTTTATATTGTATATGTACTTTATGTATATATACTTCATACTCAAAGATATATATACTTCATACTTAAAGAAGCTTTTAAAATGCTACATGCTGAGAGAAATGGTAGAATTAGTGTGCATGTAATCCATTATTATGTCTTTAACAAATACATGTGATGAGTAACATGTGGTAGTTCACCTTTGGGGGTCAAGGGAAGGTACAGAAAAGACCTAACAGTCCTTAAAAATCCACTCAGATGCAAATGCCTGTGACCTTATGTGAGCAATCTAAGTTCTATTTATGCTACATTGGTGAATGCTTCCTACACAACTTTAAAACAGAGGGGTTTTTTTCCCTATTATTTTTCCTAAAACACCACCCACCAAGTTCTAATTATAACATCATATATTTGAATCACGCTTTATGAGTTAGGAAGCATTTTTTAATATAGTATCTCTTGATCCTTACAAGGACCCCATGAGACAGGTATTAGCACCTAAAAGGCTGCCTCCCATTCTGGTTTCTAAGACTTGTAGACTGGATTGTGCTTCCTGATAACTTTTGTCAGTTTAGACTTTAATTCTGCCCCATTCCACCTTCATAATTCCAGACTAAGGAGTTTTAATCCTTTTGTTGGTCTTCATCTAGAAACCTCTCACTCTCTTGAATGATTTCAGTTGCCCTAAAGTTCCTTTTTTTTAAAAAAAAAAAAAAAAAAAAAGCTTATTTATATATTGGGAAAGAAAAAAAGATAAAACCCTGCTTTTAACAAAGAGGCTATCAAAATTGGCAAGCCAGTTTGTTTTCTGATGAAGACAATCATTGTAAAAGGCAGTAAAATGATAGATTGAAAAATTCATTTCTCATTGCAACAGTAAATGTCATTAGGGCAACAGTCATTTCAGTGATAGAACACAATGAAATCATGCCTGCCTCACTGGAAAAGGTCTATATCTACTGGACAAATGTGTATTCAAGTCAAAGGAGGGCTAGAATGCATTCACAGCAGTAATGAGTCTAGATGGTTCTTCAAGCAACAGGAAAATCTCAGCCTGAAATCTTAAGAAAAACCTCTATGACAAATCCTTTCTACAATCTTGCTTGAGTTTGAGTACTGACTGAATTGAGTATTGTCTCATCTCTCTCCTTCCATTCACTGCCAAATGTCTCACAAAAAATAAAATAAAATAAAATAAAAAAGCAAAACGGGCTGTTTGCCTCCCATCTACTTACTCTTCTACCCTTTATTATGAGGCATCCATCACTCTGTTTCATCTGCTATCTCAAAATTCATGACTACTAATCATGAACTTCAATGACATTTCCTCATTCTCTAGCACCCACATGCATATGATTCCCATAGCTACCCTTTTAGCCCAACTTCTCTCCAAAGTTCTATGTTAATATCATTCTGACCTCTGGACATTTCAACCTGAAAGTCACACTGGCACTTCAAATTCAACATATCCCACAGTGAACATTTCTTAAATACTTATATTTGATGCTCAATAATGTAACAAAAAATGAGATCACCTTCTAAGCATACACAGCCCCTAGACCCATTCTCTTTATATCTATACTGTCCTTCTGTTAATGGAGTCAACATCTTCGAAGACAGAAATTCATGGTCAACAAAGACTCTTTCTCTCAATTCCCTACCTAATCAACCATCAAATCGTGTCAACTGAACATTATAAACCTGATTTCCATCCATATAGCTATCCTTTCTTTTCTCTTCAAACTTAAATGACTCCAAATCCATTTGTCACTTTTTTCCTCTCAGAGTCATATTTATTTTGTGGCAAGAGTAATGAACTTTTTTAAAGGAAGGGAAAGTCAACTGTAATTTCATTGACCTTATCAGGTAATGTTTCCTTCCAGTGTAGGTATAGTATATATAATTTTATACAGTTTTATTTTTAAGTTTTTAATTATAGCAAACTTAAAATTTTAAAGCCTGTTTTCTTTGATGAAAATAATATATTTACCACCAATGTCATTAGTCATTGCAGCTACTTTTAAGTGGAAACATCATCAAAATGATGTCTTAACCATTTCACTATTATGAGAATAGTAGATTGTTTACAATGTTACATATTTAAAGATAATGCTGCAACAAATATTCCATGCACATGGGATTTTTTTTCCTTTGAATTATTTCAAATGAATATTTTTAAGATAGGTTCAACATTTTACATTAATTTATTAATATATTTTTCTTGCCATCTATTACTATTTTCCCAAAGGTTTGCAACAATTTTCAGAGTATGAGTTTGTCAGTTTCACCACAGCCTCCCCAGAGATATATACAGTTCAATGACGACTTTCTTTCTTCCCTTCCCTCCTCCTCTCTCTTACCCTTCTTAAGGATAAAGCATCCACTTTTTCACTATCATGTTAGCTGTAGGTGTTTTGTTAAATGCTCTTTATCAGGTTGAGGAGGTTCCTTTCTATTTCTAGTGAGTTGAGCATTTTTATCACGAATGGGTGTTGGATTTTACTGAATGATTTTTCTGTACCTATTAATATCAACTTGTGGATTTTGTCTTTTATCATATTAATACAGTATATTACAGTAATTAATTTTTTTATATTAAAACAGCCATGTATTCCTCAGATAAATCTCCTTTGGTCATGGTGAATAATTCTTTTTACATGTTGCCAGATTTGGTTTGCTAAAATTTTGTTTAGGAGCTTTGTGTCTTTATTAATAAGAATATTGGCTTGTTGTTTTGTCTGGCTTTAACAGAGTACTACTAGTCTCAGAGATATAATTTTTATGTGTTTCTTCTTTTTTTGAGATGGAGTCTCTGTCACCCAGGCTGGAGTGTAGTGGCACGATCTCGGCTCACTGCAACCTCCACCTCCGGGGTTCAAGTCATTCTCCTGCCTCAGCCTCCCAAGTAGCTGGGATTACAGGCACGTGACATGACGCCTGGCTAATTTTTTGTATTTTTAGTAAAGACGGGGTTTCACGGTGTTATCCAGGATAGTCTTGATCTCCTGACCTCACGATCCATCTGCCTCAGCCTCCCAAAGTTAGCCACCACGCCTGGCCCTTCCTCCATTTTAAGAGTTTGTGCTATTATCATACATATATCAATAGATGTTTTGTACCCAATACATTATTATTGCTTTATCCACACATCCTTTAAAGAAGTTAGGAGAAGAGATGATAAAAAGATGTATTTTAAAGTATTTTTTATTAACCTATGTACTTACCATTTCTGATGCCCTTTACTTCTTCCTTGGGATTTGAGTTAAAACTAATGTCATTTCCTTTCATTCTGAAGGACTTCACTTGGTATATTCTATAAGACGTGTCTGCTAGCAACCAGTTTCTCCAGTCTTTCTTAGAAATGTCTTTATTTTGCTGTCATTTATGAAGAATAGTTTTGATAGATTAGAATTCTTGGCTGAGGAAAATTTTGTTTCTTGAATGGGTCATTTCATTGTTTTCTGGCCCCCACTGCTTCAGGTAAAAAGTCAGCCATTCATCATATCGACAAGTCATTTTCTCTTAGCTTTCACAATTTTCACTTTGTCTTTTACTCTGTTCAGTTTTCTTTAATCTTTTTTCTCTGTTCTTCAGATTAGATAATTTCTATTAATCTATTTTCAAATTAACTTTTTTCTTCTCCATCTTAAATTTGCTGTTTAGCTCCTGTAGCGAATTTTTCTCAAAAAGAAATTCAAGAAAACTCAAGAAAAATCCAGCACTTGAGATCTACCCTCTTAGTCAATTTCTAGTATACAATAACATAGTCATTTTGTTGTGCTATCCTAAATTTATTCATCTTGCATAACTAAAACTGTACCTTTTGTCCAACAGTACCCCCATCATTCCACCCCCAGCTCCTGGTAACCACCATTCTACTCTCTGCTTCTGTAATTTCAACTGTTTTGAATTTCTCAATGAATGAGATCATGCAGTATTTGTCTTCCTGTGCCTGACATTTTTTGGCATGAAATTACAGTTTTAGGCCGGGCGCGGTGGCTCAAGCCTGTAATCCCAGCACTTTGGGAGGCCGAGACGGGTGGATCACGAGGTCAGAAGATCGAGACCATCCTGGCGAACACAGTGAAACCCCGTCTCTACTAAAAAATACAAAAAACTAGCCGGGCGAGATGGCGGGTGCCTGTAGTCCCAGTTACTTGGGAGGCTGAGGCAGGAGAATGGCGTAAACCCGGGAGGCGGAGCTTGCAGTGAGCTGAGATCCGGCCACTGCACTCCAGCCCGGGCGACAGAGTGAGACTCCGTCTCAAAAAAAAAAAAAAAAAAAAAA